>NC_052536.1:31024054-31354679 GCF_016699485.2 Gallus gallus | reverse complement strand
TATTGGTTATCAAAATATATTAGCTACAGTAACTACAGGAAAATCAAGGGACCTCAAGACTTAACAGATCATTTATGCTAACAGTTTTCTAAAAAAATGAGCGTGCATATGGTCTTAAAGCTGCCCTGAACAACATTCTCCAGTGTGATATTTGTTAGCAAACACTAAAGGTTTTTTTAGTAAAGTAAAAGTTACTTTACACTTTTAAGACTACTATTCTTTGTTTTGTCTTTTTTTACTTAAAAAGAAGACTTTCTTACAAATTTTCTTTATTGATTGCAGTTATCAGAAGACACTGAGAAGATTTTCAAATTCTGATGCGTTTCTTTGAGTGTTTTAACTACTAAGTAATTGTACTGACTTATAAAAACCCTCTGGACTTTTCTGTAAATGAATGGTATGACAGCTGCTGAAATATTTGTTGAGTCCTGTGATCATTGGTATATTCGAGTTTACTTGCTTTCAACTACTTCGTGCTTCCTCAAATTCACATTTCTAGGCCCAGATTCTCACAACTTCTTATGCGGACATCTTTTATTGATTCTAACATAAGAAATTCCACATAAAATCAGAGAGATGGTCTATCTTTCTAAGAGTAGTCTCCGTCAGTATCCAGGAGCCAATGCTTACAAAAAGAAAACAAAGTCCAGCAAATACAGCATGGTATTTGCTTCTTAAGATATTTGCTATATCTCTTCACCATGTCCAGTGCAAAGGATTGTCAAACCAGAGTCTATATACAGACTGTTAAAATTTAGTATAACCTAACATTATCAACTCCACAATTAAACTACTCACATTGTACACAAATGTTAAAATACTTGTTTTAAACATGCTGCTGATAATTTAATTACTATCTTGTATCTTTTCCAAAGGAGCTAGTATTTTTCTCTTAATTTTATAAACACCTAGCACACTTTTCTGATAGCTCCTTTCCAAATTAGATTCGTCATCTGTCTAGCTTCTTGCTACTTGAAAAAGAAATTCTAGTTGTTTTTACTACTCTTTCCTGCACTCTTCTCTTGTAGTGTATATTTCTTTATACTGAGGACGATAACTGCTCGTGCTGTTCCAGTGAAGTTTAACAACTATGAGTTTTGGGGCTATAACCTACATATACTTACTCAGTATGTATAAAGGCAACAGAGTCAGAGTTTAACAAATTGCAGCAGACTACATTTATTAAGATCTTGAAGACAAAGGAGGATCACATTAAAATCAAGGGCTATCATGCTATGTCATGATAAATGCTGTGTTCAGTCAATGCTTTTGTACGAATTAAGTCTAACATGTTTAAAGTTAAGTCCACAATAAGTGCTTTGTTGGACTGAGTCCCAGAATCCTGCCTCCTTGAAAGAGGCCAAAGAGGTTCATCAGCAAAGTTCACAACTAGTACAGACACTGCCTCTACTTTCAGCCAGTGTGAAACTCTACTTACTCTGTCCTTGACCTAGTGTCGTCTTTGTTCTGCTTTACTATTTGGAAAGTTTCCAAAAATATGTTTTCACATGTAATTTAGATATTATTTTCTTAAATGCCCTGCCACTATCATACTTTTCTTAGAAACTCTAGCAAGTAATAGCTGACATCTTTCTTCTGCTCTTTCAAATCATCTGTTTAGTACTTCAATAGATATTAATTTATTTTTAAAATGATTATCCTTTCCAAACAGCCACTCCCTACCCTCACCACATTCCTTATATTTACTTATACTTTTCCTTTTTGCACTGAGTATGGAAGTTTTTTTGTTGTTGTTCTCATTGTCTCTTTGAGAACAGTACATATTTCAAGTATCTAAAACAGATATATTTTTTAATTTAATCGTTAGGGTCAGAAATAGTGCAAGGAAATCCCTTGCTCTTGTGAGTTTCAAAGCTCACCTACGTGATATAGTGTAAGGTATTTCTCCTCATAGATCTAGCTAATATACTTTAGGGCAAAACTAGAGCTAATCTAAAGATTTTTCACATTACTGTTGATACTTTTGAAACTACACAAGGAGTAATGTATCTGGTAAATTTAAAGACTAATATAGTTTGCTTTTTCAGTGAGATATAGTGACGTATCAAATCAGCTTTTTAGGGTTAGAAGCCTCTTTTTTAATCAGACTATTGATTTTCTCCCAACACTCATTGTCTAAAAGTTGATCACAGACTCTTCTTACCTTTTAAAATAGGACATGCTACAGTTTGAATAAAATATCACAGAACTCCATGTAAAGCCAAAAATCTGTCAGTACTGTTTGTCAAGGAACGTTCACTCCTCTAAAACTGAGAATGCTGTGAAATACAATGGTCTGCATTGTAGTTTAGTGCCACTTCCTGTAAATATATTTATTAAGACATTTAGTCACTTTGTGACTGCTACACTGAATACTCTATTGATATTCAAGCTAGTAGTGATTAACAGAAATGTTAGAGAACACTCTGGAAAAATCCTCATGCAAAGCATTTTTCTCCTCAGGGAGTAGAAGAATTACAAAAACTTATCAATACCAAAAGACTTACCTCCTCCACAGAGCAATTCAAAATTTGAGTCCTGATTCAGAGACATTAAAAATATATTTTAAAATAAAACTACAGTATTGAATAACAAATTCAATGTTTTTGAAATTCAAATAGATTGAACAACACACCTCACTATGCAATTTGTTCCTCTAATTTGCCTCAGTTTCCTGTTTTGCCCTTGTGAAAAAAATGACATTTTTCTGCCCCTTTGACATTTTGCTGAAGCCTTCTCTATACCATCATAGCAACAAGATTACTTTTTTAAACTATGAGAATAAAGAAGTTAATAATATTCAGGTGTTTAAATCTAGCTTTTTTTTTTTTTTAAGTGTCATAAATTTCTAAAAATCCTCAGGAAGAGCTGCTTTTAGCCTTTAAGATAATAAGTATACCTCAAAGTAGTTAGAATCCATTTGAAGTTAAAAAATGAAAGATTGCATCCCTTCATAAGCAACTCTAAAGAGTTCTGTAACAACTGTAGAAAGTCCCAATTGTACTTCCTATACATTCTGTCTCTTCTGCTAATTCTGTTTTCTTTATTTGCTTTACTTTGTGCAAAAGCAGTCATAATAATATATTTAGGAGTAGAGAAGAGCACTAGAAAGAGGTAAGGAATCTATTCAACCACATGAAAGACTAACACTAGCAGCTAATTTTCACTTGCAGAAATATGAACCTCTTCAGGAAGGGAAAAAAAACAAAAGCCTGAGGCAAACAGGAGGAGCTATTCTTGGACAAATTTAAAATATGCATGCAATCAGATGGAGTTCTAAGATGCAAGTGGAATGATGCTATTCATCTGCTGCTCCAGCTAGGGTTAGACTAGTACAATCACTTGATCTGAAAGCACAAGGCACTAGTTAAGCAAGAAAATTAGAAGAGTGGAACATTTTCTGGGGATTAATAACTGACCAGGATGAATGAATTGCCACTGATGCAGCAGAAAGCTAATCCATACAGTCACTAATCCTCAGGAAATTTCTTACATTGGTGGTGGTGTGTTGTTTCAACTTGAAAACAAAAAGAAAAATTATTCCCATATTGAGAGTTACCATGTACTTTATAAAAAAATAATAAGAATGTGATTCAACCTATTGATAGCTCTGAGGGTAAGGAAAATTTTAGCATTATACTTTAAATGAACAAAAGTATATGCTTAAATAGCAGGTATTTTTGTATTTTTCTTTCAGGTCTTGTACAGGTGGATGGAAAAGTCTTCATAACTACCAAAGGTGATCCAGAAAGCCCATGTGAAAACTGGCACTAAATCTTTGCATCTTGTGATATTTTGTTTGGGTTTTTTGTTTGTTTTTGAATTATACTAAATCTGTACTGTTTGGAGCTATGTATAAGAACGACTTCAATAAATATAGGAAGTTACATACCGTTGCCTGAATTACTTAAGATCCACTGTAACATAAATCTTATATGGAGTACAACTTTGGTAAAGAAGAACATATTTACAATTTTTTTGGTATCTCTATTATGAAGCAAGAGAGAATCAGTACATAGTAATGAGATTCCTAGAAGACAGAGAGTGCCAATTTACACAAGGAAAAGGAGGAGATGAAAGGCAGATGTAGGCTATTGAAAAGTATTCACATGCATTAAAACAAAGAATGCAGGGGGACTGTCAACCTGCACTGATCAGCATAGACAGAGAGAAATTAATTATATTTTGTATAAGAAGCTCCCTCTGCAGCCATGGTCAATTTTAGAAAGCACATTAGAAGATTTTTCAGGCTAGCCTTCCCTGCCATCCAAGGTAATTGGAAAGCTCTTTGAAATGAAATTTGTTTTAAATTGGTAAATGCAACCAATTCTTACTGACAGTGTTTTCAAAATTTGTAACATAGTATTACTGATCAATGTAATTCTAAAGGGAACACCAGAATAAGCTTTCTTTCTTTCTAAGAGCAGAAAGACAAGAATATCAAGAAAAGCACTGTTATTTAAGAAATGTTGAATGAAGAAGCAGGAAAAAAAAAAAAAAAAAGGAAAGGGCTCGCCCATGAGGAAAACAATTTCACTTGCAACATTAAATATGAGCCCTTCCAAGCAACGATATAGCATGTCTGGAAAATATACCACTTCTGACATTAGAAAATGTACTGTCCTGAGGGTTTTTTATTGGACCTCATAGTATGTGTGACACCCAGGAAAGTGTAAATCAGAATTGCTAGGCAACAGACTCCTGCCTTTGGGATGACTGTGGAGGGAATGATAGTTTAATGCTTTCCATCTCTTTTTCATTGGTTGCCTGCGTTGGCTTTTTAGCTCATAGGAAAGCTGTATAGGTGACCTTTAATGAAATACAGTGTTTCTGATTTAGTCATTTCTGTAATTTTACAATGATCTTTGAATGAATTCAATTCTCAGTAAACCTTAGTTTTTCTGTTGAAGACCCATGATTTATAATTGTTATCAGAATAACTACACTAATTCTTGGAAGTTTTTAGTGTTATGTTGTCAAAAGAAACTCAAATCAATTGAAGGAATTATCAACAGAAATTTTCTCAGGAAAATTTAAAGAAAACTTACAAATAACAGAAGAACAGAGTAGCCTTTTTTCCTACGTGACAGATTTTAATATATCATATTTGTATTAAATACATATGGTGCGATTTGTTGCTAAGATGTGTTGCTATAACTGCCGCCTCTTCCTGAGGAAAAAGGGCAACAGCATTTTGTAGGAGGAGGCTATCTGTCATAACTATGTCATTTTAGACGCATATTCTGCAATCTACAGCTGCTGAAATAAAAACTTTATATTTTTTAAGAAGCCAAAAATTGAAACATGGATTGTATCACAGTACCAGACGCATGTACATTGCACTCAATTCTGCAGTTGCCAATATGCTTTAATTTTTTCACTTCAGTGTAAAAAAGGCTGTCCGCAAAAGTAATATTCTATGGGCCAGGGTCTAGAATTAACATTTCCACCTATACGAGATCTCAACTGCTTTCTTAGGCAAAAAGAATCACCTTCTCAGCTAGCATATATCAAAATCAATTTTTCTTCACTGTTCAAGTGCATCTGACTACTAAATATTTGAAGACAAGTTCATGTTGTTTTTAAACAGTCTGAAAAACTGCTTCAGAACTGACCTTTGCTATTGCTAGATGATACATTTTGATGATCCTTTGATAAATGAGATCAACAGCATCTATAAAGAGCGTTCATTCTTTCTCTTCCTGAGCAAATTCAGCACTCAGATTCTATTCTTCCTCTTAACTGGGTTGTAAAGAAAATAGTGTCTAAGCTGATACTGCTAGTTCTCCTTTTAATCTTCCTTACACAGATAAAGAATCACTATTCATTCAAGGAGATGCTATTGCAGGAAAAAATAGCAATATGTTAAACTCCAAGCATTCAGAAATTAGAAGTCAGCTTCCAGCCTATTGACAATCAAAAAATTTCATAAAAGCAGTATAAAGATTTAAAGTAAATGAGAGCTATACACATATACTTCTAAAATTATCAAAAAAGTGAAGCTTTAGATAATGTATACAGTTTAACTCAATTAGAGATGTTTTTCCATTACCCGAGACAATGACTCCACTCTTTTCTGTTTTCTACTGTATGAAAATAACCTTTGCCCACTTATCTCTTTCAGTTACATGTATATCCAGTACTTCCTCAAGTTCTCTCACACGAGAGCTTTCACTTGCATATTCTCATTTGTGATTTGTTTGTCCTAACCATCACCTTCCTATACCTGTCACACACTGTACTTCACAATTTCATCCTTATATTGCCTTTCATCTCAGCTCCCCTCAACCTTTTCTTCTGGATCCTGATTCCCTGCATATTTCATTCTGTCTTTTTTTTCCCCTCCACTTCTCTTCCTTTTAGAATATATTCCTCACTTTGAAAGCTGTGTGGGACCATAATAGCTAATTATTACCCAACTTTTATCCTGATGGAAACAGTACTAAGAAAATCGTAATTCCTATCTCCAAAGCTAAAAAGGAAACATCAGCAATCAGATGTTATTGTCATGAATGTAGTAATACTACTTGTATTACAAAAACATTAATAAATTATATTCAGGCAAATTAATGATGGAGTCTAATGTTGACAAAATCGTAAGGCATGATTGTTATGAAGAGATAAGTAGTAGACAAATATGAATTAACATTTACTGAAATTGATCATAGAACTACAGAACAGTATCTGCTGACAAAAGAATAGAATGATTTAACAGGCCCAATTTCACCCCTTATGAATACATCTCTAAGCAAACAGTCATTATTTACCACATTTTTGTAGAGTCAATCCTTTTAACAATGGCTGTAATTGCATTACCAGCACTGAATAATGTTGATGAACTTTATTACATAGTCAAAATATCAATGAGGAACACACATCTACATAACTTATCAAATCTTGAAATCTTGATTTCATTCTTGACACAGTCTTCGCTAAAACAATCTACAGATTATTCTTGAATGAGAAATAAACTTTCTCATTTGTTGATTTTGTGATATGATAACAAATATCAAGAGAATCAAAAACAGTGAGAACTGTTAAATCTCATTTTTTTCCCCTAGTGCAGCAAGAAGTGAAATATTAACAGAGAAATGGAACAAATCCTGACTTTCCTGAACAGCAAATATTTTCTGCGGTGAGATATGTCAAATTTCAAAAAGGTAATAAGGAGCATTAAAAAAAACTAGACAGTTTCATGGTTATCTTTCAAATTTGCAAGATTCAAGTGTCAGCAGATATACTGAGAGAAAAACAAAACAAACCAACTAATTAACAAGGAGATCCTGTATATTTAGAAATAGCATTGTTGGGATCACAGCAAATAGATGTAGAATAAATACTGATTTTCTGCAACTTGGTTACAATTTTCTAACAAAAGCAAAAAAAAAATGTAACTACAGAATTTTGTGTTCTGAACAAAATATGTAGCACTTTCAGTATGTCATGAAATTAAACCGAACATTCATTAACAGAGTTGTTCACAATACAAGTCAGTTCAGAGATCAGTAAATAAGGTGCTTTGTGACAAGAAGTCAGATTTAGCTTTTCATCTTTCCACATCTAGACTTAGTTGCTTCACATTCATCAGCCAATTAAGAAGATTTTTCAGATCTGGAGATTAGTAATCTGAATGAGCTTATTATGCTTTTACCAAAAGAACATTCCTCTAAACTCGTATGTTTCATTATGTTTTGCACAAACAAAATGTGCCTTATTCTGATAAAAACTGATATTAGCATTTCCTTTTGTCCTACTCTAGTTTCAGCTAATAATAGGTGCCATTACTGAAAGACTGCAAGACCTAATTAACAAAACAGTGTGGAAAGAAATAGATTATATTTTCCACTCCAGACCAATCAGTGATGAGGATCTAGCTCATTTATTTCATTTGTCTCATCACCTTCAGCTGTTCAAGACTGCATATTTTGTACTACTTTACAAGTCTCAGAGTTCATTAGAAATTCTACCTACCATATTGGAAGCAACCATGTTTTCTTGTAGCTTATGTAATTAGCAAACAACTTGCAGGCTTCTTTAGGAAGAAGAAAATCATCCGATTCAAGTATCTCTTTACTGCAGTCCTCTCATGAACAAAGAAGTCTGCCAAGTTTCCCTGAACACTCTAAGAGTAATCAATAGATTTCCATTTTTACAGAAAAAGAAAGAAAAGAACCACTGTGTTATTTCTGCTCTCTTGTACCTACCTGTTGGGCTCTTAAGAGCTTTTCAAATTCTTTTTCCTCAGGTAGGCAAAAGCTGCAATCAAATGCTTTTCTAGTTCTCGCATTTACAGCTGTCCAGTGTGAAATATCTCAGCTGGCATAGCTTAACTGTTGTGATTCTTTTTTCCATGTGTTTGTGTATATACATATATATATATACACACAATGGACAGTTAGACAACCATCAGCAAAGTCTGCAATGGCTTCTACATCCAAGATATTTTTGATGGCCACCATTAAAACCACCTTCCACAATTATAACTATTTTTCTTTTCAGTGCTGGTAAAGCACGCAAAGCATTTTACTAAGAGAGGAGTTCCCCATGCATTGCTACGATCAGGAAAGCTTATGTAACCTAGGAGGATGTAAACAAAGAAGCGGTGAACAGAAGTAACAAAAGAGTAACCTTGATTTTGGCACTGTTCCTATGGCTACTGAAAACAATAGGCACTCCTGAAGCCAAGAATCCAATTTAGAAAGAACCAAAAAGCAAAATGTTTTTTTTTTTTTAAATGCCTTACAACTGCAGTTTCAGTGATGTCAACCAGCATAGTTTTTCAAAATAAATGGCCAAGATGTGACTTGAACCATTGCCTATTAAAAAAAAAAATCTACATAGGAAGTAGAAATATACATTCACATAAACATGGTGAATAAGTATAAAAATAGTTAACGTCTCAAATAGCAACTTAAATTCCAGCTTAAATAAAACACGTATGACAAATAATCCCTATGGGTAATTGGTTAAGTGCATAACTTAAGTCCTCACCACTGTAAATACTTCAGGCATGGTAGGGTGTTTTCTATATATTTCATCTTAATTTATGCAGTCATTAATTCAGGAAGGTTCTAAGTTCCATATTATGCAGGAGGACAAATCAGAAGATCTTAATATCTCTCTCTGGCTTTCAGAATACATTACCTAATTAACAGTTATTCTGATGCTGCAAAGAGCCTAAACACTTGTTCCCCTTAACAGCATTTATACTAATTTCCCTTCTGAGTGCACATTTGGTTTTTCCAAGTTCTTTTCATTACAAGCATAAAGGTCTAAAATGCACACAAGGGTTAATCTGTCACTACACTAGCAAAATAATAGACTGAGATTGCGCAAGGCTAAGCAAGGGATTATTTTCTTCTTTCACAGTGCACGTAAAGGCAGAAGTAATTTGGGTTAACTGTTAGATATATTTCAGACAAAGCTAAAGAAGTTAAGTGCATGAAACAATAAATATCCTCCTCTGATTTTAGCACATTTTTAACTCCCACTATTACAGTAAGTGTTTTATCTTCTCTAATTTCTAATCCAAACAAACTCTCATTAATCCTCACTAAAAATCAAACTTCTTCAGATTTCTTTAGTCTTAGCAGAAAGTCACAGGACAGGCTTTTCTTTCCTTTTCCTATTTCTTTTTTAAGACAGGAGTGCCAGTGAATGGAGATATTTCCTTTGCTTATTTATAGGAAATATCATCCTTCATTAACTAAGCACTGGCAACTTCTTAACCAAAGCATGATTCTACCGTTAGCGCTTATGCAGATAAGACATGAACACACATTGTGATGCGTTGGCCATGGCTATCAACCAGGCACCCATACAGCCATTTCTTCACTGCCCCCATACACCTATCCCCAACAAGATAGAAATAGGCAGAAAAATTCAGAGCAACAGAAGCGGAAAAAATTCATGGTCCAAAATAAAGACAAGGAAATCACTGACCAACTGCTGTTGTAGGCAAACTAGGCTTGATTGGGGAATTTAACTTCATTTGTTTCTAAATAGTATAAATATTTGAGTGTTGATTCAGAAATCACACACACACAAAAAAAAAAAAAAGAAAGAAAGAAAAGAAAAAAAAGAAAAAAGAAAAGAAAAGAAACAATTAAGGAAAATATCTTCTACTGCCCTTACACAAACCTAGCTTCTCACTCTCACATCAGAGGCCTCTTCTTTCCCCCTCCTTATCCCCTTAGATTACAGCTGGTCCTTTCAATGAAGCAATGAAAGATGCAGAAGATAAGAGCATGCTGTTTTCTTTCTGTCTTCTTTCACAGTCTATTCCTGGGCTCCAGTGTGTGTCCTCCATAGGCTCCAGCTCATTGGTGGAATACCTTGCCCACCATAGAGATCCTTCTACTTGTCTAATTTTTTTTTTTTTTCCTTTTTCTGCTACTTATGTATCTCCTTTCTTTTTCTTTCCTTCTCTTCCTCATTCTCTGTACACCCTTGCATTCTCTCCCCTCTGCCTCTGTTCCTTCACTGTCCCTGTATTGAATCTCAGTATTTTTGCCCCTTTTAAAAGTCTGTTTTCCTCTGATGGGCTCAGCTGCATCCTGCAGCAAGTCTGTTGCAGAGTCAGTGGCACTTCCAACCCCTCCCAAAACCTTGCTGTGTATACCCAACATGAATGTTAACAAAAAAAGAGGAATGAGAATTAAGATAACAGAAATACCTGGCATTCTTAGTTTGTGAAACCAGAGGACTATAAGAAGGGGAAGAAAACGTAATTTGTTATAACAGACACAAAAATAATAATAAAAAAAGTCTGTATAACTCCACATAAAGTTTGAATAGAAAAAGTTTTTTAACGCATTTCTATTTTAAAGGAAATTCCACACTGAAATGTTTGGCAGTCTTATAAGCAGCTACGGTATCTGCTGTACTCAGTGTACTACATATATATATTTCTAAGTAATTAACGTTCCCATAACAAAATGCTGTTTTGAATGCTCAGAAACAGAGACACTAAAACAACTCTCTGCAGGTAAGTCTGTAAGTTTACGCTTTTATTTTAGTATGTTCTTAAAAACTAGTAACTTTTTACTCTAGCCATTATACCAAAAGCGCCAGTCACTAATTGAAAACATAGCCCTGTGTATCTGTAACACTATAACATGATGGAAGGTACAGCAATAAAAGTGGGGTGGCAAAGTCTGCAGCTGCAACAAATAAGGACAAGCCCAAGTGCAGCAGCCATGAAAGCAGAAACAGAAGAAGAAATTTTGATTACCTTTAGAAAACCTCAAACAGGCAAGATCTCCAGTGAGAGATGCCCTCGCCACTTAAATGAGGTCTGGGAAGGGGTGGATCCTGGCTCCACCCCTTCCAGTCACTCAGGTGTATTGCATGCAGCTGAGCTCCCCTGGGCTGGTCCTCCCTTCCCACCAGGTGCTCAGTCACTCTTTCAGGCAATGACTTAGCATTTCTGATACAATATCTAATTGCAGCCACGAGTATTTCAATGCACAAGTAAAATAATTTCTTTTTAAAGTTTTTTACAGTTATACAGATTAACACTGTTCAAATAATTTCCATTCCAGAACTTAATATAACTCAGCAAAACCAGAACCAGCTGTTTTTCCATAACATTAATAAAAGGATAGTTGAGTCAATTCTGTTTTATACAAAAGTTCTAATTAGAAGAAATTTATTTGCATTGAACAGAAATATCCTGACATGCCATCTTCTTATTAAAACTAGTATATATGAAACTACTGATACTTGAAAGCATTTTCTAATGGATATTTTGAGCCCATATTGATTTGGGTAGATTTGTTTCTGCTAAGGTAAATAATGATAAATGGCTTATGTTCTACATGATGCGGCTTAGTACTTTCAGTTAAATGACTATAATTATCTGTAGTTATTTTGTAAAGGCAGCTGCTACTGCAACTGACAGAACGATCCTGTAACACTTAACCTTTAAAATTCTTTAATTAATTTAGAATTTTTGAAAATGGAGAAAAATGGTAAACACTAAAGAAATTTCTCATATGATTCTGTACCACTACCTTCATCTTTTTTTGAAGCAGTTATTCTAACCTACTGGTTTATCAGGTTGTATTTAATAAAGACTTTCATTAAAAAACTGCATTTAATGAAGACTGCATTAAAAAACATAAAAAAACTGCTAGACTTCGTAACATGCACAAACGCATATTAGTAGCAAGCAATTTATTATCACATGAGCTTTGCCAAGAAGTTAGGTCTCTAACAGTGAATGGTCATATTACTTTGAAAGAAATCATAGGAATTATAATGACCAAACTAAAATTTCAAAATATGATTTTAACATAAACCTATTCCAAGCATTGGAGCGTTGTGTTTTACAGCTACATCTGGTTCTTTTTTACCACCTGCTAAAATATGAATAAATGAAAATGAAAGATAGAAATAAAGCAGAATACAGCTTTTGCTGGACTTCTGATTATGCAAAATTGTTAAGGAGTAAATGGTATCAGATCTGTAAAGTCAGGTCCTTTTTTACTTGTGAGGTAGTTGTTTTTTTTTAAAAAAAAAATTTCAGTGGCATTCAATCAGAAGTTTTTCAGTCAAATTTGACTAGCTAGTGCTCAAAGAGACTTAGATGGATTCAAGATGAAATGTTTCCACTCCAATATTCTGTTTATTATCTATTTCTAAATGACACTTGAACAAAACATAGCAATCTCTGTTTGTTTTAGCAATTTTTTTTCCAAAATTTAGACTGTCTTTTACAATAGCAAAAGTTACTGAAACATCAAAAATTAAAAGGCAAATGTTAAATAAATATTTTGTATGTATATAAATGTTATATAAATTTTCAAAAAGACATTCAGGAGGAAATATGGTCTAGTCAAAGGCACGCATAGTTATTTGAAACAACGATGTAGTGGGAAAATATTTGTTACTTTCAACCTATATTAATTTTTTATGACATACAAAGAGGGGTTCATACGTAATTATTTCCTATACAAAGTCTTTGCCATTTTTACCTTCAAGACCAAATGAATGTTGTTTTTCCTTTTGCATTTGACAGACATGAAAGAAAAATGGAGACTCTTCTAGAAATATTTATAAAAACTCCAGCATTCTCCAGGATCCTAGCTATTAACTAGCTGGCCAATATATATATATATTATGCATACATATAAAAATAAAATAAAAAGTAGTTCTTAAAAATCTGATGAAATTATTTATTATTATTATTATTATTTTGCAAGGAATGGCTTGTAAATTTACTCAATGCTATCTTGCATGTCTGATCCAAACTACATTGCAGCCAATGGAATATTTTCCCACAAGTTTTAAAAGACATTCCAGAAGATAACTTCTAGAGAACTATTATATAAAGAAAACATACTGAAAATGTTTTAATACTTTTTATTTATATATATATATAATATATATGTAGAGAGAGATAATATTCTTCATTTTACCCAACAGGTGTTGTTTTAATCGAGAAGACTGATTTTAAACAAGCACCATATTAACCCAGCTCTCATGAGTGCTCAATCTTTTATCCCTGATACAACTTTTTTAGAGGAGATCAGAATAAATATGTCTGTGACATATTTGAACTTTATTCTCAATGCTAAACAACAGTTTGATCATCAGAATATAACAGAGAATATAACAGCATTTTGATGTAATATTTCTTTTTGGAAAAATGAAGGTGAGGTCTGACTACATAATCCTTGAGTGTGAATACAGATTTCTTGCTGAAGGACAAAGAGTGAGAAAAGATTGCAGTGCACAACTGAAGTCTGAGTGTTATGATTTTTCTAAATAGATATAAATCATGCAGTGAAGTGTCATAGAATGACTAACGCACATGCTTTTCATATCCAGTCAAACTTGAAGAGAATGAAAAATGTTTGCTAGTATCAACTCACCCTGGTAGATAGTAATCCACATCACAAGATACACTTAATTGAGTCCATTTGGCAGTCTCTGCTCAGCAAGGGCCTTGTAATGAAATAACATGTAATAACATACCTCTCATCCCTAGGGAGAGTGTCCCTACAAGTCAAGGTTGGGGTCATTGTAAGGGCAAGGTCAGGTAGCTTATGCTGTAGCTGTTATTGCCATGTCAAATTCTCTCTCTCTCTCTCTCTCTCTCTCTCTCTCTCTCTCCTTTTTTTTTTTTTTTTTTAATGGAGAAAGATCATTTTATGGACTATTTTCTAGTCTTCACTCTCTCAAAACCCTTGTTTGTCCTCTTTTCTAGCAAGGTCCCTGTAATATTAGAGCAGAATATTACTACTGAAAATTAAATATGCTATGAAAATGGATTAATGCTTCATATTTGTTATGTATTAATTAATCCTAATGGATGAGTTTGTGTGGGTTTTTTTGTTTTTTAATGTAAATTGGTACAACACATCTTTTCTTGCCAGTGAAAAGAGCTGTTGGAGGCTGTTTCCAGAGTGCCTATGAGATGCTAAATACCACAAGAAATGCTGAACACCTTGTGCTGTTAGACAATTTATTTCAAAGATATGAAGAAAAACTTGTGTAAGCAAATAAATTTTACATTTCCATTCCATGATACCACTGCATAGTAATAAGTATTCTTATAGCGTTGAATAATTAGTAAGAAAAAATGATTTTTATTAGGATCTAATTAAATAAAACTGATAAAATATTTCAGTAAGCTAGTATGAGGATCAAAAATTAAGATAAAATCATATGAGAAGGATCCTGTGCAGTCACAGAAAATCAGAAGAGATCTTCCTCACTTGTAGAATGATGAGAGAAAAGGAAACTTAAGCTGATTTACTTTTTGAGAATGTATGGATTTTAGATATTAAAATTCTAATCACAAGTAAATCTTAGATTTAAAAAGTAACAATTATGTACACAAAATATGAAAGGCTATCAACTACTTAGCTTTACATCTACTATATTATTCTCCCACAGAGGGTGTGACTCTAATGGAATGGTTTAAAATCCATAATTCTGAATGTCACTGGGGAAGATTACAAATACATATTCATTTAATTTGTATGCATTTTGAAAGGATTTTTGTGTCTGCACGTGTTTCAAGATGATTTTGTTGGAAAAACTGCAAACATTGATCAATATTTCTACTATACTGTGCTTGGAGAGATTTCAGTTTCTGAAGATTCCTTAAGCTTCCTCAATATGTCAAAATGACTGGTTTCTTTTTATGGAAAAAAAAACAACAATTGATCAATAATCAACAAGATGAAGAGGAGTACATTATTATCCCTCTTCAGTTACACTGAGTTTTTTACTGAGAGTTTGTAGTAAAGAATTTAATTCCTGATCTCTTCCTGAGCTAGAGTACTCTCTACTATAGAGTGTTCACTCTATAATTCACAAGGAGGACAGCAACAACTTAGGGAAAGTAGCCAAAAAATAATAATAAAAAAAAAATAAGGAGTAACAGGCATTTTCAGAAGGTAACAAATATTCTTGGTGAACAAATTGATCCACAATTTGATTTTAATTTGGACGAAATAAAATAATTTTACAGGGAGCTTTCCCAGTTTTTTTGAGAATGTAGTCATGTTAGTCATGTTGTAAATGTTTGAATCATGTTGTGTATGGTTTAGTAGAGCAAATCTTCTAAAAAAGCAGAGCTGTGTAGGAAAAAATAAAATAATTTAAGTTATAATTTAGTGTCATTATTAAACAGAAGTGAAACAGAGTTCAAATATGTACAGGACATTGAATAAGAATCATATCAATTGCTTTTATTGTGCTAAAACCAATCATGATAGATGCAAAGGGAAACACAATAGTGTCCCAAATGTCTACAGAAAAATCAATTACATTTTTTTAAAAAAGCAACAAACAAACAAACAAACAAAAAACCCAAAGCCAACAAACAAAACCTGACTGACATTTTGAAAATATAGTTCTTTGTTCATCATTTAGTTTGCAGAGCTGTCTTAATTAAAGTGGCCAGCAAGGTTAGAGTTAATAGGAGAGAATGATAAAGATCTACTTCCTTCCATCTAAGTAAAAATGTGTAACTATATCCCAGTTCTACCTTAGGATATAATTCTGGTTACATCTTAATTTATAGAAATAATTAGATCAAATTAGATCATGGAAAGTTTAATTAACCAGACATAGTTTTGAATTAAAGTCCATTTTCAGTGGAAATTGAAAAAGACGTAAGTAATTCAGTATTCATTATTTCATGATTTAGCATCAAGCATCATGGGGACTATAGGTCAGAAAATAAAATAAAAAAACAACAAGGAAACAAAAACAAAAACAAAAAATCACAAAGAGAACTTCCACACTCTGAGATTTTACACTATATTAGGATGTCATGTGGATCTTACAGAAAAAAATAAACGGGTTTTAGATGCTTGAAGGATTGTACCAAGCCAACTTTCATTAGGGCAAAAGTTCATTCATCCCATTAACTAGGTTCCAAATTTCTTTAACATACCTTCACCATAAAACACATTTAACTTAATTCTTACTTTTTGTATTTTTGAAAAATGCACATAATGTACTACTAATATGAAAGGAACCATTATGAAATTTTTCACTCAGTGCAACACTGCCTGATTATAATTAGTTCTATTAGCATTCATTACAGTAAATTAATCTGTGTTAATATGGATATAATCTCATGATTTGATCAGAATTTGAAACCAATTAATTTCTACCTAATAAAAAGATTTATTTCTTATACTAAGTACTTTCTTTTCTTTTGAAGTTGCTCTTGAACATAATTAGCACTCTGTGCATTATGCAATCTGTAAACTAGCACAAGAATCATCTGTAATATACAATATGATCTAGCAAGATTCAGTTTATACAAGTCCCAGTACTCAATAAAGTTCTGGACTTCCTCACTGTCCATTTGAGTAGCACATTCACAGGACAGTAATCTAATGTGAGCGAAGAGGATAAAATAAACAATTCAATTTATATTGTCTGAAATTATTTCTGTCCAACCAGAAAATCTGAATATGGTACACATCCATTTTAAATCTTTAGCTGTGGTGCTTACACTGAAGATTATATAAATTGGTCTAGCAACAACGATTTAAATGGAAACATATATTAAAGTTGTTAAGGATCAGCTTCTAAAATGTGTTTATGAAAATATGTTGAGAGAGGTTTGGAACAGACTTTAACACTCTGGTTTGTGTTCACCCGTGCTCTACTAATCAAATAGTTTCACTGAAATCAGTAGGACCTATTACAGATGAAGGCATTCACAATGAGTATTGGTCTGGTTACTAGGAAAGTAATGTTGCGATTGCATTCCTTTTAATGACTGGAAACTCTTTAAAACATTCATCCATGTTTTTCAAGGAAGAAAGTAATGTCTAAATGTCTACTGAAGTTAGAAGTTTTATGAGAGATGTCTCGTTCAATTTCATTAAGAAGTTGACCAAAAAATTGTTCTCTGCCTTTAAGATGAAAGCCATATGCAATGAAATGCATCTCTCAATTGACATAGCTACTGAGAAACAACAGTTTACAAAGGAAATTTTATTATTATCTGTCATACATTTATCCATATACTTTTGTTACTAATTAGCAGAATTTGCCTTTAATTATACTTGGTAAGGTTTGTTATAAGGGATTTCTATTCAGTATTTCAGAGTAGAAACTCAGCTTTTTGGACTCTTTAGACATAGAAGTGACTCCTGACAGCTGTAGTAAAAATGGTCTAACTCAAGTCTCTTCTCAGCCTTAGAATGTCTACAGAAAGTAAAAAAGATGCCAGTTCCCAGAACAAATCTTAAATTTCAGCCACTACCTCTGAGATTATATGCTACAGTCTCTGCAAAGCTATTCTGCATGTAACTACTGGATTAATCATGATAAGACATTGTTCTTATAGTTTCAGATATGTGAGGTGTGAAACGTGCTTTCAGAATTTCTCATTGTTTTAAAGTGAAATTAAATCTGTATTGTCTCAACGGTACCCTAAACTAAGCAATTAAATTGATGTGCAATTAATCAAAGATGCAGATGTACACAAGTTCAAAAGGTGACTTTCTACTTTTAAAGGTGTTGAAGTTTGACTGTATAGCTCAGGTTGTACCTTAAGATAACTGAAATCTGTGTATTTAGCAGATGTTTAATGGATCATGCATGTGTTTTATCTATCTACCAAGTAACGTTAAAAAAACAACCTAATAAATTATTCACTAATGTTGAAATTCATATTTTCCTGTTTAAAACAAAACAAAACCAGGCACAAGAACTTCCTTTTTTTTTTTTTTTAAACTATTTTCATAATTGAAAATTCTAAATAAATTTTTCTGTGTAATTGTCTTGCCTCCAAAGCACACAGTTAAAAATACATTGATTTTTTCAATACAGATTCTAGGATTTATAATTAACTGATACTGTTCATTGTAATGTAAATCAGAAATCTTCCTTTAAACTATATCACACATAAAACCCTGAAGAAATGTTAATATTTACCAGATCTTTACCAGATATTTACCAGATTTTTACCAGATATTTGTCATATCCAACTTTTTTTTTTTAATTTTAGAAGAATTGAACATCAGAATTTTTAATTCCAGTGTCTGATATATTGTGATTAAATACAGATCAAAGTATAGTTCTTACCTTTTCAACAAGTTAACCTCACAATAAAATAACTTATGAGTCAAATACCACATATATGTTTGTCATTCTCATCCTACTAATTCATCAAAATGAATGGAGAATCATCAAGTCAGATTTTCCCTGATGTGATTTGAAACTACCCCACAACTGAGAAGACAGTAACTTAAAATGCTGGGCATCATACTGGTCCAGCAATACGATCTGAACAAAATCTTTTTAAGCTCTGGTTATGAAATGGTGCGCTGGGATATTTTGCACATTCTGAATGAACTTGTCAGCACAAAGACACAAATTTTATGATGAGCCTTGATAACTTTAACAGAGGTCTATGTATTGCATTCCAGACAAGAGAAAGACACTGGAGAATAACTAGCGCCCTCATTCAAGTACATATTTTATTTATTTGATTTTCTGAAATATGTGGTAAGTTGTGTGCATGTTTAAATCCCTTAGCCAACCTCAGGAATTGCCTGGGTATATGCATTTTTGGTCTCAATGAATATAGCTACAGATAATGACCACTAACATGCACTTTACCAGAAAGACTTCATCACATTCCACACTGGTGAAAAGAGCCTGTGCATGATCACCTGAAAATTGGTAAAATTGAACACGAATAATGCAAAACTTATTGATTTGTTCTAAACATTTGTATCCATCCAGTTATTCATGGATTATGATGTACACCAAAAAGGTAATATAATGTCAAAATAATTTTTATTAATTAAACACATTTGTACTAACAATTAAGAAGTGTCATAGACAAGTATCAAAGGCCTAAATTAATGGGATTTAAATGTATCAACTGTAGCCCACAGAAAGAAAAACATAATTCTTCCATCTTGGATTTGGCTCTATAATTGGAGCAGTAATTTCAGGAACACTTAAGGGAGTTAGAGATAGAATTCCCCTTATGTTTCAGTGGGATTTTTGACCATAACCACTTTAACTTCATTTTAAAATCTCAGTCATAGATTAATCTTTGGATGAAACTTACATGGTGTGCAGCTGGCCAGCACAAGACCTCTGCTGGACTGGCAGCAAGTTTGGACTTATTTGTACTGAAGTAGTTAAAAACTGTGCAAGATATTAAATTAGAGCACATCATTCATTCTTAGAAAAAAAAATCACATTTTACTGAAAAATGAAGGTAACTTTGTTGTAACTATTTCAGAGATAGTTTTATAGAATGTGACCTACGTTCTTAAACAAAATAAAAAACTAAGAAATTGTGTTTGTTTTTTTTTAATTTGATTTTCAATTTTTTTTCTCTTTTATACGTAAAATTAGTATTTTGGAAATACTCAGAGATGTTGAAGCTGAATTTCAAAATTCAGGAAACTAATTTGCATAGTAATCGTTCTATACTTTAATCTGCAAGAACTGCTTAAACAGATTAAAAAGAGCCATTAAATACATGGAAAATCTTTAAGAGTTATTTTTCAGATTTTTGTGCACAGAGCAGTTACTTCTGGAAAGAGGAAAGACCAGAAGAGCAACTGTACAGATCTGAATAGATAGATACTGCTAGATTAATGACTGGCGGATAGCTGCAGTAACTTCACAGACTCACCTGTGCTAGTGGATGTTGCTATGGGTACCATCTCAGAGGTGTCACATAAAAAAAACCAACAACAACAATAAGAGACAGAAACAGACTGATCAACTACAAAAGAAAATAAAGGATATGTATGCCATATCAATATGAAGACAGTCTGTGATACACAACGTTTTGTGTTATATTGCAGTTGACTATATAAAGAAGGTGGAACAAAAAAGAACTGTGCAATTTTCAGAAAAGACCTCAAAAACCATTTTAAAGGAAATATGGTGACCTAGGTTTTGAGTATGACTATATAATTTAAATCAAAATTATTATTTATTTTTTAAAGTACAGGCAAAGATAGAGAAGCCACTCATTTATCACAGCATTATCTGACTACAATCCTAATCACTTTTCATAGATTTTTTATTTGGAGCCATATAAAAGAAAATAAATTTTATTAATTACTTTTAGTCAGCTCTATAATTAGGCCCCAGTTATATATAAGCAGTCTCACTATACACAGCTTCACCAGTGTGAGCAAAGCTCCTTTAAAGCGCACTGCTTAAACCCTTCCTAAACCATGGCTTTACTGAAGTAGCCTTCAGGTGCAACAGAGAGGTATGTGCTGTTTTTATAAGACTAGTCAGGAGGTATCTGTAAACATTAATAGTTTATGTCTACATTTCCTTACATTGATTTATATGGGTAAAAGAAAAAAAAAATAGGAGAAAAACATCTCTAAGAGAGCACTCTCCTCTTGATGCCGTATTGTATACTTCAGTGCTCTTCTGCTTCAACAGTGGACCTCTACACCAATAGTTTGCCATCACTGCAATACAGTGAAGAAGTAAGATTTTAAAAGAAATATGTAAAACGTGTAAACAGCCCAGACAATACAGTCTGGAATATGTGTGGGCTCCTTCACAGATATAGAATAAAAGCTCACTGCTTCACTTTCAAGTTTCTGCTTTCTCATTTTTCATGGCCCAGTAAGGAGTTATTTCAAGATCAGCTTCATTAGTGAATAGGGAGATGCCAACATACACTAGCCAATAAACTTGCAAGGAGGTTATTCAACTAAACATAAATAACAAGTAGAAGGGTACAAAAGATCGTTTGTAAGATTATTAAAATTCTATTCTGAATTTAGTGAACTAAATATTACCTAAATTAGAAGTAAGTATATTTCACTTAATGAGGAATATATGTCTCACAAAACAAAAAGTGTATCTCAGTAGCAACTTGAGAGTCCTCTAGGTACTTAAAGATGTGTATGTGCTGCCTTTTTAAGATGCCTAGGCTAATAGCTTGCAGCTTCTGCTCCAGACCCTACCTCTTGGCCTGAATAGATAACCTGACTGCTAGCACTGAAACAAACTATGAATACTTCTCTGAAAGTAATGCATCCTATTTATTATGTTGACTTACTATGTCAGAGGTAGATGTTGATGGTATGGCAGTAGAGGTTGAACCTTCCTGACGATATACTGTCACACTTTTTTGCCACGCAATAGATGGTAGCAGAGGGGCAATCTGATGAAATTGTGTCTGAAATGCAAGTGTGTATGAAGCAAAGGTGTGGCATGGAATTCCTCCAAGTGGAAAAAATTGCAACTGACATTCACTGATGCTTGCTGAAGGTTTATGGGGACCACACAGTGGATATGAGCACAGTGACATGGTGAGCAGTGTATTTCAGTAGTAGCGACAGTAGGTCATCTCTGTTGGTACAGTCTTTCAAAAGCACAGCATGCAGGTTTTTGTTCATTGCTGGTCAAACTGCATGGCTAATGGTGGTGACCATATTGAAGAATGTGCTTTGTAGCTGAGAATTTGCTCTAACAAATAGTGTTCTTGCGCTCTTTGTTGAAGTTTCTGTGAAAATAACTAGGAGGGATTAGTTTTGGAGTAACCTACGCACAGTTTCCACCTTTTCTTTTTGAAAATTAAAAGAGTATAGTATGGAAATGATCATGGAAAAGTCACAAAAAAGATTCTAGACTGTGCATTCCAAGAAAAAGATAAGTGCCTTTCCTTTAGGTCTCAAAAAGACAGCCAAGTTGAGTAGCACTGAACTCCACTTCTCAGTTGGCTGTTTGAGGCTACCTGGAGAGAACTTTAGATGTCATCTGTTCAGTTCTACTCCGAAGGTCCTAACTTTTCCAGTATGCTGTTGAAGAACTCACCACAGAGAGCCTGTCTGGGGATTAGATGGTTATATAAAGTAAGGAATGGCAATATTTTTCTTACTTTTTAAATGAAAATGGCATTTACTCCATGTTTGGGATTTTTTTGGAATCTTGCTGTTGCTGGTTCTCATACTTTTAAAATTGTTTCATCAATAGAGATCAGGGGAAGGATTCAACATTATGTTTGCATATAGTGTTCATATATGGACAGCTAAATGTTAATTTCTTTTAGGAATCACCAATTTATACTCATTTAATGTACTCAGTCATTAGATGTAACAGGACCACAGCTTTAATTCAATGCTCTGATTTGATTTTTTGAACATTTTTATTTTACTCTGTTGCCTCTTGCTGGATACAAATTTTATTTTGGAAACATGCTTTGATATTTTCCTCTTCTTTAACTGACAAGTCATATCACAAAGCCTTTAAGGAAGGCTAATATGAAATGTTCATATTTATAAGCATTTTCTTTGAATAATTACAGGGCCTTTTGTAAGCCAGAGTATTGGTCTGAAACAATATGACATACATTTGCAGTATGTCATCAACTAATGGCCATCATCGTACAGCTGAAGGAAAGAAAGACCCTGGATTTAAACTATTTGTGAAATAAAGGGAAATTCAGGTTTTCTTTTTTTTTTTCCTTACCTTGATCTTTGTATTTTTTAAGTAATATAAAATAATTTTACGCTGTATGTGTATGCTACCTATAAGTCGAATCATTTCAGTCTTCATTTTCATAAATGTCCTCATCATTTACATGAGTAGGTATGGATCTCTCACATAAAAAACATTCTCTAAAACTTTGTATCACTGTAGAGTTTCCACAACTTCAAGAACTCTTA
This sequence comes from Gallus gallus, assembly GCF_016699485.2. Lineage (NCBI taxonomy): Eukaryota > Metazoa > Chordata > Aves > Galliformes > Phasianidae > Gallus > Gallus gallus. Next base: position 31,331,529 of record NC_052536.1, on the reverse strand, counting down.
TTACCTAAGTCTTTTATGTCAGTATCTCGGCCTGTGTAACATTTATATTACTGTTTGACAACAACAGCGTAACATCTTTGAGTGTTCAATAGGGGACGAAGTCATCTTCATACTATTTAAAGATGAGATTTTATCCCATTTTTAAAGGATTTTACTGACATATTTTCTGCTACATAGAGCCTTGCTGAGTTTCCTTAAATTAGGTAAGGTAATATAAGGTGGGAATCCCCATATTCTTCATTCGATTCTGCATCCTAATTAGGGATCACAGCTCATTTCAGTAATATTTTCTCTTGCCTACTACTGAATGCCCTGTACCTGCCCCTGCTCTCATCTATGGAGAGACTAAGGAGACAGTGTTGTCTGCTTAAGTTTCATTGTTCAAGGGTTGTTATTCCTCCCATTTACAGTGTAGAAATGAAACAGGCTGCCATTGGCACTTTCAGTCAGTATGTCTAAGCGTTCCTGGAGAAACTCCAGTACAGACTCTTGCTATTACCCAGACTAGCAGACTTAGTGTGTCAAGTGTTCGAATTTTTTTTTTTTCCCCCCTGTGTTCTTCCAAGATTAGCCAGAGGATGTGTGGATATGTTGATTGTGTCTTAAAGAAAGAATTTACCTAGGCCAGTGACTTTACTTAATCTGCCTGGATCTTTCTGATGGACAAACGGAAGAACTTAGGAGCCAAAAGGTTACTTTCTTTTGGCTAAAAGTGTAATGGAAAATTCCAAGATATAGTCACTTCTCATCAGACACTCAAATGTCTGAGTTTAGCAGTGTAGTACTGCTCTTGTAAACATCCATGTATGATTTGCTTCTATATATACAAATCGAAAAAGTCTATCAAGATACTTGGGCTGCAGTTTAAAGTGGCATAATTTAATTTTCACACCAAAAACTTAAGAATTTCGGTTATTTATTTAAAGAGTATCAGGAAAAAAAAGAATTTACCTCCTGAAATAATTTTCCTCCTTTAGTAACACATATGACCACATCTTTTGGCATGATCGGATACTGTACAGTTAACTACATTATCTTGTTAGGACAGTTATACTCTCTCATATGACAATGACTTGCAATATGTAGTCACTGCCTTCTGGGGAAAAGAGAAAAAAAAAACAGCAATTACCGTGCAGTACTCGAATATGCCTGCCAACAGCAGAACAGTGATTTGTGAGACACATCAAGAGCTTCTGGCAAGATCAATCTTGTGCGATCCTTCTGATAGAGGAATAATGAGTTGACAAAGACCAATGTTCAGTTGGGCCCAAGCCCAATAAGATTACTGTACGGCATCATCAATATTGTCTGTGTTTGGAACTGACACAATCAGAAGGGAATCAATTGTATTTTCCACAGCACTGTCACACATGATTTTAAACTTCAGCTCACAGCAGTGTAGAGAAGCTTGCAGATGTTGGCAGATTTTTGCTAACTTATGGGATGTCATTATTAAGTAGGAACTGCGCACTACAGTAATTTGTGGTTCTGTGTGTTCCGTCATATCATTTCTGTGTTGAGGGGAGAGGAGAAGGAAAAAATGCAGTAGCCGGAGGGATTTGTCTGTTATCACCCTCATTTCACTGTGATTGTTGAAAATACCATGTGATCCTAAAGGCACAGATTGTTTTCCAGGGAAGGATTAATTTGGGCTGCGTATCAAAGCAATTTTACTCAAGCAAGGGCAAATGTCACTATTTTTAAAAAAGACAGCAGTGAAAACATTTTGATTCTCTGATAATAGATTTAGCATATAGATGACCCCATTTGTGAATAATAGACTCTATCCAAGAGCTTACTATCTATATTTAAAACAATGGGTTTTTTTTTTTTTTAAACAGTTTCCTCAGTCTCACCATAGTTAAACATTCCGTCACGGAAAGCTGTCACCTATGTATGCTCTATAGTCCACTTGCATGTCTACACATTTTTCTACAGTGTAGCTTAGTATACTGCATAGTAAGCAACAAATGAAATACCAGATTATAACTAATAGCTCAATTTAAATTAGTTTATAAACACATTTTATAAGTTATTTTCTATGTAGTAAATTTCTGTTTAATATTTTTGAAAATAGAAGAAGCAACTGAGAAGCAAAGTTTCTTCTGTAAATACAGAAGAGTCTTTGGATGCTAAAATTTTCGGTTTTTTTCCTACTTTTTTTTTCATATCGTCACCAGCATTATTTTCTCTGCTGTGTATGCCTGTTCTAGAGAGTAGGCTTTCAATTTTTATGAAAAAGTAAACCTAAAATCCCTGAAGAGAGAAGTCACATTTTACTCATAAAATTCAATAACACAGACAACAGAAGTAAAAATTCCTTTTAACTCTGAGTAGCAGAATTTGTTAATGTTTGCTTAAAGTTGTTTTGATACACAGTGGTATATTTGACTGGTAAGAACTACTATTCAAATAGAAGAGTGTGCCCATCTTTGTGAACATTTTATTTGATCTTACCACAACCAAGAGTATAAGACTGAAGGGCAGAGATTAATAATTTCATATTACAATTACTATATACTGAAAATCTTAAGTATATATCTAATATAATTTTTAATTAAATTTGGGAGATCAGCTTATGATTAAAAATTGAAAACAAATTTAAACATATTTAAGAAATTCATAAGAACATATAGTGTAAATATTGTTTAAAAGTATTTTCTTTCATTAGATGAACATTGCAAAAGGTCTGTTAAGGCATAGAAAATGAATAAACACACTAGAAATCAGTTAAAACTACCTCTTCCATCACACCAAATGTTTCCTATGGGTTGGATCTTCACATTTTTCTTCTTTACTAGAAGTTTAATCCTAAAGAAATAATTAAAAAAAGAGTCAATACAGAATTATTTATGTATTGCACATTACAACCTAATAATAAGTAATAGCAATAATATATTCTTTACTCTTTCATCTCACTCTGTTCCACTCCTTTGGGGACTAGGGCATAGACTGGCAGGTGGTGAGAAATGTTTGTGCATCCCTTATTATATACATATATAAATGTACATCTTTGCCATAAGTATATGTCAGTTATTACCCTTTTCTCTATGCTACTAAATAGTTTTTTTTCCCCTCAACCCATGAGTTCTCCTTTGTTTTTTCCCCTTTCATTTCTTCCCCCCCCTTCCCTCCCCCCCAACCACAAGAAAGTAGAGGGGGAGTGAGTGAGCAACCGTATGATGCTGAGTGACCTGCAAGATTAAGCCTGGCAATCATTCTCAGTGATGTCTATTCCCCTCCACCTCCCCCCCCCCCCCCCCCCCCCCCCCCCCCCCCCGCCAACAGCTCCAAATTATGCCATTTACTAAACCTGTATAATACATAAGAAGCCATAACCAGGAGGGCTGCTCTGAAATTAATGCTTCATATTCTATTATGTTGGTCTAAGACGTCAGAGGCAGGTGTTGGTTGGATGTCAGAAGAGGCTGAATCTTACCAATAACGTTCTATTACAGTTTGTTGCTGTGTGAAAGATGGCAGCAGAGGTACAATCTGACAAAATGGTGTCTGACATGGAAGTGCTGATGAAGCAAAGATGTGAAACTGAATTTCTCTATGTGAAAAAAAATTGCAGCCAGTGACATTTGGTGGTGCTTGCTGAATGGTGATGGAGACCAGCCAGTGGATATGAGTACAGTGAGGTGGTTGGTGGTATGTCTCAGCCAAGGCAACAGTAACAGCAATGCAAAGGTGTGAGTCACAAGTTCTATGCTTCTTGTGCTACACATGTGACAATTGAATTGATTTTCCTCTTACGTAGAACAAAGACCATGGCCTCATATTATACATTTATGTCTTCACAAGTGAAGAGGTTCATTAGTACTGAACTTAAAATAAGGGATGAAGTCAAGTAATATCCTGACAGAGCTCACGGGATAGTCATCAGTGGCACAAAGTCTGATTGTAGGCCTGTAAGCAGCGGTGCTCCCCAGGTATTGATGCTGGGTCTAATCTTGTTCAACATCTTCATCAATGACCTTGATGAAGAGATAGAGTCCAGCCTCAGCAATTTTGCTGATGACACAAAGCTGGGCAGAGTGGCTGACACACTTGAAGGCTTTGCTACCATTCAACATGACCTGGACAGACCTGAGAGTTGGACAGGGAGGAACTTGATGAGGTTTAACAAGAGCAAGTGTAGAGTCTTGCACCTGGGGAGGAACAATAGCACATATCAGTACAGGTTAGCAGATGACCTGCTGGATATGAGCTCTGCGGAGAAGGATCTGGGGGTTCTGGTGAACAACAGGTTCACCATGAGCTAGCCAAGAAGGCCAGTGGTATCCTGGAGTGCATTAAAAAGAGCATGGCCAGCAGGCCAAATGGAGGTGATCCTGCCCCTCTACTCCATCCTGGTGAGGCCACATTTAGATTACTGTGCCCAGTTCCGGGCTCCACAGTTCAAAAAGAAAACAGGGATCCCTTTGGAGTCCAACAGAGGGCCACAAAAATCCTAAACTGCCTGAACAGACTGAGTAACCTGGGTCTGTTCATCCTGGGGAGGAGAAGACTGAGAGATCTGAAAAATGTTTATAAATATCTAAAGGGAGGTGAGAGGCAAAAGGATGAGGCCAGGCACTTCTCAGTGGTGTGTAGTGATAAGACAAGGAGTAATGGCCTAAAACTTGAACATAGGAAGTTCCATACTAACATGTGGAAGAACTTTTTTATGATAAGAGTGGTTGACCATTGGAAGAGATTGCCAAGACAGGTTGTGGAGTCTCCTTCTATGCAGCTATTCAAGACCCACCTGGATGCCTACCTGTGTAACCTTTTGTAGGGTACCTGCTTTAACAGAAGGGTTGGACTTGATGATCTCTTGATGTCTGTTCCAACCCTGCAATTCTGTTCTTCTGTGATTTGGAAAAGCAACATCCAACACTCACGTAAATAAAATTCATGTGTATGAACAGAAATACATTTAACTGCTTGATTTACATTTACAGCTATAACTGTAAATGAAGAATCTTCTATGTAATATGTCATACAGAGAAATTTATTAAATGATAAGTGTGGACATGTGAATCTAGTCTGCATGGTTTCCTCCCTTCATACTTTTTGTTCTTTATTTTTATTTTCTTCCATTCTATATGCTGTCAGTAAATGCACAGGCATTTCTAATAAGTAAGCTAATCGTCCTAGTGTGTATAAAGGGATATCATCTGCTACATAATTCGTTAATAATCACAGAGAGTTTTCAAATAATTTCCTAAAATAATATCTAAATATTGTAATTTGGATTCATCTTCAGTAAGAAGGACATGAGAATCTACAAGAGTAATCACGATTTTTTTTTTTGAAGGCCTGAGATCTCAGTCCACAGCAGATACTGCATCAAGACAGTAGATGAAAAAACAATACCTATCTTGAACATTGCCGCATTGTGCCCTTCAGAAAAAAAAAAGAAAACACAGAGCCATGCAGTGACAGAAATGAAATAGAACTGTCATCTGGCAATTTTTCATAGTCCATCAAGTAAACTATTAAAGATATAAGAAGAGCCAGAGAGTTCTTGGGCAAAGGTTGTTAAACTGCTACTCCAAGGGCAGGTCACTGCACATTGCTAAAACTGTTAGTAAAAGACAAACCTGTATTCACTATGAAACTTGACACTGCTGTTTTTCTGCCCCACTTTTAATACTATATACTTGCAGCCAAGGACAGCTTGATAAACTAATAATTCAAGAGTTAATGAGTTATTATTGATGTTAAGAGCACTGCATACTGAAAAATCATATATTTGTCATCAAATAGTGTGAATCTGATTTTCACATTACTTTACATACATTTTTCACAAATAAATGATGATCAGATGACTAGAGCACCTCCCCTAAGAGCTGGGGCTCTTCAGCCTGGGGAAGAGAAGGCTCCAAGCAGACCTTATAGCAGCCTTCCAGTACCTGAAGAAGGCCTACAGGAAAGCTGGAGTGGGACTGTTTATAAGGGCATGTAGTGACAGGACAAAGAGAAATGGTTTTAAACTGGAAGAGGGTAGATTTAGACTAGATATCAGGAAGAAACTCTTCACTGTGAGGGTGGTTAGACATCGGAACAGGCTTCCCAGTGAATGGAATGCCCTCTCCCTGGGAACATTCAAGGACAGGCTGGATGTACTTTTCAGAAACCTGGTCTAGAGGGAGGTGTCTCTGCCTGTAGCAGGAGTGCTGCAACTAGATGATCTTAAAGGTCCCTTCCAACCCAAACCATTCTATGATTCTATGAATGTGCTCTCTGTTATCTTGTCATAGCTCAAAATATGTGTATATATATATATATATATATATACACACACACATATATACACATACACACACACACAAACACACATACACACACAATTTTTTTTTTCCACAGCAATGTTACTTTGAATGTACAAATGGAAAGGCCAGACTAAGGACAATCTGCCAAAGCTTAAGCCCTCATCATGAAATTAGCTTTAAAAAAAAGTAATATTTAGAAGATTAGTATATTTTGGCTCTTTTTATTTGCCATCCAATTTTGAATAATCATCTTTTTCTTGTAAAGATAATAATTAGAAACCATTTTTCTCCTCTATTTTCCTGACTCTAAGGTTTAGTAGTTTCAGTTAGTACAACCTAGTATAAGACATACAAATAAAATCATGAGAGATGCTAGCGGAGTACATATGAGTATCTCTAACCTGAATGATGAGATGTACAGGCTTGTTAGCCTTTTCCTGGACACAGATGGAATACAACAAATAAAAGTGGACTTACAACACTTCCTACCTCTAATACACAGGTCACGATTTTCAGAAATTCAGAGTTTTTCTAACTACAAATGAAGCTAGTGAATTTCAGTAGCTCTAAAAATTTAATCTCTTAGAATTGTACAGGAGTTTGACAGACGTTAATATAAAAAAAATTCTGCTTTCATAACACAAAACGATATGCTGAAAACCATACCTGATTACTAAATACTATACTGTCTAAGATTTAGTTAGTTTATCCACTGTATTGACTAAATATAAGTGTCTGCGATTGCCTACTAATCATTCCTAGGTAGTGCTTTAATATTCAGGCACAGTTTAAGAAATCACAGAAGTTATGCCAATATCCTGCATCTACTGTTTCATTATAGAGGACAATGAAGGTCAGACTGCAAAGTCTTTTTGAAAGCTACACAAACTTCATGTCATATTCATCCATGTTCATTGAAATATGTGGGATGTACTAAAAGCAATGCCTCCATCTTTTTCCATGGAAACTACAACAAAGTACAAGAACACTATGTGTTAGAGAAAATTCTCAGCTACAGAACACTGTTCTTCAACTTAGTCATCACTATTAGCTATGTATTTTTGTCAGTGAAGAACAAGAGCCTGCATACCACACTTGTAAAAACATGCACCAGTGGAGGTGACCTACTGCTACCATTCCCACAGCTGAAACACCACCCACCACATCATTGTGCTCATATTCACTGTTTGGTCTCCATCACAATTTGGCAAGCATCAACAAATATCACTGGCCTCTACTGATATCCCACCAACACCTGCCTCTGACATCTTAGGCCAACATAATAAAAATATGAAGCATTAATTTCAGAGCAGCCCTCATATATACATAGAACTTCTTATGCAGACCAGAAATTTCAATCTATAAACCATTTCTAGGCCTCTGAATTTAAAGACAAACTCCATAAATCCTCAAGTGTATTTTTTAACATAGATAAACTTCTCTGTTGAACAGAAATTACTGATAAAGACAAACCAGCACAATTTTCTGTTGTGTCAGAATAAAAAGTAAAAATTCTGCATTGCTTTTCTATTTGAATCATTTTTGAAGTAAATACGGCTAAATGCCTTTTGAGCTGCAGTGTTAGGTCCATCTTGGCATCTACCTCTCCTGAGGCTTCAGAATATCCTGGGACTTAAGGTTTTTTGCTTTTAGAAGGAATGAATAAGAAGTATTTGAATATATTGTTCTAAAAACCCACTGCAGGTAGCAAAACAGAACAATCGATGCATCCTGCACTGGAGGGACACAAGACCTGGGAAGGAGTCCTTTTGCCCATAAGGAATTTCACCACAGTGCACGTATCAAAGGCCATGTTATGAATGAGGACTTGTTATCAGATCCCACAGAGGACAAAAGTGGCAAATAAGATCTGAATGCATTGCTATATAACCATACTGTAAGGAGAAACTTTCTCCAAAAAAGAGAAAAGTTGGACAATGACCTACGCATTCCACGTAACGTACCTAGCTCACTGCCACTGTGGCTTTGTTGACAAGGTAGTTTGCTCTGCTCAGAGTGGGAATTCTCAAACATGAGCAGTGTTTTGTGGAACCATGGTCTCCTGCACATGGTCCATATATCACACCGGACCTGAAAAGATGTGACTGACTTTATTGGAAGTCACCCATTTGATGATTTCATAAAACAAAATAGTGTCAGGGTCTTATATTTTCACAACAGTATTTAAATTCTGTTAATATGGGTTCTATTAAGTTTCAAAAGAATAACAACATAACAACAGCAACTTTCTAGTGTTCTATTTTTGTCTATTCTTAGTCCACAGCAAGAATTTTTGAATTCACTAGTGTTTTTTCTTGCTTTGATATTAAAGATCTTTGAATAATCTTCTAAGTATTTCTGTAACTACTACAAATCATATAAAATGTTCACTAATGACTGATACGTAAATCTTGACAGTCAAGCAATATGTATATATTTCATATATAGTATGAACTTAATACACATCTAAGTCACTATTGCTTGATGCCACTGGCTAGTTCGTAACCATCATACTATCTAGTTTGCATTTTTCTTTGTACATTTTCTGCAAGAATGAGAAAGCAACAAGAGAAAGTGTCAAGAATAAGAACATTTTGATTTTATAATGCTAGCATAAATGCTTTACATAGTCAATATCTTGTTATTTTTATAAAATAGATAACACTTCAAAAGTAAACTTTTCCATCAACTTGTGTAATGCATGGAGAATTGTTTCTGTTAGTATTTGGAGATATCATTAAATGCATCATTGGTGACATTATTATTGTTATATTTTTTTTCCTGTTTCACATTCAGTGATCTACATTTTTACTAGGGCCCCCAGGTTTGCTTTTTACAAGGTTTTATTTTTGATAGGCTTAGGGTTTTCTAGGGAATCCTACTTAAAAATGTGTGTGTCACATTAAAAATCTGTTTAGCATTCTTTCTATGACTGACACCAGCTATTACTAGGTGCAGAAAGAGAGCAGACATAGTAAAGCAGCAGCATCACACCACATGTACCCCAGTACAACCTGACTTTCAACAACTTGCATCCAAAGAACTTCTTAAGACAGAAACTAGAAATTTATGTATTATGGACTCCTATAAACTTGCTTATTTCTACTTTATTCAACCTATATTTTCATTAAAAACAACAACAACGCACCCAGTTAGAGCCATAAATATTACTGCGTAAGTAAGTGGTTCAAGAGAACATACAGAAGTTAGCTTGCATGCCTTTTATAGAGAAGTGTAGAAAATATCTTAGCTTTGAGATACCATTGATGCTTCTGTTAATTGTCTAGCTAATGGAAACACAGTTTACTTCTTAAACAACTGGAAGTAAATGATAGAAGAGGATTAGAATTCAAGATGCTCATGATGAAGAAGCATTGTGTATTGAAATAACAAAGTGAATTACATCCCCAGCATGAAAGTAATATTGGAATACTAACTCATTAACACAGGGTAGGCAATAAACAGCTATGTTATAAGAGCTTTTTGCAGGAATAAATTTAACGTTAACAAAAGATATCATTAATTCTAAGCTGAGTGTTATGAGCACTGTGCTGTTACAAAAAAGGGAATGCCATTGTACGTATATGCAGGATGTGAAATAATTATTTTCTTGTAATGGAAGTTTGTAATATGCAATTGGAGTAGTAAAACTGGTTTTGATAATGTAGTTAAGAATGTGATCAATTTGTAGAAGGGTCTGGAAGAAAGCCAAAATAATTTTCAAAGATGTAGAAAACATGACCTACGAGACCAAGACCAAAGACAAAAATGAAAGGAAGAATTTACTCTTTGTCCACTTGGGAAAAGTGACTCAAACTGCAGCAAGGAAGATTTAGATTAGATATTAAGAAAGGTATTCTGAAAGCAGAGCATGTAACGTCAAAAGACAGCAGCATCCCCATAAATGGAAGTTTTATGGAACGCACTAGGCATATCTCTTAGAAATAACACAGATTTAGCTGACTCTACTCAGAGAAGTGGAGAGAACTCCATACATATTTCTTTGTTGGCATTCACATAACATCTTGGCTGATGTTTCTAAATGTTATTAAAATCAAAATTGCATGTGAAGTGTTGCACTTTACACAAGTGAGTAGTAATTAATGATTAAATAAGTACTCTTTAACAAGTAAAGAAAATCATGAACTTCAGGGATAGAGGCTTGTCCGAGTCTATAACCTCAGGCGCATGCCTGAATGTCATGCAGAACAGATATCTTAAAGAAAAAAAACTTCTCTGGGAAATTTTTGTACATCTTGCTTTACACTAGCATTGAAGCCAGAATGCAGCTATTCAGTTTGTTTTCTGCTTTCACTGGCTTTATATTTTCATATTTTTAAAACATTCATGTCTTTCCTGCCAAGCAAAAAAAAAAATCTCAATTCTTTCAAAAAAAAATCACAAAAAAAAACCCAAAATAAAAACCTAAAAATAGTGTTAGAAATAACATCATTTAAGTAAATAGATATAAAGTAACTGGCCAGTTATTCTGAATTTTTTTTAAATAGTGAAAGAATCAGGTACTCCAATAATACAACTTGACATGGATGTCATTTTCTTTGGAAAATTATGCCAGATTTCACCCACTCACGAGCCTTCCATTTACAAAAAAAACCTGAGGAACTAGAAGAGTTTAAACGAGTATTATTATTATTTGATATGAAAGTTTAAAAAGAATTAAGCATGATTGTGATCTTGTTTCTTCATATTCATAGATTAAAAAAATAGGTAATCAATTGTCCCCTTGACATTTTACTCCAATTGGCGGTGCTGTGGCTCACAAAAAATGGCATGCGACACTTGTCATGTTGATCTGCTGAGGCAGTTACGTGTGAGGGAACAAGAAAGTATTAGCATAACATTTCCAATATGTATTTGACTGGAAATTTACAGCTGAAGTATGTAGGTCATAGCTCACAGTCACTCGATTTCATAATGTTTTACATTTCCCCAAGATGTTTAGAAGTTATACGTGTTCATCAAATCAGTCTTTTTAATATATTTGACAGTCTCAAAGCAGTTGTGGATGGAGCAACATTTAACATGTGCTATGCAAAAAAAAAATCACATACTCATTATAATCCTTTAGATTTTGTATTATTTGTTTATTCACATCTGCAAGAACATGGCAGGTAAAAGATAGATAGACAAGGTTAAGTGATGTTCTTGTAGATTTGCTATGATGTGCAAGATAAAAGAGAACCATGAGATTATATATCTTATTTACAGAGAAGCAGAAGTAGCCCCTATGGATTGCCAAATACCACATGAAATATCACCAAGCATAGTAATGCCTTCTTGCTAATAGTTCCACTGTTTATCTGAGACCAAGAGGGAACAGGAACTCAAAAAAATATTTAGTGTGTCTCTTCATATTTTGAAGCAATATTCAGTTGTTTGCTTGTTTTGTTTTTTTTTTTTTTAAAGGCACTAGTGAAATCTTAATGACATTTATCTTGAGATTCAAACAGGCTTAAAATTAATGTATACAAAATACATGTATTTTGTTTGGAGGCAATTAAATACTGTTTAAACTATGAATTATGCTTACAGAATTTTTTGTGTTTTGATATTTTAATCCTTTAAAGTTATCAGTTAAAATAGTTAAAGTCCCTTTTTCTCTTGGAAAGCACCACACAACAAATACAGCTGGCAATATGAAATACACTAGTTTCAAGAGATCAACAAATTGACCACTCAGAATTAGCCAATCTTAGAAGTGTGTAATTCTTTCAGAAATATATTTCTTTGGTCAGTATGTCATCTTTGTCACTTGCTAATGACAATTTCTAGAACTATTCATCCAACATATCAAATTAGAAAAAACTCAGACAAGTAGGGCTAATTGGAAAAAATAACTTGTTCACAACATAAAGCATAAATTGCAAGTGCTTAATGCAGAATGCTCATTTTTTTTTTATTTATTGACCAGTTATTGGCTTTTTAATGACTTTGGTTTATTTTTTTATTTCAAAACATAGTTTAATATTAGATATGACCAAAACTTTTTTTTTGCAGTGTCTTAACGGATCATGAATTAGACTCTAAATATTCATAGGTTAAGAAGAAAATGCCATAAGGGATTAGAATTTATATGGAAACCATGCAGTTGCTTTATAGTGACCTATCTGCACATACATACTGCACTCAGAAATATCAAAAGGGAGGTCTTCTATTAGATAAATCTATACTTACTCATGAAATATAATGTTTTTCCCAGAATTATAATATATATATAAAATGCCCTATTTCATCTGATAGAGATGGAATCCTGGATTCATAGCTGCACTAGTAAAATAATTCTGATGTTCTTATGCATTATAAGATGCAGTCAAATAAACAAGATGAAGGTTTAATATTTATCTCCCAACTTCTAATTTCTTTTGGAATCCTGTTGAAAAAAGTGATGTGGGACAAAACCTATATATTACGAAATATTGTACTTGGTCTTATTAGATATTTAAACTTTATGGACCCATAGTTTTATGAGTAAATCTATTTTAGTCCTCTGTTTTCAAATAGTAGGATGTTAAAAATATTTTTCCAAATCAATCTACCAATTCATTTATCCCTAAAATGTCAATGATATAAAAGAATAATCTTTTACAAATGTATTTCCAAGTGAGGTGTGAGTTTGATGGATGGGCTACACACTGAGTTTGTAAAAGCTAAGTATAAACTTGCCCACAAATTTAAGTTTAGGGTTTATCTGGTCTCCAAATATTTTTGTATTAATACACATTAACATTTTATCATACCACAGCAATAATGATGTACTGATTGCAATGGCCTTCATTTCTGTTTAATGGAGATTTTTATTAGCGTTAAATTTTCAGAGCTTCAAAAAAAATAAGCCTTTTTTTCCCCCTTAAACTGTTAGAAAGAAATAATTCCTATAGATTGGCTGTTCCAGATGATAGATTTTTGGGGATGTATCCTTTGAGTGAATGATTACTGATGGTATAGATGAGTAAATATCTCATTTGTATTAAGGATCAAGCTATTCCCTAGAGTGAGAAAATAACCTAATAATTATTATTCCAAATATTAACTATATCTCTTGTATTTTTTTTTGTTTTTGTTTTCTGTTTAACCTCAATAAATTATGTATGTTCTGGATCCACAAAAACAAGCAAGCAAAAGCACCATCACATTCAAATATATAAAATCTTTAGCTTTCTGTCTGCACGCAGAAAATACTCATCAGAAGAAATGATAAATTTACTTTGTTTACCTGCACAGTCTTCACAAACAAACGTACATAAATCTTTTTCTTTTCATCTGTAATTTTATGTCACCATATAATGCTGGCTTAATGAATAGAGAAATATAGTAGAAGATTCAAGCGATTGTTGAATTAGTCTTGAAACTGCTTTATGCAGGATCTGCAATAAAAATTGTGGTGTCATAAACCTCACACAAAAACATGATTGTTAGAGGCTTTGCATGAGAAAACTGCTTTTCTAACCTAATTGGAAGCAAGGTAAACAGCACAGTGAACTGCTGAAATCTTAAAACTAGAAACTCACAGCAGCAAATTTCAGCTAATGTTTTCAAAGAAATTTCTGTTCATATAGTGGGGCATTCCCAATTAAATATTCGTTTACTTTTTTTAAAAAAAGAGGAAAAGAAAGGAATTAGAAGGCTATTTTTCCTTCCTCTGTATTTATAGCTTTCCAATATTTGTTTTGTCACTACTTGAAATTTTTTCAAGTGTGGTATCTACTGGCAAGCTGGAATGAAACTGAGAGTCACCAGAATAGAGGCAAACCTTTTTTAGTGTCTGAAACCTAGCTCCAAAGGCCTAAGCAAATATCCCACTGTACACACAGAATCCCTGGTGACAAACCCAGCACTAAGTCAGAGTCTGTCCCACTACAAAGTTTTGTGGTGAAATGTATGAGTCAGTCACACTATTAGTTGAAAGGGTTTCTGTTTTGGGCCTAACACTGAATTTAATACCTAAAGTTTCAGAAAGGAAGTGATTTGTTCTGCTTAGTGCTCTATGTGGCTGAATTATATTTCAGTAATACCCAGTATCCATAGTTACAGTACCTTCCCAATGACACAATACTTTCTGATAAAATTTCCCCATAACTCCAGCTCTCATTTCTTCTGTTAGAACTAATTACACTTATACAGAACCAGGATTTCCACTTCCTCCTTTGCTTGAGGTGTACAATTGCCAAGATCTATATGTGCCAGGAAAAAAAACCTCCTGAAACTCGGAGCCAATTAACAAAACAAATAAGTTGTAACTTAATGAGTACCCAGCAGACAAAACCTGGTCTTACTCAAGTAAAAGCTGTTGTCAGAGTAAATAAATAAAGGGCAGAACTTAGCTACTGGCAGAGTGTGGGGGGGGTATATTGTTTTACCAAGGAGTGCATTTCTCTTTGTTTTACTAAGACCATGTACTTTCTCCCCTTCTGCCCCTGCCCACAGTGCCTAATTAATTCACATCAATTTTGAAAGAATACATGATCAGCTGTCCTAAGGCTAAGCAGCAGCATATTGAGTCACATGCTAGAAGGCCGAGTTTGGGCACTGGCTCAGGATGGCAGGAGCCATGCCAACACAAGAAGCTAAATTGGTTGCAGGGCAGGGGGTTCAGGGCTTGCCAACTAACTGCCTTGTCTCATGGCACTATCTGCCAATTTGCAGATGGATGTTGGCATCAGATCTGAAAGAGCCACTTATCCACTCGTACAGCTATAGGCCACAAGAGTGAAAGGAGAAACATTTGAAAATAAGGAGGGAGTTAACAAAAATGTGCATCTTGAGGTTTACCATACTTTTTCCATCACATAAGAGTTTTTCCTAAGAAATAAGGAAATCATAGAATCCTTAGAGTTGGAAAGGAAAGGACAGGACCTCTGAGGGCCATCTAGACCAACTCCGCTACAATGAACAGGAACACATGCATCTACAGTGATTGGATTTCTCAGATTGCAAAGAAGCTATAGTTAAAGCTCCCAAATCTTCCAGATGTAAAGTGTTACCTATTTCTTACAGATAATGGTACATACAATACTAAAACCCCTTGAATCTTCTACTGTGTGAGGAATTTACCAAACTCTAAAAGGAATTCTCTGGTGATACAACCTACTTGGGTAACCCAAAGTGTCAGGTAAGTAGAAATGCATTCTTTAAAAAAAACCTAAATTAATTTCAGAGCTACTTCAAAAATAAAGTAGAGAGGAACTAGACAGTTCTTAAAGGACATTACGTTCTTTGAAACAGTTCTTTCTTCTAGTATCTACAGTTCAGCATTATGTCAGAGTACTATCAGCTTGCACATAACCAGGAATATTCTGTTCTTTAGCTAGAAAACTGAAGCTACTTAGACATCCATTTATGTGCAAAGAATCATATTTCAGGTTCAGTTCAACTCCATAGTAGTGAAAGAATTATAAATGTTGACTTTAAAGTTATCTACTATTAAGGAGAAGTACACACAAATATCAAATTAGTAATTGTTACATTGTTGAGCTGATCTATTTATGTCCAGGCATGGTACTGATCTTGCCTTCGTCTACAAAGCTTTTCATTTGTCCTAGAAATCTAACATACCCTTTTTTCCCCTCTGTAGCCCATCTGGGAAAGTGTCAGGGAAAACCACAAAGAGCGAAAAGAGAGATAGCAGGAGTCTACAACAACATAACACCAGAGAAAACTTGTAACTGCTTACTGCAGAAAGTCAGCAAAAGTCCTGTTTGACTTTTCAGAAACACTATGCAAGATGCATTCATTCACATAAATATAGTAGCGCGAGATCAATAAGTCACGCCACTTTAATTCTTCCCCAAGAAATAAAAAGAACTAGGAAAACTAACCTGCAAAGAAGCATCATGGTTTTGCAAAATCGTATTTATCAGCATAGATTACTAAAATGTCAAAGTGACTGCTGCATTTGGAAGCTGTAAACAGCAGATAAGACTGAGTTCCCTCTTCTGAGGGTGTACTCCCAGGACTGTTTAAGTGGCATTCACATGAGGATAGCTCCAGGAAAGGAGAAAAATCCTGCTATGAGACAGTGCAAATGTTCTGAATCACTTCATAATGGAAGACTATAAGTCTCATATTACTTGTTGACACCTTACTCACAAATTGGCCCATAGAGTTTGTTGGTAATTGTCCTAGAATAACAAGTCTAGAGCAAAGTGCCTGATGCTGCTTCAGTTTCTACACTAACTGATCTGGCACTAAGAAGATGCTAGGACTACAGAAAAACAAAACTACCTCTGTACAATCACCACACTGAAGAGTACTTCAATGAGTGCTTAAAAACTCAAAGTAGTATTTTGGAAACTAAATAGATAAACCGATCAAAGACCTCCAGTACAATATTTTTTGTTGTTGTTGCTTCTCTTTTTCATTTTTTAGTGTTTAATATATATAGGTTGTCACCACTACTACCCAATTTGCATGGATGAGCTGATTAAGACTCTCATCAGTTCATGTGGCAGCTGTGCATGGCCACCCAAAGCATGGCTTGATTTACATTGCTGTCAACACAGCTGAAATGCACCACCCATCACCCTACTCTGCTCACATCCCCTGGTTGGTCTCCATAAACATTCAGCAAGCATCAGTTAATGTCAGTGGGTACAATTTTTTCCACATTGAGAAATTCAGTTGCACACATTTGCTTCACATGCACTTGTATGTCAGATGCTATTGTCTCAGATTGCCCCTCTGCTACCATCTTTCACATGACAACAAAATGTAATATAATACTGTTGGGAAGTTTCTGCCTCTATCGCCATCCCACCAACTGCCTCCAACATTGTGGGCCAACATATTAAAATAAGAGACATTAGTTTCAGAGCAGCCCTCATACATGAAGATATAATAGCAAAAGCTCAAGAACATCTAAGTGCTTTAGACACAAGGTTCTATTGCCTGCTGTCCCACAGTTAATTTGTGTATATTCTGTCATAAAAAGACATTAAGCAGGAACATTTTTTTCAGTGTTTTGTGCAAAGATTTACTCTGTTGGTTAGAGCATGTAGGCATCTGTAGTTTCCTAGAAGAATTGACAATTTACTTCCAAGGTCTATTAAGTAATTTTTTAGAAGACATTTAAAAGCTTTCTGAAAGGCTGCATTCCTTTACCCACCCTGATCTATATTAAATTATAAAGTCTAATATTTAATGTAGTAAAGGATACATTTTACTTTTTGTTGCTGCATACAGAAAAATGGATGATAATCTGTATTGAGTTACCTAGAGAACGGTCAAAATAGTGGAAAAAATAGAACATTTTGGTGAAATATTGCAACTCATATTGATCACTATTGGAGATCTTGTTGCTAAATCTGGGAGAACAAATAATTGTTTTTTTTTTCCAGATAAACAAAGGTGGGAGGACTAAATGAAACATCTGAGTTTGGTTAGAAGTGTCATTTATTTTAGAGGACATGAGTATTTTATCTGTGTGAAAATTCTTATGACAAAAAGACTGGAACTTTGTTATGTGATAATTTTGGCAAACAGTATTCTGCAAGAAAAAGAATCTCGAAAATAAAATTATCTCAGTATTTAAACCACATGAAACTAAAAATCAATAGAATAAATGGAAAAATCAGGTAGAAACAAGAAAAAAACCAACAGGTTATGGTATAATGAAGGTGTGAATGTGAACCAAGACGAACAGAAGAAACTTAGTATAAGCAGTTGCAAAGCACCCTTCAGTCAGCTCTTCTGCACCTACCAATTGCATAACATATGGTCCTTCAGCAGAGGATCTCAGAACAGCGGGTTAGTTTACATACCATATGTATGCAATTGGTAGGCACAACGGGGTTGCGTTAAGGTTACTGCATCTGCCCTAATTCAAAATTCCCTTGTATTTTTAGGTTTGTGTTGGACAGTAATGTTATTTTAACAGCTTTTGTGTTAAGTTTCACATGTTTTTTTAAACAACTTTATAGCTTCCTTTATTTTCTTTTTATTAATTTTGACTTTGTAATGGAATCTCTGGAGACTTAAAATTGAAACACATTGTAGAAGGATTGCTGTTCGTCTCATACTCCTATGAATGGCTATCAGCTGAACATAGTGGCGTCTGACTGCAGAATCTATGTAACTGAGCACTTTGTATTTTGCATTCTAATATTTCAGAATATGCACTCTGGACTGCTTGTAGAATTCTTGGGAATACTTTTTTCCTCCCCTTCTAGTTCTCTGTCAGAAATAGTTTGCTTACAAAAGTTCACTAATATGAAAACAAGTAGTTTAGTTTGGGTAGTGTAGTCATTGATTGTAGCTATTTTGGACATGGATGTTAAAATCCCTGAATATCATACTCAAGTTGAATATCACATAAGGCCTGCAAACAGTTTGGGTATTTTACAGTAACATCAAAAATTCATCTTCTGCCAATACTTTCAACTGCTACCTAGAATATTAATGGTAATTGTTCTTATGTTACATTTAGGAAAGAGTAGTTGAGAAATTTGGACAACACTGAAGCTCATGTTTACAAGGCTTTCATAGCATTGTGAAAAAATTTTACACTAGTTTTATTATTTTGTAATTCATGTAAAGAAAATCTAATGATCTGTAAAGATGACTTTAATGGCCTCCAAAGCAAATACAAGTTTTCTGCTAATACTACTCATGTCGCTTCACTTATTTTTACCACAGTATGTTATCTACCACCGCACACAGGAGACAGTCAGTGCTCTAACATATAGATTGTAAGGTGAAGTGACAATAACTTCTAGCAGTTACTGGAACAGTTTAAACATTGGTTTACCTCTAACTTCCTAGTGCCAGGATTAATAGTGTCCGGCAATTGCATCAATATGGTGAAAGCAACAGGAGATAGCAAGTAAATAGTCGTATTTCAAACATAGCTTAAACTCTTTTGAAAATGCCTTTTATAGTAGGCAGAGGATGAATTATTATCCTTACAATGAAAAGCTGTGGTTATTTTACCTTCCTTTCAAAAAGGGTGAACTCCTCTGAATTCCAATTATTTAAAAAAAAAAATAATAATAATCAGACAGTGACGTCCCATAGCTTTCAATGACAAACTAGAAAGCTACTGGGGCCAGAAATAAAGTGCAGGTGAAAAACACCCTTGAGGACATACCATAGCATATGTGAGTGTAAAAAGCACTGGAAATTTGCTGCTGATCAGATTATCTGTTCTGTTGATATTACAAAATACGAAAAGGAATCTTTTCCACATAGCATGTTTACTCACATTTATTCTTGAAGAAAATTAGGTAGGAGTTTGATTATCATAGCTACACATTCAACTTATATAACCATTACTAATCTATCTAGGTAATTTATATTAATCCAGACATTACAGGAACTTACATCAAAGGTAAAATTCTATTATCCAGGATGAAAGTCATAATTTTCTATGAAATAAAGCAACAAAAGCCAGCTCTTACTTCGACTGAGAAAGCCTAAATATGGAAGAAAATCCAGGAATTCCATAAGTAGTATATACAAAGCTTAAATGGGGGTATCTTTAGCATGGAGAAGCAGAAAAACTCACAGACTTTGAAAGCTTTATAGCTTGAAGACTTACACAATAATCCTGAAGCCTATTTGATGCAAAAAAGTTTGAACATACATCCAAAAGCTAGAACTGCTCTAGAACACTATGCAGCAATAGAAGATGAAACAGCACCTCCTAACAGGCCAGGTGCATTAGACCTGATTTAACTTAGAAAGCCATATACATACACACATACATACATACATACATACATACACACACACACACGAGCAACTCACCCTTTCCAAAGGTTAGCAGAGCCCCAAGAGAAGCACAATCTGCAAAGAGAAACTCTGCTCTTTCAGCTGCCAACCCTTAAATGCAGGTAAGGAGGGGCACACCCAGAGCCCACCCCTACTGCTTGCTCAGGTGCATTGCTTGCTTCTGTGCTCCCAGAGTTAGTCATGCCTTCTCACCTTGTGCTGTATCACTGGTTCTGGTCATGACTTAGCAGTTCCTGTATAGGTAGGATCCTTTCCATAGTAAAACAAGCAATGAAGACTAAGAAAATAAATGTTTCACTACCTATTGGGTAGTAAAAGGAAAATATTTTAAACTTAGAACATTTACTTTGCACTTTAAGTCCTTATCACACACTGTATCTCTGTATCTCCCTATACAGACCAGTCTCCTGAGGAGCTGTCAAATTCTGTCTTGCTTATAGTCACCTTACTCTTCTGCAAAAGGATGGAAATCTTTAACATATTAAAACAAGTTTGGTTGTGAAAATAGGTTCCTTAAGACCTACTGCTACAAGAAAATAATCTGGAACAGTAGAATAATAAGTAGAAAAACAGAATAACTGGTGACATGGAGTTTTGAATGAAGGTCCAGATCCTCTTGCAGCTGCTGTAGAGTGGATGAATTTTTGCTATGCCTGTAGCATTACATTTTCAAGTGTATTGTAATCACTGTAGGGATTTTCAGGTTAGTCAGGTAATGCCACAACAGAAATGTGAATAACTTTCTCCATTCTTAAAACAACAAGGCATTAGTGTTCTTCACTCCAGAACCTTTTATCATAGTAACTAGATCGATCCTGTATTTAGAAATGACCATCAGTTCCTGCTTCTGGAGAAGCCAAGTAGTTGTCAGTTGTAAGTCTTCAAAATTTAGGAATTTTTCACTACTAAAGTCATTGAAAAAGGATGATAATCATTCCAAGTTACCGTTTCTGCCTTTCTTTTTTAATAAATCTTCACTCATGCTACCCAAAGGAATCAAAGTGAATTTGGCCCACAAAAGCATATTGATCCAGAGTACTTTCATGTTGACAAAATTTGATGACAGATTATTGGTCTAGGTACTTTTTTCTTTAGAATCCTTCTCCTTTTTTTTTCCCTTTCTTTCTGTCTTTTTTTTTTTTTAATAGTTTCATCAATTCCTATAGAATGTGAAGAAATTTTTAACTTTTCTTGCAATCTATACCTCAAATGCTGAGAAAGAGAATGCCCATAAATGACAAGGTTGTTGTTTCATAACTGCCAAATTAGTAGAAGAATTTAGTTAAGATATATATCCAGACTAGATGGAGAGTGGTGGAAAAGCTAATCATTGGTAATGTTTCTTAAGATGCAGCAAAATGGCTTGCTATCAAACACATAGGTTGTTCCAAAAGTAATGTCTCAATTTCAGTATTTCCATGGAAACTAGAACAGATGCAAAGAGCACAGTAACACTATTTGATAGAGCAAATTCTCAGCTAGAAAAGACTTCACCATTAGCTATGCATTTTCACTAGCAATGAACAAGAGCCTGCATGCTGCACTTGTAAAAATCTGTTGCAGCAGAGGTGACCCACTCACTGTTTCACAGCTGCTGTGATGGCATTGTTACTGAAACACAGCACCTCCCACCTCACTGTCCTAACATCCACTGTTTAGCAACAAAACATAACAGAATATTGGTGGGAAGGTTGAACCTCTACTGCCATGCCACCAATATATGCATCTGACACTGTGGGCCTATATAATAAAAAGAGAGTCACAGAATCAATAATCATAGGCAGACAAATTCAATAATCATAGAATCACCAAGGGTGTAAAAAGCCTCTAAGATTATTACCTTCAGAACAGCCTTCATATATTAGACTTAGCTATACCACAAAATTAATCTGATTTATTTGTAATTGATTTGAACTCAGCTGCTTTTCAATTTTCAGAAGCCTTTCCTGATACAATGAGCTAACTTATTACATCAGAAACTGCTAAGCTAATTTACACTAAGCAATTTGTGGTCAGCAACACAGATGAACACTTACACTTTTTTTTCCAACACTATTCAGTTACTTTCTTAAAATACCATTTTAGTATTTATTTTTATATTTAGTTTATATGTTCCATACATTTTAACTTCATTTTGTAGGCAGAATCAGTCTGCCAAGTAACCAGGTATCTTAGGAAAAGCACTACCACTAGTGGACAGACACTTATAGGATGGAATAACTACCCTAAAAAGCTTATGTCTTCAGCTGCAAAACAGTAAAACAGTCTGAAAAAGGTAAAACAGTCATACTTCCTTGGAGTAAGCTATTGGGCAGGTGGCATATGTCATTCAT
Organism: Gallus gallus; assembly: GCF_016699485.2. Lineage (NCBI taxonomy): Eukaryota > Metazoa > Chordata > Aves > Galliformes > Phasianidae > Gallus > Gallus gallus. The sequence continues at coordinate 31,309,187 of NC_052536.1, read as the reverse complement.
TTCTTACAGTAATTGAATCTCTATCTGTCCATAATTTCTTTATAAATCACACACATCCAAAGGCCTATCTGCTACTTTCTGAAGTATATGCTATTGAAGAATATTACTCATTAATTTCCCAAATAATTTCATAATCATTGCTGTCTCAATTTTTTTTTTTAATGGTTCATTTTAACTCTCAGCTGTTATTTGCATTTTAGGTTCCTGCTGTGGAGATTAATTTATTTTCTATTTCAGATTTTTGTCTTACATTCCAGCACATATTTAGCCTGTGGCAGATTGAAAGGTGTCTCTGTCAGGAAACATCATCCAAGGGAACACAAGATACTTCACAGCACAAAAAAAAAGGTGTGGTGGAGGAGGAGAGAAAACATCAGAAGCATTGCAAAAATACCTTTTTGTTCTGTGTTCCAAAGCTCTAAAACTTTTCAGCAACTTTGAGCCATTAGAAAGCGTAACTTGCTGACAACACTTTACACGGAATGTTAGCTTTGTGTGATTTGAAACAGCTGAGATAATAACTTCCAAATGAAAAAATTATAATATTGAAAGCAATATAAGCATGTATTGTACAAGCAGTACTTCTTTATTAATGACTAGTGTAGAGCAATTTACGCAATAGCTAACCTTTTTTTCTTATTAACAAAAGAAGTTTTGTCTTTGTATCTCTTTTCCACTCTTGCATCCTGGAAAACCTTGGAGGAGAAGAAAATCATTTTCTTCTGAGGGGTTTATTTGCTTCTGTGATTCCTTACCTGAATTGAAAATGTTCCCTTGGCACTGTCATCTCATCTTTTTTGACCCAGCTGCTATTGAAAAGTGTGGGTTTTAGTAAACAAAGATACTGTTTTCAAGCAAATGTCCCTTACTGTAAAGAAAACAAGATAAATAAAAAGATAGAACAGAAGTTCTGCTGTGTTTGCTAAGAATGTTTTTTAAAGTTTACCATGAGGTGTCAGCAGCTCTTTAATTTTCGGAAGCCTTTTTCTGACATTTGCATCTAACAGCAAATTACACAGCAAGTTTCTCAATACTTTTTCAGTGGTTTTAGAATATTTTCTGTTTTGGAAGTCCTTAAATATTTCCAGATGATCAACACAGACAAATCCCTCCATGTCACAAATACAACTACACATGCAAATAAGTTACTAAATAAATGTAAAATAGACAATGTTTCCTTCCAATTATCTTAGATAATCCAGAACATTGTGTCCAGTATGAAATCTACCTCTAGTAAATTCACTAATCTATCATTTCTGAGAAAACGTAGATGCCGAAGTACTATGAAATTCAGATAATATTAATCAAGAATTGCTTGGAAATAAAATATTTAACAAATTCTAGAAACCTATGAGTTCTAGGGTTAGTTATGCCTGATTTCAGTACAAATAGTGTATCTTCAGGTTTCCCCAGGTGGCAATGTGTATTAAGAAATGGATGCTTATGTCTAGAAATGCTGTTATTGCCAGTTTTATTATCCCAAGTTAATTTAGCTGATGAATGTAATATCCGTCTAGGGTTTAGGAGTATCTTCACAGGAAAGCAGAAATGGAGAAAGGCCATGACAAGTGTGTTTCTTAACATAGTAGGATCTAGGGAAAACAAAAACTTTAGCCAGGTTTAAGAGATTAAACCAAAGCCTATATTCAGGTGAACTAGCTAGCACTACCTAACACTATTATTGCTGCATCTTGTGTATATTGAAGTGGATTCACCCAGACTCCAGCTGTGATAATTTGGCTTCAACAAGTACTATCCTAAATGAACGTTTGTTTCACAGTCCTGCAATAGAACACTGCTAATTCACTGGGATTAAAAACAAAACAAAACAAAACAAACAAACAAAAACCCTACATATTGTAATTTCGTTTTCAGATATTAGGTCTTACCCTTCCTGCTGAACCAAGAGTGTCCCTTGCACTCAGTAATAAACCTCTCAGTAGTAGTATTCCATATAGATGAAAAGTCAAAATAATCTACAGGCCTGAACTGTTAACATTTAAGATAATGTTCACTGCAGGAGCACCAACAGTTCACAGCAGTCTGGATCTATTATTCACTTCTGGAGATTTCACCCTAAAGAGTACAGAGAAAGTGGTGGGGATTAGCCTGACCACCACATTTTTACTCTGAATGATATCCGATGGGAGTCAAGACATGGAATGTGGACAGAAAGTGCTGAAGCATTTTTAAACATTTTTCTTCATCTTAAACACGGTAAGACAAAGGAAGGTGTGAGGAGGACATGGCCTGAGCTGGCTATTCGGTATTACCATCTAGCATGTGTGAAAAGTGATTTAAGAGCAATAGGCCACACTTCCCTTTGAAGTTCAGATACTGCCACACCTTTTTGAAGACATAATCCGGGAAAGTGCTGAGCACCCTGGCTGCAAGCCATGAAAACACATAAACACATGCTTAACTCTAATCATAGGACTAGGCCCCTTGTGTTAAAGTTGACATGTGCTGAAGTGTTGTTCTGGATCAGTGCCAGAGGGTTCAGTACCCTTCAGGATTGATTCCTCAGTCAATAAACTAAAAGCTGCAGCTTAAAAGTAAGCCTTGGATTCTGTTTACATTTCCTGCTAGCATTTTAAAAATAAAACAGTGGCTGTTAAACACGAATAGTCCTTGCTTCTTTGAGAGAAAATTGTCAGAGATGAAAGCACAAAAGTGCATTTTAATAGGCACAGGCAATGAACAGGATACTCACTTCATCTGGCTGCATGCAAATTCCCTCTCTCTCCCAAATAATCCCTTAATGACCTCCTAGCAGACAGAATATTCAGTTTGTTTATGTGGCAAACAGAAGTCTTGTCTTTCGGTGGTGCCTTTTGCAGTAGTCTCAGGGGGCAGTGCTCAGTTCAGGGCCAAAAGGTCTTGAGCTGAAGTATCCAAAAACTGTGAACACAGATGTTTGTTTCGCGTTGGCTAGCTATAAATTAGGCTTTCCTGTCTGAGGAGTATTGTGGTAAAAGAAAATTCTACAGATAACTATGTGACACTAGCTACAATCTCAGCTACAAAATGCTGCCATTTCCTCCCCAGACTGTCATCCTTTCACCATCAACAAAATGTTCTGCAAAAGAATTCCTGCAGCCAACATTTTTGCAAGGCAAAAATGAACGCACCTCCTTGTCCAACTAAATCACAACTGAAAGAATTGATGTTTTTACAGATCTTGTTGATTTCTCCATGGAATCCTGAGAAGCTTGGTTTAAATTTGCCTTGACTACTTTGATCACAGGAGAACACTTATGGAAAGGTTTTTGAAATAGCTAATTTCAGTTAAGATTGTGATCAATGGCTCTATGTCCAGGTGGAGGCCAGTTATGAGAGGTATCCTTCAGAGATGGGGGGGTCCCAAGACCAGAGCTCTTCAACATCTTCAACATCTAGGTCATGTGACCTAGATGATGGGATCAAGTGCACCCTCAGCAAGTCTGCTGATGATGCTAAGCTGAGTGATGTAGTTGATACAATAGAGGGAAGGGATTCCACTCAGAGGGATCTGGACAAACTTGAAAAATGAGCCCATGAGAACTAATGAAGTCAAACAAGGCCAAGTGAAAGGTGTTGCACTTGTGACAAAGCAATTCCTGTTATGTGTGCAGACTGGGAGAATAATATTGATGGCAACCCTGCTGATAAAGACTTGAGTGTTCTGGTGAACAAAAAGCTGATGAGCCAACAATGTGCAATTGCAGCCCAGAAGGCCAGCTGTATCCTGGGTTGCATCAAGAGAGATGGCCAGCAGTCCTCCTCTACTCTGCAATTGTGAGGACCCATTTGGAGTACTGTGTCCAGGTTTGGGTCCCCCAGCACAAGAAATACATGGAGCTGTTGGAGAATGTTCAGAGAATGGCCATGACAATAATCAAAGGGCTGGAGCACCTCTTTTATGAAATGAAGGTTGAGGGAGATGGGCTTGTTTAGCTAGGAGAAGAGAAGGCTCTGGAGAGATCTCATTGCAGCTTTCCAGTACTTGAGGAGAACATAAACAGGAGGGAAACCAAATTTTCACATGGCCTACTAGCAATAGGACAAGGGGAATGGCTTTAAGCTAAAATAGGGGAGATTTAGTTTAGATGTTAGGCAGAAATGATTTAATCAGAGAATGGGGAGGCACTGGAACAGGCTGTCCAGGGAAGCTGTAGAAGCCCCATCCCTGGAGGCATTCAAGAGCAGAATGGATGTGGCCCTGGGCATCCTGATCTAGTGGATGGCAACCCTGCCCATGGCAGGGAGGTTGGAAGGGTCTTTGTGGCCACTTTCAACCTAAGCAATTCTGTGATTCTATGATATAATGAGATTAAACATAAAATGTCAATGTTGAGTTGATTCCTAAAGCTTAACAAACTTACCAAAATTCTCTAATTATTTTAATTATACACTTTTCTGGCACTGAATACACTGAAGTGCTGAGAGAAAAACAATACTAACTGACAGTAGGAATTATCTAATTTCATGTAAAAATCTGTTGCTGCAAGATGTCTATCTGTCAAATTCAATTTTACAAGCACAAAAGGATGACCAAGACCTTGAGAACATTAGGTATACATCAGATGGAACCAGAAGAACTTCCAGATGTTCCTGATACAATTTTAGAAGAACACAAAATGCAAGAATTATTGCCTCAGTGGTAATGCTTCTCTTTCTACTGTTTTCAAGCATTATGAAAAAAAATGTTTAATTATTCCAGAATGCCTTTTTTCTTTCTAAAAACTTTTGGAAGTTCCAGCCAGGAAATCTTGCTGATTTTTTTTTTATTTTTTTATTTTTTTTTGTTCTTGGTAATTGGTAACAAACAGTTAAAATAGGAAACATTGCTATGTGTCTGAAACATAAAGCTCATACAGAAGTTCAGAATTCAGGAAAGTCATTTTTTTGGGCCTCCCTTTTCAACTGTGTAATACAAATTTGTTTTTCTATTTTAATGGATTTCTGAAAGGGATTATGGAACTCTGGTACCCAAAAGTTTTGGTAGAAAGTGATTAGAGTTGTTGATTTACAATGTCCTTTCCAGGCACACATTTCTCTTTGAGTTGTTTTTTTGTTTGTTTGTTTGTTTGTTTTGTTTTGTTTGTTTGTTTTTGTCAGTTTCCTTAATAGGAATTTTTACCTTCTCAACATGTTTGAGTCTCACAGCAAGGTTTTATTAGAACAGGATTACAGAATAATAGTGCTTTGGTTCTATTCACCCTAAAGTGCTAGAAAATTACCTTACCTCCCAGTTAATTCAGAGGCAGAGCCTTAAAGAATGTGCTAAAATCAGCCAGTACTTTTGTATCTTCCATTATGCATTCTGCGCCTTTGTCCTGCTACTCTATGGCTGTGTCTGAAAAAAACACAATGTGTGACTGTACTTGGAACATCTGCACTGTTACCAAGATTCACAAGTAGAAACACTGCTGTTCTGTATGCCCTGAGTTTGTTTTTTGCGGGGAGGAAAGGGAGCGGGCTAAATCAAAGACGGAATTTGTAAACTGATTTTGATTAACTTGATCTGATTGTGTGAGGGAAGTTATTTTAGATCATTTCCTTTATTTTTCTTAAAAGAGTAGCCCAAAAGGATCTTTTTCAGGGATCTTTTTTCATATTCTGTTTTTGTTTAGCTATCATCTGCTGTCAAAAGTGTTCACACAGACCTGAACTATGAGTTGTGGCACTATGGTAAACTAGCTCCTTTGGAAGATTTTTAGATGATCTTCTTTGAAGATTTGGCCTTTAGCCTATAAGGGTCAAAAGCACATTTGGGAGCTTATATTATTTGTCACCAGGGAGAGTCTAGGGTAAACTCAGAAGCACATTTCGCTTCAGAATCCACATGATTAAAATTAAAATAATATGTCTGCTGTGTATACAGAGAATAAAATTGGATTTTCATCTATATCTTTAAGTGGATACAAACAATTCATCATATCCAAAATAATGTATATAATATTAGTACACACACATATATGCAAAATTTCTACGACAAGAGGAAAAAGCGTTAATATACTAGCCAAAAAGGACAAGTTATACTGCTGTAAGTTTAGACCACTTTGCTGCTCTCTCTGGAACTTGTGTAGCCAGTTCCACTGGAAAAGATGATTCGTGGATATTTTTTCTCTAAGGTACAAAAGTATCTTTATCATAGGATATTCTTACAGAACTGGTATTGAAATTCAGCACTCCAAGCATCTTTCACGTACAGAGTGAGTTTTAACTTTCAAATCTGAAGTCCAAAAAATAGCCAAAAAGGATTCAGTCCTCATGAAATGATGTATGACATATCAGAAAGAGAAAATATTGCAAAATAATATATCTTAGTATCACTGCCAATCACTCATCTTCAAAACTTCTAAGACCAGAATGAAAACATGACAATCCTGTACATCCTTGCATTTCAAAGATTATATGTAAATTTAAAGCTAGATTTTAACACAAGGAATCCTGAAGTCAGAAGGAGTTGGCCCAATTAATTTGTATTCATTCTCTCCTCTGTCCTGGGGTCTACTAACACAGTGTGATACGACCTGAGATATCTTGTAGCCTAGATGTTTTGCATAGCTTCTATGAGTTGAAAAAAATCATAGCTCTAGATCAGCTCCACATCTCCATATATCAAAATACAGAAGAAAATGATTAAGGAAGAGTACAATTCTTCCCGAATTGATTCACAGTATTTGTTATAAACATCTTCTCTATCTTACTGCACTGTGTGCAGCAGCTAATGAGTCATTAGCTCAGAAAGCAAAAAACTTGTGTTATAGTACTCTGTCATTAATCTGTCATGCAGTCATCACAAATTTCTATGTCCTGGTTCTGTTTCTCTTTGTATTTTCCTTATAGAATTAGATTGACAGGCTATAGTTTGATACGCAAACATTAGCCACAGGACTGAATGCAGGACTGAAAACATCACAGCTGCATGATGCATAACTTGTCCACTGCAAACTCATTTTGAAGGTACTATCTTGCTTGTTTTCCAGAATAACCTTGTATTACCAGTCAGTACACTAGGCCTCCATACCTCAGCTTCTTACTTTATCACCATCTGCTTGTTCTCACATCACTGACTACGACGTTCTGGTTACTACATCAGCAAAACAACTGTGGGCCTAAGCGTGATCTGGACCTGTATAGATGAATGATTACCAGCACAGATATTGGATAGAAACAATTTTCTCACTAAGAACTTACACAGTGTCTTTGGGGTCCATGTTGTGCCTGGAATTTTTAGATGTTACTATAACAATTGCACCAACAGCAAAATTAAAATAGAATTTGTCTTAATGATGCTATTCAAGTTAGCCATTCTCAATTTATGCTGGTACAAGTCAGAGTTAACTTTCAGGCTTTTCCCCAATTTTGCCAGGTTAAACATTTATCTTTACAACCATATTTTCAACCATGGTTTGCTTAAAAAATTTGTGTTTTTCATTCATATTATATATATTATATATTATTTCTGGATTTTTGCATTTATTTGTTTTATTTTAAATTTCTTTTAAGAAAAATATAGATCCATTGGGCAAATATTTAACTATGAATAACTTTGAGACTCATAGGATGAATTACATTTTTGACAGAAACAATTATATAATATTGGTAACAATCATGTTATATAGAAACTTGAAGTATACCATTTAATAATAGCTAAAGATATTCATAACTGGAAATAGTTTTTGTTAAATATAGTAAAACAGATTAGTCCCCCTTCCTCTCCCTCCCTCCCCCATCTTCCTTCAAGAAAGGTGAATCACAATAATGCCTCCAGGAAAGAGGTCTAGTGTTCACACTTCATCAAAGGAAGATCAAACACTTTCAGTGGTTCTTTTTAAAGTTAATTGTTTCCAGATTATCGCTGGTCATTTCTTATTTTTAAGTGAGAAAACTTATAGTACTGAAAATAAAAGCCATATCCAAATTTTGCAGCTCCTCTGGAAAAACTGTAAACTGGACAAGTTTGATCTGTAATATCTAGTGGACAACTTTTATTATAAATTAAAACTTCCTATAGAATAGAAATATTAACAAGTTATCATCTTTTTGTGCTCAAAGTTTTGATGCTTCTGTTGTTCTAGTGTTCTAATTTCTTACATAGTATGTAATATTCAGTAGGATGCTTTTATGTCAGAGTAGTAAAGTTAAACAGCATTGCCCAGGATGGATTAACAAAGTATCATACAGAGTTATAAATAAAAACAGTTGAATGATAAAAAAATATTGAATAGTGAAGTATTTTTATGTGTTCCTTCCATTCATTCATGTTGTGAAGTTACACACCAGATAAAAATGTAAATAATCTTATCCTTGAACATTTCAAACTCAGAACATCTACTGAGTAATTTAGAATTGTTTGTACATGTAACTGTATCTGAAAGATCCTCTGGCTTTTAGCTATGTATCTTTTAAGGTTAGAGCCTTACAAGATAGTGAATTATTTTTCTGTCCATAAATTGCAAAGCAGTATTATGCTGTTGGAAGAAAGAAATAGTTCAGAAAAAAATTCAAGGCAAGATTCAAAATTGCTGTGATGTCATTGTCATTGTGATTGTCATACAGACTCTGACAATCAGTGTTAAACTGGTAACCTTCAAAGTACAATTTTTATTAAAGCTTACCTGGCTGTCTGCAATTGAACTACCTTCAAGCACTGGCTTAGGCTTCCTTTCTAACATTTTTACACTTCCCAAATTTCAGTTTTATGAAAATAAAATGCTCCCCAAAAAGTCATAAGTGAGTTGTGTAACTCCAGGGAGGCTCCAGAGCTGAAAGTCTCAAGTTCATCAAATTCTTCCCTGACATTCTGTACCACAAAAGCCAATAAGGAATACCTGATTTCACTCAATTGAAAGAGCAAGTTTCAGAAAACATGTATAGCTTCCAGAATTGGAATAGAGTCCTGGCAAAAAAGTTATAAAAGCATATTCTAAAAGTGTAAGATGTTTTCTAGAATTAAGAAATAATAATAATATTAAAAAAATAGTAAATATGCACATTGAAGAATCACTGCTTTCTATGTTTTTCAGAAGCAAACAGGTGGGATGTTTAAAATCACACAGTAATCACACAAATTTGCAACTTCATGCTATTTTTAAAACCTGTCTCTGTGACACAGATCAGCCAGTGAGTTGGACAGGGTAACGTTCCTTGTCACTGAGCTTCATTCTACTGGCACTTTCCAAGCTTTCATGTAATAATCCTGATGCTTGTGCAAAGGATTGAGAGCCAGATTAGACAAGTTCCAACACTGTGATCATCTGGGTTCAGGAAACTGGTTTATACTTAAATTTTAACACCCTCATGGAAGAAGACAAGATTCCTATCCAATAGTTAAGGTATTTGCCTAGAAAGCAGAAAAGCAAAGTTTAGAGCTCTCCTCAGATAAAATATATCCTTTTCCCATCTTTCAGAATAAAGTCTTATAAGAATGTTGTGTGCAGACCCACTGCTGTTGTCCTGGACTGGATTCCATATGCTTGTCAGGAGTTACTGTGACTGCTGTATTGTGTCCCTGTGGCAGTGTCATTACGTGGAGTCTGCAGGTTTAGTAGACTTGCAGGAAGCTATCCTCCTCACCTCTCAGGAAAGAGGAATGGAATATTTTCTGTGTTGCACTACAGTGGAACTAAACACATAAGCATGGAATATCTTATTCCCACCATGAAGTGGAAGACCATTCATCATAAAGTGCATTAAAATGAGATTCTGCACTTTCTCCCTTAAACTTTCTCCCATCTTTTTCCATCAGATTAAGTAAATTGTCTCAAAAGGAAATAAAACTTTTTTTCTACACAGATAAGATTTTGTCCATCTCACTTAATCTTTTGAAAAGCAAGAAAACTGGAGAACATGTCCAGGACAAGATGAGGCAGAACTGAAGAGATAGCAAGAGTGAAAAATTAGAAAAAGCAATCAGGAAATATTTTTGAATAGGTAAGATCACAAACTACAGGATCACAGCTACAGCCATCAGGTGCAATTAGATGAAAGGGTAAATGTTGAGATCAGCTCAAATGGTAGATGAAAAAACATCTGTTAGTCACACTCACTCTAGTTCTCAAGCGGTGACATCTTTAAATACCTCTGAAGTGTCCTCAGCCATAAAGAGATCTAACAGGTCAGACATATTCTAAGAATTCAAACACACAGAGAGAAGAAAGATATGCAGCAAAGATTTTCCACAACTTGAGGACTGTATAATTCTTGCTAGTCTTTATATAAACCAGTACTAGCCTGTAGGTGGTCAACACTGGAAAAATGGCAGTCTCCCCCAGTACATTTTAGAAGTGACCAAACTCAGTGTCAGCAGACGAAATGGATTTCTAAGACATGAAATAATATTTCCTTATATTGGACATAACTTTCATCTGCCCCAGTGACTGGATCAGTGCTACTAGAAGCAGTCTGTAGCATGGAGGGCTGTTCTGAGGAATGATGGGGGGGAGGGCAAGCAGGGTGGGAAGGAATAGCCAGCTTTTGCACAATAGCTATTTTACAGCAGGAATTCACACTGAGAGGCCATTGAAATAGTGTTCAGTGAATGTCAGTGATTGAAATACTATTCTTATTGTACACACAAGCACCGATTCACACAGGGTATAAGCAGGTGCAGCTTCATTGAAGTCAATAGTACAGCACCCACTGGGCCTGAATTTAGATCACAGTAGGACTTGCTGTGAAGTGTATTACACTAATGATAGCTATGGAAACATACTGTTTTCTGCATGACCTAGATGCATTTGCCCCACATAGATGTTTTCACACCAAGACAGTGTTGTTTCTAAGTTTCTTACAAGGAAGTAGATGAAATTGAGAGATCCATTTTAAAGCTGTAGATGATGCCATTCTTTTTTTTTTTTTTTAACCCATTTGTTGAAGGACTATATAGGAATCCTCTTTGTGGCTACTGGGTCTATAAGGATTTTGCAAATAGACTTCCTAGAGCTGGATCCTTGATAACAAGATTCCTGAAGTTAATTTTCTATTCAGTCATTTTAATTCAACCTGCACAGTTCATAAAGACAGTTGTGATCTACATAATAAAGTTGTTTGATGCATGTTGACTTTTTTCCTATAAGGTTACTTTTCTCCTTCCACAAAATATAAAGTTCCACTCTGCTTTCATGTTTTCTTTCTACTCTTCTGACAGGATAAGAAAAAAGTGGATAAGATTTAAATGGTATTTGTTTCCTAAAGGTGCAAATGAAAAAAAAAATCAATACATTTACTGAGTATGTCATATTTATCCTCAACCATTCTGTGATTCTGTGAAGAGGGTAATACAAATGGTTTTACTCATCTCCATTGCACAGGTATTGCAGAGTAAATTTGGCTCCATGATGCATCTATTTAAGACAAGGTAATCCATATTGTATCCAATAGTTAAGGTGCAAAAGGACAACTTCCTTATCCTCAGAATTAATTACCATGGCAAACAAGGAACCAGGCATTAGCTGAGCTGTATTATTTTCTTTGAAAATTCTTAACCTGCAGCTGACCTAGCTAGGTTTAAGTCATGTTTTAATTTTGAATTATTATTTCTGGAAATTTTATGGCCTAAAAGAGGACTGAACTTGTAGCAAATAACACAATTCTTTGATTACTTCCACATTTAAAGCCAAAATTAATCTTTCTGCACGGAAAAGTTCAATGTTTGAGGTCTATTTTTTACTTAATACCAACCTCTCCCCTCCCCCCCAAAAAAAGACAATCTAGAAGTAAGCCTAGAAGCAAAAGCTGCCTGAAACTTGCAGAAAAACGTGTATAGAAAGGCAAACATTTTCATGATTTTTATAAATCAAGCATTATGTTTACATGAATTTTAGTCAGTATTTTTTATCTGTATACAGTACCCATACATTAGAGCTGCTATATTACACAATATTCAGAGACAGTAACATATGATCATGTCAAGATTTATAATTGATTGATTGATTTCTTTCACATGAAACGAAGATAAAATGATACATAAATGAAATTTTACGGTGATGAAAATAATAGGTTTTTTTTCCTTCACAAAATAATACATTATGATTTTTTTTTTATTTGTTAAAAACAACATGCTTTTGAGAATAAGTTAATATTATAAAGAACATTTTTTGAAAGAAAGTAGTCTAGTCATCCTTCCAATTTGTGAACTTCCTCAGGGATCAGCAGAAAGAAATCACCACAGATTTTATCAATTTCACAGAAAATCTATAGAACTATGTTTTAAGTTTTTAAGCTATCTTATTTTAGGAAAGGGAAGTAGAAACCAAAGCCTATTATCATGCAATATGTTATACACATGTTTAAAATTGTCTCCATGCTGTGAGAAATCAAACTTTTGTTTTTATGCTGATACTTAAAATATTTTTAATAGCTTTAAATTAATCTGAATTTGTGAAGATAAGGGTGTTGGGCTGTCTCAGCAGTTTTATATTTCTATCTGAAAAGCAAATCTGCAAATCTGCATCTATAGATGTAAGCATTTTGTCTGGTGTTACATTATTTCTTGTTCTTAAAAGCAGGCAAGGTTCTCGGAAGTGCTCAATCAAAATTCAGAGGAAATTATCTCACTAATTCTTTTATGGCCCCTTCAAAAAATGAATGTTTTAAGGGAATAAAATTCTGTATTCTATATAAAACCTTTGAATTTATGTAATATAATGGTGGGAAAAATTGTATACTTATTACATGTATGGATAAAATTATCACAATTATCACAATTATCATAAAATGATAAAATATCATTTCACATGGACTAATATATATTGAGTGTGGGATATTCCAATGCATGTTACTGTATAACTAGAGACATATCAGCCCACGGAACACTGAAAACTACAAAGAAAACTAGCAGAATGGGAGAGTCACAGGTTATAAAGCTATAGGTAAGAGACTGGATGTTCCATGGCAAAAGAGCACTGATAGAGTACAATTTCACATCATGAACAGACACAAAAGAATGAAACAGGGACAAAAATATTATGTTGTTGTAAATAAATAGGCCAATTTTTGCAGTATGAAAAGCTTTCCACTATGAAATGACCACAATGACAACAGTGAGTGCTCCTCTCCACTGCCAGGGAGTTCCTCGTATAGCTGATTTGTTTCATAGTGCTGGCAGTGGAAAGAATAAAAACACGTATCTCAAACAAAGCATCCTTTTTCTTTTCCTTTTCTTTTATTATACTTTCTTTGTGTGATTTTTTTTTCTTCTCACCAAGTCAAGAAAAACTATTAGGAGAGGGATAGATTTCTCTAATGAGCCTACAGGTAATGCAAAATTCATGTCTCCACCTGCATCTGGGCAAAGCATGATATGGTGCAAAGATAAGAAAGCAGATTTTTCCCTGGTTTTTCTTTTTTTTTCTTTTTTTATTCTGGGTTTGGATTTGTTTTGTTTTGTTTTGTTTTTGGAGGCAAGAACCTTGGTTACTACTGGGCATCGTGACCCACTTGCTCATTTTTAGGAAGAAGCGGATACTTTCTGTGGGAGAAGCTCAAGCATCAGATTTGCTCCTTGGAGCATTAATAAAAGGGCTCAGTTAGCTTCATCTCATTATTTTACTATGAGTATTGACTTTGGCCTAGAGTCATGTATAGATAAAATGGTGCAAGGGCTTGTCCTAAGTGATTACTCAGAATTACAAATCATTCCACGTGTAACTGAATACTGCAGCCTAGCTGGCACTCTGCCCCTTGCTTTTCCCACCTTCAGCCCTTCAGCATCCCCACTTCTTCCCCCCCCTCCCCTGCTGCAATAAGAGGATGAATCCGGCTTTGGTTAAATGGGCAATTTATCATATTCATTGAAAGTTGAATTTTAATTCAGCAGCATGAGGAGGACATACATGCCTATCACACAGCATTACGTCAACAAAGATTTCAGAAAAACAGTTACTAGATAGCCTGGTAGCAGGAGGACAACAAGCAGCATGTAACTGTGTATGCGCCCTTTTTCTAGTAAACGCTAATAGACAAGACTAGGGTGTTGATTTTTTTTTTTTTGTCTGTTTTAGTAATTGCTTGATCATGTCTAATCATGTAAAAGATCATCCCCTAAATGTGTTTGTTTTAAAAAGGAATGAGCAAGAAAGTGAGAAAGATAAATTTTAGTAGCACTGGGATTCTAAAAGCCCATTATTTTTAAGAGTGTGGAGAGGATCAATAAAATAAAGAGACACATAAAAGCACAACATACTCTTGGTACATCCAAATAAAATAAAATATAAAGTACAACACTCAACTCATGGAGTACAAGGTGGGAGATAAGAAAAGAGTCTATTAGGGATATACCAGGTTTCAAGAGTGTATCTTCTGTGTTGCTTTACAGCAGTTTTCCACTGAGAAGGATTCTAGCATTTTATCTAAGGATTGTTTCATAGCTAGACTTTGTTAAAAATAAGAATCTTGAATATTGCACAAGTACCTATGAGAAAGAGTGTATTTTAATACACATTCCTGCTTAGCCAGATATCAAATTCCTATAATTTCACAAAGCAGATTTTTATCCCAGTTTTGTATAGCTCTGGAGAGGGAACAAAATGCTTTCTGTCAGACACATTATACAAAGTAATCAAAGACCTGACAGTACCTGCTCAACAATGGAAGTCAGTGTTCATTAATAAAATAAAATAATCATGCTATTTTAATTTATTTATTATAGCAATATTCTTTATGAGAATATGTTTTGTTACATTTTACTTATTATTTCTATCATTAATGACAAATTAAAATATTGTAAGTGCATCTGATTTGAGCAAAGCAGACCTTAATTTGTAAATATATTATTAATACTTCTGCTAAATATACCATAATTTTAGACTTGGTTTGTAAAGAACTAATTAAATGTCCAAAATATAGCAAATACCCTAAGAAATGTCAGTGAAGCTTTGTCCTTGCCAAATTAGAGCCAAAATCATTAATCATAAATATTACCAATATATTATGAGTTTATAATTACCATAATTGCTTTGCTGTATATGTATGTTTTGGAATTGAAAGATCATATCGCTTTCCTATTTGGCTGCATTTTATATTTGAATGTTTCTGTTCTTTTAATGCACTTAACTCTATTGGGGAAATAATTGTAAATTATTTTCAAAATTTGATCTGATAGGTGCTAATAAAATTAGACACTTTCAGCAATTAGAGAAACAAAATAATTTGAATTTTAGCTTTTTGTTTAAAGCATCAAGTTGTATTCAGCTTCTTTAACTGCGTTTTAATCATTTAGTGTGATCAGTCCTGTTGCTTGTGCCTTGATTGAATACATAAGTCTTGGGAAACTTCACCTCCTGAAAGAATGGGCTAACCTTTCCATTTTGGGAAATAGTCTTAAGAGCTTTCTTGACAGAGTATGGCATAGAATATATCTAGATATTATAATAATTATAAACAGCTGAAAGTCCATTATGCAGTAACGTATACTCAATAAATCATTTGCCAGTTGTGGTTGCTCCACTTGTCAAATCATATTTCAGCTAACTACTAATTGTGAGATTTTGGTGGTGGTATTCTAAGATGTTTCCATTTCTTCAGTGATGTTTAAAGGAATAAAATTCCTGATTTGCAATATTAGCATAAAAATAATCTCTATTCACTTGAATAAAGACATAGAGGAAAAAGTTAAGTGTAATTCCTGAATACTTGCCTATGATCTACAGCTTCCACAGCCATACTGCTGAGAGGAAAGTCTGTGCAGAATAATATGCTGTGAACTCGACAAAGTCACATTTTCAGGGAATAATTCACGTGACAAGGCATGTGTGCTAGCTGGTC
Organism: Gallus gallus; assembly: GCF_016699485.2. Classification (NCBI taxonomy): domain Eukaryota; kingdom Metazoa; phylum Chordata; class Aves; order Galliformes; family Phasianidae; genus Gallus; species Gallus gallus. The sequence goes on along the minus strand of NC_052536.1, from coordinate 31,293,431 downwards.
ATGACTTGACTTATTCAAAGAATTTAGTATACTCAGCAAGATTTTCTTGCAAGTATTTTCTTGGAACCAAAACTTGGAACTCATTTATGCTATTAAAAATGTCCATGTGCACAATGGCTGCAGCTGAATTTATTATTGGGTTGTGCTTCTTTAAAATCATCCAAACTACTCTATTTTGAAAATACAAACCTTAGATATCCAATGACACAACAGCATCAATTAGGGCTTCTTCAGGCCATTGATAACTTAGCTAATTCATATTAGTACCTCCAGCCCAATCTGTTCCATCACATCATCAATGAGGATGATGTCTCTTGTGGAACCTATCATCTTGTGGAATCTATCATCAATGAAACTTAAGCAACTCATCTAACATGAACAACTGAATAATTCCTACTTTAAGTAGATCATACAAAGGACTTTATGTTCCTTGTCCATAAAAGGGGTAAAAAACAATACACCAATACACAAAAACAGTAATATCTAATCATTCAATTGGTCAACATTTTGGAAAAATTAAAATAATGTAATCGAAAAATATTAAAAGAAGAGTTTTGTTTATTCCAGCTAAAAAGCTAATGAATATAGTTTATTTATTTCAGGGGCAAATATTTAAAATGAGAAATTTATTTTTCCACATTTCAGTCCTGATAATAAAATGAAGCACTGACAAAAAGGCATGAAGGAGAGAAAAGAATCAAATATTTCAGAAAAAAGTATTTTAAATAGAGTAAGGTTACATATCCAATTTACAAGTGAAACATAAAGAATTCTCAAATAAAGACTGTTTGTGCACCCTTTTCATATGAATTATGATACTTTATTTGCACACATCCCTCTTGCTTACTGCATTTGAATTAGGGCAAAAGTTGTTAGGATAGTTCTAGGGAAAATAATCTTCGGAAAGTTGACAACATCTGAAAAAAAGTTGTGCTTTAACATTTTTATTAACCACAGTAGTAGAAAACAGATTCTGATATGTAGTGTTTTAGCATCCCTTGATGCTAAAATGGAGGTCTAGCACACTGACCATAGTCTGAACCAGCCTGATAGGAAGCTGTTGCAAAAGGAGAAGGGAAAAGATGCTCTAAAGCAACCTCCAGAGCTTCCCAGCTGTTAAGGCTATTGAAAATCAGGTGTTCAGCTGGTAAAATGTTTCTCTATGGAATCTCATTAACAAAGTAATTTCTTTGTGGTCACTGTTTGAACTCAATGTGCTATCCTTTCTCTTTTAGAACAAAGGACTGGAGAACAGAGATTGTGATGGCCTCCACTGCCATAAGAGGTTGCACATTCGACTGACCTCTGCCTTCAGGGACTACACTGAGGAAAGACCTGGAAGAGATATAAGTAGCTGCTACTCATGCTACCCTCTATGTACACATTTTTCAGAAAAGAAAGTCTTTAAGCTCAATTACAGCTTATTTTCAGCCTATGGTATCATAGTGTATCACTATCTCCAGAGTACTACGAGGGGAGCCCTCTCTTACCATTTCTCTGCTCTTTGCAGGCAACATTATACAAATAAGCACTGTAGATAATTTTCATCTTCACTGTTTTATGAGTAGATGCTATTCCTCTGAGTTCCAGTGCCATGCTGAATCTAGTAAGATGTCAGTCGGTATACTTAGTACTCCATGTTTCTCTGGTTTAGTATATGGAGAAAGCAATTTAAAAGATTATTGGTAGAAGAGAAGCAGAAAAAAATACAGAAATACGCTTCTGGCAGAGAGTTCATTACTATCACAACAAATTACAGAAAAAAAAAAAAAAAGGAGAACTTCTGGCAAAAGTACTTCAATAAATAATGGCTTTTAAAATCTGCATCATATTTTCATGCCTGGGTATATCTTTATTTTTTCAGAGAATGAAACAGAATGGCAAGACTATATAGGGGTAGTTAATTCCATTCCTGCAAGAGAGTTGTTGACTCCACAGTTGGATATATTATTCATTAAACGTAGAAGAAAGAGTAAACAAAATTGATATGCTACTTGCTTTTAGCTTTGATAACCTCTCACATCTAATTATAAATAAGAAGTCTCTCTGTATCTGTTGTCAAAATTAAAATAATGGATAATTTCCAATTCTTCTCTGTCCTTTTCAGTTGTCCTATGAAACTACAACAGAGTTCTGTCTCTCTCTGGGTGACCTGTCTGCAAATGAAGATGGATGGAGTTTTTCCATTTTAATTAGTAAGACCAGCTGCTCTCTAAAAGGGAGAGTGGGTTGGATTTTTTTGCAGGTCTTCCAAGCTGATGTATCATCAAAGTTTTAGTGATTGATTAAATAACTCACTGGCCTAAGTTTCTGCAGAAAAAAACATCCCAGAAATTTAAGCAGTTATAATGCAAATAAAAAACATCATCTAGCCATCTACATGTATTTGAATACACATACATATCACGCAGCAAAAAATACTTGTACTTCTGTTATTTTTAATGTTCTAACAAAATGTATCACAATTATTTATCACATTTCTTAAGTTAGCATCCCTTCCACATTATTTTATTAAAAAAAGATATTTTGTAATTAAAAAGGCTTTTAAAGCATTAAAATCCAGGTTGCTATATGCTTGTTGCTATTTCTGTTTAGTACTGCTTCTTCTTACCGATCATGAGACGGGTGGTTTTAGTGTTTTTTTTCTCTCAGCACCTTTCACAAACACTTTACTTTGCTTGGAGAGGTATTGCTCTGTTTAACAGCCAGGGAAGGTTGCTTCAAGCACAAAATAGCTGACCCTTATCTTAAAAGAGCCCCTCTGCATCTTGATGATTTTCTGCTAATATCTACAGTAATGAGGTGATATCTAATTATGTCTGAAATTTCTATGTTGCAATAGAAAAATCTTATAAACTGTTATTTTCTACTGAGCTGAATTAGCCTATGGGTTTTTCTTCTGTTTTGTTAAATATACAGACATTAGTTCTGTGTTTTTGTTAAATATACAGACATTGGTTTTGTTCAAAACAAAACTTTCCTCAGCTTACATCCTAACCCCATAATTGAAAGTGTATAATGATTTTAGAAACAGTTGTCCATTCCTGTATAGCAAATGTGCTGATGTCACAAATGGCCATTTTATAGATGGATAATGTACTACAGCCATAATTCTTTATTGCTGATGGTTATTGCACTAGATCACGACCCTTGGATATTGAGAGTCAGTTTTTAATATCATAACCATTTACAAAGGTTAATGGACTAGGTTTTTCAGCTTTTGACCTTTTGATGCTTAGGGTTAGGAGGCTGCATTTGTGCACTAAACTGCCAGAAAGTATCTGTTTATTTGTGGTAGCTATAATAGACATCATTACTGCTTTTAATCAAGAATCTGAGAGCAATGTGACTTGCCAGAATTAAAGTTATTGAAGCTGGATCTTCTAGTTTTCTAAGGTACACTTCATATTAGATTTTCAATACCTATGAATGAGAAAGTCAATGTTCATTAACATTCAAGTTCTACTTTGTTTCATTTACATAAGTATAGTTGACTGAATTATATTATCCCCAGAATATTTGAAAACAATATTTCTCAATATGAAATTATTTTGGAGATCACAATCAGGTTGTTTAGGTCACCTATGTGTGGCTTGTTCACATGACACACATGCTAATCTAAAATGATCACAGGAGGCTCATCACAAAGGTATGCTTTCTGATTTAAGCGTATGAACACTTCTGCTTCAGAAGCAATTTTTTTCTATGCTACACATCTGCAACAGGAGACAGCTATTTTAGCATTTCTCCAGTACAACAAACGTCAGCTCTACAGCATCAAACATAGTAGGAACTATCACAGAATCACAGGGATTGGAAGGGACCTCTAGAGATCAAGTCCAACCCCCCAGTAAAGCACTTACAACACGTCACACAGGTAGGCATCCATCTCCGAAGAAGGAGACTCCACAACCTCTGTGGGAAAACTATAAACTTTTCAAGTTTGAACTTAGCTTTTTTCCATTTAGAAGTTGGTTAGCTATACTTAGAAAGTAAAGGACTAGGAGTAAAACTCACAAAGAAAAACTCAGAAAGGAGGACCCAGTAATTCCTCTGACACCAGTACTTTGAAGGGTGGAGTAATGCTAAATTTGGGAAATGTTAAAGAATAGGTTCATACTTAAACTAAACTTACAAAAGTAAAAGTAAGTTGTGATTTGGCTGTGTAAGGTGCCCAGTAAATGAGAGATATTAAAAAAAAAAATGGAACATGTGGTGAATCTGTGACAGAAAGATATGAGAATGTTGAATAGAAAATAGCAAAAGCATAGCAAGTTATCTAAGTTCAGACCTAGATCTGACTAATAAGACCTAATAATCCGATTGAGGTTTCTAAGTCATCTTTTCATGATGACTAGAGACTTAAAGATCTTAAAACTCCTAGAGATTTAGAGATTTCTGACTTCTCTAGATAGCACAAGTTTTGATTATTCATTTTTTAAAATGATTATTGCTACTATTTTTTAAAAATTGCTTTGATTACAGAATCACTCAGGCTCACAGGAAATCTGTCCATCTCTAACCCATGAGAATTTGTAAAGCTCCTCAACTGCATTGGCATTTTTATTCCTATTTATCATTCTTACAGATTTTACCCTGCCTCCCTGCCTCTTCCTTACTGCTTCTTCCTTGCTACCATAGCTGTGTGAGTGGGAGTGCCGTACTTTGTTTGCTGAGCCTGTGAAGCCAAATGATTCTGATATAATCAAGCTACACTTTTATAGTGCCACTTTATACCATGCAGCCCAGGGTGCTAACAGAATAATAAAATTAGCAGCTCAGATAATGATGAGCAAGGCAGGTCAAATAAATAATCTTTTAGGCTTGGAATTGAAGCTGGAATGGTATCATAGTTGCAAATAGCCAGAGGCTGTGATGAGAGAGATGAGACAGTACTTCACGAAGCCCCAAGCGCAGATATTTGGGGAGTGTTTTGGATGCACTGAAGATGCGATCATGCTGAAGTAGTGGTACTGAAAGGTACTCATCATCTGAAAGAACTGCACTCTAATGCTCAACCTGAAATTTTATTTGTGATATGTATTGTGTTTCTAAGATACCTAGGGGCAAAGGCTTTTCTACTCTACCACATCTGTAACTGATTATTTCATTTTACCTTCAGCTTGATTACAATGAAAAAAAAAAAATGGATCAGTTAACCAAATACTGCTGATGTGAAGAAGTGCTTATGTGGATTTCTTTAAACTAGCGTTTTGAGAGGTAAAAAACAGCAGTGTGTTAGCAGTTTGAGATCATGGAAATTTCCTGTTTTTCAATCATTTAGCTTACAAATCTCACAGCACAAGAGGAAATGCTTCTTACTTTACGAGGATCTAATGCCAGTGTATCAAGATCTTGCCCTAAAGAAGTGTGAAAGATTCTTTAAGATTTATGTTGGTTAGGTGCAAGTGCTTTTCGCCTATCAAATGGATGACAGTCAGATCGATTAACTACAGTATATAGTACTTAAAGTGATGAAGAAAGACACTGGATGGCCAAATGATTAATACCAAGCTATCTGTTCTGATGTTCAAAATTCTAATTGCGTCTAGCTCTGATCTCTATGCTCATTGCTACCAGTGTAATTACAGGACATAATCTAAATGAAACAAATTACAAAAAAAAAAAAAAAAAAAAAAATCACAGTGACTGGCTGAAGTATGTTTTTAAGAGATAGCAACACTTTATCTTTTAAAGTTCTGCATTTGTATTTCTTTTCTTTTTCTTTCCTAATCTCATGTCTTTTGCTTATTCTTTTGCTAGTACAGTGTTCTTTTATCCTGAGCAATATAACGTTTTAGTTCTTGTAATAAATGTCTTCATGTGAGGCAGTTCAGCTAAGAGAATGTTATTAGACTGTGCTCTCAGGCAGTGCACCTTCACACGATCAATATGAATCTGAGGCTCTGTTCATTCCCTCTTTGCTTAAATTCCCCACAAATGTGCAAGGGAAGCAGCAGAGGGTGTCATCAATCATGGGCTACTCTGACATATGCTGAAACCTGACCAATGCTGAGATGTTTTAATAAGGCATCCATTAGAACCCTCAAATAAATTGCAATTTGAAAACTGAACATAATACCAGCCAAGTTTTCCTCATTCATCTTGTGGCATGTCATGTAATGTAATTGCGCTGTTAATTTATCCAAGAACTTTAGCTGTACATGTTTTCATCAGCATCACTTAGTTTCCCCTGCAGACTACCTCTGTGTGTGTGCGTGTGCACACGGAGGTGGACATATGTATGTATTGTACATATATGTACCTGTTTCTGCTTTAGGGATAGATTAATGGTTCTGGTTAGCTTGGCATTATCCAGAGAAGCAATCAAGGATTTGAAATTTTTGACATATTGTCAATGGCTCCAGAGCTTTCTGATATTTCCTAACCAGTTCTTCCCTGGAGCAGACCCCCCCCACCCCTTTCTATCCCTTCCCAGCTTACCGTAGGTTTATGCCCCTCAAGAGTGGGATCACTCAGAGTGCCTGTGGATCCCATCAATAAATATTGGCAAAAGGGTTGAGGGACCATTTAAGATCACAGTGCAGTGGCAGTCAAAACAAGACAAGGCTGGCTTCTGTTCCTGTGCTTATGAGGCACACATGAAGTTTTGACAAGGGTAAGGAAAGTGAGAAGGTATAAATCAATAGCAGAGAATGAAAAAGTGTTTCTGTAAAATAATGTTAAAGAAATTACTTTAAAAAAAAAAAAAACATAAGTGCTGGGAGGGAAAGATACTGGATACAGGCAGGAGTTCATATAGATTTCTTTGTCTCCCATGCATAAATCTAAAAGTAATGCTGTTCCACATATAGGGACAAAGCAGCAGTTTCTTTACTTTTATTTATTCTTCTGTTTTTTTCTTAATTCTCTCTCTCTGATGAGAATAAATAGATAAATTCATAGGCATAAAGCAGGGCTGTCATGCACATCTGCTTTAGATCTCCATTTTAGCTTTAATACTAATTATGATCTATTATGATTTTGTTTGTTTCAATCAAGCAGTTTCCATTTTGGAGTCAATGAACAAACAAATAAGACTCATTTTTTTTTTCGGTACAGCTTAATAAAAAAACCCACATATTAAACATTCATAAATATCTTTTCAAACTAAGTAAACCAAGACAATTAAATTTAACTTCTACAGTTTGATACTTTCTATGACAAAGTATTTTAAAGAGCTGGTCCTAAAGATATTTTTTACTTCACTGACTTTAGTTATATTGTAGACATTTGTATGGGCACACTCTTTTTAGGGACAGAATTAAAGGTCTGGCTTGCTGAAAGACTTTGCACTTCAGTTTCTGAATGCCACAGGAATGATAGGGATTAGTTCTGATGATAGTAACATCCCATATGAACAGCACAAGGTTACGTAATGAATATTCCAATCGTTGTAGTGCCAGCATCCTAAATCTTTATGAAAGTACTCTAAAAATCACTGGAAAAAAGAACAAAGGTTTTGATTTTTCAAGCACCTGATTCTGTTTTTTTATACAACTTCAGGCATTAGACTGTACTGCTTTTATCAAAGGACATTAGGCAATAATATAACCACCACTCACAGAGGCTTATTTCCACAATGACATTCAAATAATGAAACAATACCAAGGCCCAGAGTACCAGTCATTACCAGCTTCAACCACAATCTCTCCTACAACCAACATTCACAAATATGTGAATATATCTGCAGAAAAAATACATGTACCTAATTTTTCACCCTTTTCTCAAGAAATTGTTGTAAGCATACATTCAAATGAGGCAAACAATTTTTCAGAAAATTTTTCTCAGATGCATAGGAGAGTTTCATTTGTTTCTTTTAAATCACCCTGAAAATCAACACTGCAAGTATGTGAAGGATTTGGTGTGGTACGTGATCAATTATGTAATAATCAACCTTGATCTTCTCCAGTTTTGATATCAAAATGATACAACTCCAATCATCCTGAGTAATCATTCGTTCACTTGTCTCTTTCTACGTTTAATATTCTTATGACTGCAAATATTCTAGATGAGAAAAATTAACAGAGGTCTACCTACTAATAGTGACCTCTGTAGATGTGTTGGAATAAACCATCACTTTCGATGTATATAAGATTAACAAAATATTATTATGCAGAAAACACTGAATTCAATTGTCAGTCTACTTTAAGGAAAAGAAATAAACCTGAGTCTTAAAATGATATCAAAAAGCATTAACTAGAAATGTGCTGGTTAAATATAATTAAACAGAGTTTATATGTCTGTTTCACACACACCAAGCATGATTCTCACATTCCCTAAGGACTCTATACATCACTTTGCTAGTGTAAAATGAGCATAAATAATATTTGCACTTAATTAATGGCTGCTTTATGCTGCTAGAGTCACATAAAAAGTGGGAGTGTAAATTAAGTTTGAAATGGAAGGAAATGCAACAAAATTCTGTAAGCACACGTAAGGAACAAAAATACACTCATGTATTTCTGGTACTGAACTACAGCCATTATGGAAATCAATGGAAAGACTATTTAGTTTCTTCCTTTGGAAACACTGGAACGTTTAAAGGAAAAGGGCTTGACTGCTGAGTCCACTGTGGGCTGCCCCATTTAACCCTAGGATGTTTTTAAAAGGGCTGATTTGTTTTACTTTTTGATTTCCTTTCTCAGAGCTCTTTCTTGAACTGATTTATAATTTGTGCATCTATTGCTGCCTTCAGCGATGTGTTCCATAATTCAGCTACCCTTTGTGTAATTAAATTCTGCTTGAATTGCTTATAGGCTTGTATTGCTTATAAGCTTCCTCCTTTATTTTGGTCTGTGATCTCTTATTTCTGAGTTGCTAAAATTGTATTGGATATACCAGGAAAAACACAGTTTGACTATTTAAATACCTGTGTTTGAATTCAGTTTGAAGCTCAGCTAGACAAGCAAAAAAAAAAATTCTTTGCTAACTCACATTTGAATTGAAAATTTGATCCTTAGAATTCTCTACTGTTGGTGTGTCATGGCTTAAACACATGCAGATAAAAATCTGTAACACTATAAACAGTCTATCTGAAACAAAATTTTCAACCCTGCTTTGACCACGTTCCCAATATTTTCAGGAATATTCCCTAATCCAAATTTGGATATGCATGAAGGTTTAAAATTCCCATTTGTGCTGTTTATAATGTGTGTTTCTATATGCTTTCCTAAATCTCAGGTAGTTAAATGTCTCTTAAAGGAACAGATATCTTTCTCCTCCTCCTCCCCCCATGTTCACTTTGAAAACAACCCCAGGAATATATGCCAGTAAACCAATGTGACCACATGCAGTGATATTTTCAAGAAAACCTCTGGAGAAAACCATTTAAATTTCATAGCATAAATCTGAGCTCATGGCCAGCCTTCCGTTTTCAAGTTGCCTGCACAACTCTCATGCTAATTCTCTACCAAACCTCAAGTTTTATGAAAGCTATATTTTATCTGTTTTGTTATTTGCAGTCACACGAGAGTTGAAAAAGGAATATTAGCACCACTCACATTTTATAGTAGGAGTCATAGCACTTGGTTGACCCCTTTTTCAGATCCTACTGACTTTCCTATAGAAAGGAAATGGAAATGTTTTATATTTAATACAGCAACATATAACAAGAGGTTTAGTTATTACACATAATGTTGCAATTTTCTGCCTTTTGTTTCAGTTGCCTGAACTGAAATTTTAAAGCTCAATGTCTGTTTGTTTCTTTTTATCTTGAAACTTCAGAATGGAACAAAGAATACTACTACACGAAATTTAATTAACTCTTACCAGGTAACATAAAAATCACTTTTTGTCATTTGGCTACAAACCTCAGTTAAAGTGTATTGGAGATAAGTGACGTCTTATTAGTTTAGTGCTCTTCACAAACAGATAAAATGAGTAGTCAGATAGGTAATCCCTTAAATAGCAGGCACATGCTCCTTGCACCTACTTGCTCTGCACTGCCTGCCCTGAGCATCTGGCTGATTCTCTCCCCTGAATTCTGTCTCCAAATCTGTTGACCTGTATCTTTCTTCCAGCTCCTACAAACCTGAAAAAGTCAGCTCACAATATGTGAATTACATCATCTGTATATAACAGGACAAAATTCTGCATACTGTGGCAAGTGAGTAAAGCACATATCCTAATACAGAATTTAAGAAAGAAGCCTCAATGTTATGACATAATTTAGATTGCTTAAAACCTCTTAATGTTAAATAAAAGAAAATGAAATTGAAATTTGAACTCTGATTTAAGCCGGTGGTTTCAATGACTATTTCATTCAATATTTGAAAAGCCAAACACTTGGCCAGACTGGAATAGACAGAAACCTTAAGTAGCTCTTGAGGAGGATAAAACGGAATGAGTTGACACATTAAGTAGGTTGCTCCAAAAGTAATGCCATTTATTTCCGTGGAAATTACAACAGATACAAAGAGTTCAATAACATCATTTGATATGATAGAGCAAATTCTCAGCTAAAAAATACTACTTGTCAACCATCATTAGTAACCACTATTAGCTGCATATTTTTGACAGTGATAAACAAGCCTGCATGTCGCACTTGTAAAAATTCGCACCAGCAAAGGTGACCCCCTGTCACTGTCACCCCAGCTGAAACTCACCACCCACCACCCCACTGTGCCAACATCCACTGTTTGGTCTCCATAAACATTTAGCAAGCATCAAAGAATGTTGATGAATTGAACTGTTTCCACATAGAGGAATTCAGTGACAAGTCTGCTCCATATGCACTTCCACATCAGATACCAATTTGTCAGATTGCCCCTCTGCTGCCATCTGTTCCAAGGTAACAAAATGTAACAGGATATTGGTGATAATGTTCCACTTCTATTGCAATGCCACCAACATTGTGGGTCAACATAATAAAATAAGAGGCATTACTTTCAGAGTGGCCCTCACATCCCTTGCTCAAATACACTAATGTATACCTAATTTATTACTTCAGTTTTCAATTAAGATGATACAAATTCTTAGTTCAGATAAATATATAGAAAAATAATCATTTCCCAAAGGTCATTTTTTGATTCTTTACTCAATTGTTATACTGATGATGAAGGAAGATAAGAATTTAGAAGAAGTAAACAATGCCAAATATATGCTCAAAAGGACATTGTAGACAAAATAGTAAAGCTAAAAGCACAGCTGAAAGAATTCTCACGGCCTTCTGGTGAGCGTTAGGGAAATTTGTAATAAAAATTGAGTAAAAATTAGTCACATCTTTTCAAGGATAATTATGAGATTATAAAGGATGAATATGAGCTTATATCAAAGAGACAAGAAAATCAACTTCATAGTAAGAATGCGTAAAACATCTCAAAATCTGGTGAACTTTCCTTCCTTCCCTCCCTCCTCCCTATCAACAAACTGCTGAATTTTCAAACCAGCAAGAAATCAGACATAGATAATATGAACTTAAAAAAAAAAAATTGGAAAGGAGGCAAAACATTGAAATTTTAGGAAGAATGAAGCAAGCAAACATTTCCTGGGAAGTGTTGAGGTAGTGGAAAATTCAATTCTTTCTCTCATTTATGGCGAGCTAGGCTGCCTACGCACAGCTATCATGTATTCTTTTTCATTGTTATGCATGTTAAAAATCTGTCTGGCACAGCTGGACTGTTTTTATTCTCTATTAACAGTCATTCCTGTAGAAGGGACTTTTCAATGGCAGGGTCTAACCTGTGGAGTAAAAGTGGATGAAGAGATGATAAAATAAAAACATGAACATATGTGGGCACTATGCAGATGAAAATAAAGACCATTTGGAGTCACTAGGTGACATCCAAATTCCAACTACCTTGCACTGCCCTCTTGGTCACCAAATATTTAGTATTGTTGCAGGTATATGGCAAATTGTGTATTATCAGAGATATCAATGAGAAGGTGTGTTCTTTTTTTCAACTGTAATTTTTCATTTAAAACAATACCCTATAACATACAGTATTTTGTGCATCAAATCTAACGCTTATTTTGAAAACCTTTACAAAAGCATTCAGTCTTGACACCAAAGGTGCATGGCATCATGTGCATCATTGAGAATCCACCTCAGTAAGGCATTCACTGCTACCACTGGAGATTTATTTTGCCATCAAGAGCTTTACATCTGCTGACACAATATTGGGTAAGCTTAGTTCTTTGTAAAAGTGCCAATGTATTTTTCCTACATAATGTATAAGTGATGCTAATTGCTGAAATAGTTGGAAAAGTAGAAAAACATGCAAATACACTCGTCTTCTCGTTCATGTAAGTGAGTGGTAAAAAAGAGGTATATGCCTGCTAAAAATTGGTGTGACCTTAGAATTGTGAGATTCAAACACAGAATTTAGACAATGTATACAAAATAAATCAGTGTCTCTGATGTAATCAAGTCTACAGAGAAAAGACAAATATTTTGTCTGACAAAACAGTGACAATTTGAACACATATTAGGGAAAATGGAGATCACTTGTCCTAAAAGTTTCTGGATTTGCTGTAGACTTCCTGCATTGATTGAAAAGGAAATACTTAACCAATAAAACATGATTTGTGAAGGAGCCAGGTCTTACTAAGAGGACATTTTTCTTAAAATTGTTGAGAATAATCCTGTGTCAAAAATAGTAACACTGTTTTCAATGGAATGTACTGCACTTAATTCAAAATATTAGAATAATTTTAAACTAGAATGAGAAAATGTTTAAAGTTACAATGAAAAATTTGTAAATATCAGGTGTAGGATCAAAAGCTTTCTGAATTTAAAGAGTAATTTTTTATTGATATGGGTTTGGTGTAGGTGTATAAATATTTTAGTAGTTGAATAATATTTATCTTAATTTTGCCAAATTGTCCTGAAGCAATCTTCAAAAAACTTATATTTTTTACTTGTACGGTTTATAGAGCTGATCAAGTAAAAGCACAAATGTAGTCAGATAAAGAATAATTTCCTTCTAGCGGGTTACCCAGCCTTACTGAGGGGAAAAAAAAAAAGAAAAACAACTGAGTCCTGAGAGTCTCCTCTCTAAGAAGAATATGAAGTTCTATTCTCTGAATGAATTAAGACTTCTTTATTTGGAAAGACATCAGAATTCTAGCATCCTTCCTCTCTTTTGTCAAGCTAATTTAAAATGAGCAACCTAGAAGACAGGTTATGATATTTTGGTAAGGAAAATTTCCACAGGTATACAACACCCACATACAGTGATACATAAGTAAATATGTTAATAAGTTAAAAACTATAAAGTAAATATGTCTTGGAAGAAAATAGCAAAAGGCAATATCTGATTGAGTTCAACCTGACTAGAACAACTCCACTTCTCTCCGCCCCCCCCCCCCCCATTTCATAAACTTTTAGATATATTAAACTCTAACTTTTTTGGTATTGTTAAGGGTAATCTGAACTACTATCAATCAGAACAGAATTAACAACTTATCTCCTTCAAAAAATAAGGAATTCTTTCATCCATGTCATAATTGCTGGCTGAGTTAAATTACATCTTTTAAACAGGCATAAATTTTACTCTTTATCTTCAGTGTTGGAGAACACATCAGATCCTTAGGCAAACTGTTTCAATGTTTCCTGATATACTCAGTCAAAAAATTAATGCATTCTATACTGTTTTAACAGCTAAAACAAGTTTATATTTCTTTCCTTTTTTTTATTTTGCCAGAAAGCTATATGCATGAGATGTCTTGGTCTCATGCCTGTTGGAGTAAATAATACTTAGCTTACTGATATGTCTATATGACATAATAGTGACATAAAGCATCTCTCGTAATTCAAACAGAAATATTTATTGAATACTGGCTTTTTTTCACATACATACTTTTCAGAGTTCCACATCATATCACCTTGACTCTTTATATTTAATAAAATCTTTCAGAGTTTAAGGTCTGCATTATAAAAATTGGGAAGAAAAATATACATATTTACATTAGCAGAGTTTATAGTAGGGAATAGACAGTCAAAAGCTGATGGAAAAAGCCTTTTCATCTTTCAGTGTTATCCTTGAAATTCCAACATAGACAAATTCTCTTTGCTGAGCAGTGAGTAATCCATAATAAGCATAGAGAATAAGACATCCTTTGACCATACAAATTGTAATCAATAATCTCAACCATTCTATGTTAATTCCTACCTCATTTAGGAACAAGTAAAACAACTAAACTTTTGTCAGTTTTTCCTGGGCACAATGGCAATGGATTGGACCTAACTCCAAAGGTGACTGAAAATTCCCACACCTTCTAAAATGCTGTTGAAAAAAGAAGACTGTGAACTACTACATTCTGTACGTGGAGCGCCTTTTCTGCTTATCAACCAAAGCAGTTTGATTTGCTTATAGTGTTTTACACTTGTAAAACGATTTATGTATTGCAGGCTTTTTGGATGCAAAAGTGACATGTGAGAGCAACATACATAAAACAGATCCTGAACAGACTAACATAAAACACTAACATACATTCTGCAAATATCTTTAAAAATAATTTTTGTGAGAAGATCAAGCTTGTAATCTTGCTGTAGATACAAGTTTGTAAGCCAACATCTCCATTTTTAATACTACATTCCATCATGTAACAAAAAAAAGTGATTTTAAATTGATTTGAGAAGTTCAGCAGCGAAGTTTGACCTCAAAAATATGATTATAACAACACATTCTTATAGAATGGACTTGCCCACTACATATATTCATTCATATTTGTAGCACTGGAGCCCTGAAGAGAACTAGGGTTTTGTGTACTAAGAATAATGTAAACACAGAAGAAAAAGACAACCCTTTTGCCAAAAGGATTTACAGATTCTTTTGGAAGAAAGAGATTTGGGTACAAAGTCTAACAGAAAAGTTTACAAAAACCGATTTTTGAGAACATCCAGTTCTCGTAAACTGTACCCTAAACAGTAAAGTAATGCATTTTTAATTTGAAATAGGGTTTTACAGAGTAAATACTGTAAAATTTACAATAAAAATATTAGCATTCTGAAGTCTTTTCTTAGCTTTTTTTCCACTGACTTTTTTTTTTTCCCCAGGGTAAATAGATTTTTTGATAGAACATATCCAAATTATTGCCTACCATGCTTCAGAAATTTAAGTGGCATAAGAAAATAAGTAAGAATTGTCAAATGTAGTTCAAGCATATCAATTCCAAGGAAATCTGTAAGTTTTAGAGCCTCCTGAGGAATCCTTTTCTCATCTCAAAAATTTCCATAGAAAATAGTTATATGTAAATGGGAAACCCAACGAAATCAGCTTAGATGTGAGCTAGAAAAAGTAATGTGATTTCAGACAATTTTCACATAAAAAAATGCAAGATGAATTCCAAATACATTGGAAAGATAGTCTTAGAAGTCCTGAAACTTATTGGACTAATATGGTTAGACATTTTCTTCAAGGCTTCTGAATTCATTCAGTTCAGAGAAATTCAGTACAGTTAGCATTCAACTTTAATTGCAACGAGGTGACAACATACTGGGTAATGAGTTGTTTATGAGTTGTAGATGTGTTTACAATGAGTTGACAACGTGTTGGATAAAGTGTTCTTCTAAAGTTGTAGATCTATTTACAGTGAGCAGTGGGGGAATGTTCATTAGTTGTCGATTTGTTTGTTTACATTGTTTTCGATCTGCAATTGCTATAAAAAAATCACAAGCTGATGAAGGATGATTGTTTGTGTGCTTTAATGATTTACTGTGGTAGGTTGTCTGAAAAAGTACTTAACTCTGCTTCATCTGTCAGCTTCCACAGCAAAAGCATCCAGTCACAATAGTTTTATTAGCACAGCATGGGCCATTTGTAAGAACATTATGCAGCTAAAAAATGTTAGTGCTTTCCTGTTCAATCTGTTGTATTTTGGCTAGCTGAGCAGAATTCCCTCTGCCCTGTACAAGTTTCAATATTTTTAATATGCTCTAAGTTGTACATTTGAAGATACAGCGTACATATTCATGTGCTATTTCTTACTGCTGCCACCTTCTCAAAAACATGCTTTTCTATATAGTTTCGCTGTTGTTGTATGGTTTCTTTTTGTTTGTTTTTTAAATCTACTATCAGGCTCGGTTACACCGCATGAAGAAAAAGAAATGTGTACTGGAAAGTATTGTCTTCTTGGTTGTAGGAACTCAACAGTTTGCAGAAACTTGACAAAATGTATACACTATAAGATTTTATTACCTCATTTGTTATATGTATAATAATTTTTGTTAAAGATAAAAATTGTTTTACTTCTCATGTTAATTTTACCAAATCACATTCTCTTTTGCCCAGAACAAGTATGTATCAGAGGTTGTCTTGGTTTTTTTTTTTTTTTTCCAAACATACACTGCCATGCTCCACACTGCCCCTTTGATCTTCTCTTGCAATACTTTACTAATCTTAACAACATTTCCTAAAAATGATGATAACCTTACAGTGATTAGAATGAATTTTTCATGAACGCAAATGTGGGTTTTCCAACTAAACTGGAAGAAGCATTTTCTTTGAGGAGAAACAGAAATTGTTTCTAGTTCTAGATTTACAGATAAAATAAGTGAAAAAAAATCTCCTAATCCTGATTTGATCCATCAGTTCACAGCTGTCTTGGTATATATCCCTATCAGAAAGAGACTACACTGAAGAAATCATGTTCAGATGAAAAACATGCCCCACCACAACAGCCACACCATATTAAAGCAAAACAATACTGCTATAACCCAATATAACATCCAAAATTTACAGGCCTCCTTTTGAGGTCCGGTTGGAAAATTTTAACAGATCAAAACACATGGGCTTGATGAAGTACTTCACTAACATTTCTGCACTGACTCTGATTGTCCATTGGAAAGCAGTTTGGCGAGCTTCATGCCCTCACATGTCCCATTCCATTGCAGAGACAGGACAGTGGTGTAGGGAAAACTGAGAAGAGCAGTTATGCTCAGCAGCAGGTAGGGAGTCAGCAGGTGCTAGGAGATGTGGGAGAGAAAGTATGGGAAGAGCAAAGACAGGGACAGAAAAAGTCTTCTTAACTCTCCCTCTTTTCATTTGTAAAAAAACCTCCCCTTCTCCAGCTGCAGAAAATCTAGGCCAGTAAATACAGAGTATGGGCACTTTCATACTCTAATGACACAAATGAATGCTTTGTTACTCATTTTGTTCTTGCAGCAATGGGCCTAGATCATACACTATTGTGTCAGATGCACTTTCTCCTTTAAGATTGCTGGAGTTTAGTATTTAATGCAACACAGATAGATAAGAAGAGCTCATCATTTTAGCAGCATTAGGTAAATCTGGGAAAAAATCCCGATTTTCTGAAAAAACGTGAAGGGTTCACCCTCATTTTAGAAAAAAATAAAGCAAACAGGTAAAAATCCTGCATCTTTAAATTATGTTTTTGACTAAGTTCACCAAGTTTTCAAATGTATTCTGTCCTTAAACACAGGGAAAAGTCTCCCCAAACACCTGATAAAATATTCTAATAGATGTCTGAGGTTTGGATTACACTGTTATGCAGGAAACCTGCTCTAATCCAGAGACAGGGAATAGAAACATCATAGAATGGCTTGGTTTGGAAGGAACTTCAAAGATCATCTAAGTTCCAACATTTAACATGGGCACAGCTGCTACCTGGACAGCATCAAAAATGTGAGATTTTGTTGATGTTTCTGTTTGTACTCTTCTCTCCAAATCAGCTTATTTATCAGTGTTATCTTTCCTACTTGTGATTAATCCTTGGGTTACAAAACCAGAATATATAATCTTATGTCGGATGATACTGCTGACTACCTAAAAGCCATCAGATAACAGTATAAAACTATTTATTCAGTCAGCCTCTGAATTCATGGCTAACTGCATGTTAGTTTGATTTTTGGAACCAGCAGAATTCATAGAATCACCAAGGTTGGAAAAGACCTCTAAGATCATCTAGTCCAACCGTTCACCTATCACCAATATTTCCCACTTAATCATTTCCCTTAGTACAACATCTAAATCTTTCTTGAACACTTCCAGGGATGTTGACTCCACCACCTTCCTGAGCAGCCCATTCCAGCACCTACCTACCCTAAAAAAGAAGAAAAAATTTTTTCTAACATCCAACCTGAATCCCCTCAGCACAACTTGATGCCATAGATAGATGAGCACTTAGAATTCTGAATGATACTACCAATTCAAACACATTTTAAGTAGATTTCCTCAACAATAACATAAAGATGACCCTGGGTCATCAGATGACTTAACTACACGTTACCTTCGAGTTGTTTGCTATATCTAGAGGCTCAATAAAGATAATTATCTGATGTATGATATAAACATGATTTATGACATGATAAAATTACATATTAGGAAATTAATCAGGTACTTATAGCCAACATCACAGTTACCTTCATACTTCAATAACCATATCTTGAAAACTATCAATAATTACATTCTTGACTTTGTCTCTTTGTAGAGATACACTATAGAGGAAATGTAGTATAGCATACATAAAGCCAAGAGCACCAGCTATCCTCAGGAGCAAAAATTCCCTGCAGGCTATCTACACTTTCAAAACATGCAGACAGCACATCCTCCTTAGCCTTGACCTGCCTTTTTTACACTGCCTCCAATCACAGCTTGCCCAATGAGGCTATGTGCCATGTCCATCCAGTAAGTGAGAGAGCCTTCCTCACTCACCTTTGTCTCAGAGCCTGGAAATATATTGTATCTGTTCTCCCTAGCAGAGCATGAACAGGTAAGCAATGAATCTTTTTCCATTTGAGTGCTAGCAAAGCTTAGGTTATAACAAGGCCAGGCAAGTACTTGATACCTTGTTCAGTCAGACCAAGTGCTATGAAGTCACTCATGGCAGTGTTAGAACAGCAGCTACTGTTTCGTAGATAAAATTTTTTGAGCAGTTTGAACTGGTTTGATTAGCAACCAGAGACTATCCTACTGGGCTCCAGCACAGTGGCTCTCTTTATCACTATTAGATATTTAGCCCAACATTTAGGCATCCAAAACTTAAAGATTTTTCCCTCTTCCCCCCGTCCATCTCATCTATTTACATATCCATTTTCAAATCCATACCCTTATCCACACAAACCCATTTCCATATCAATGTTTCTTTGCACTTATATCTACCTAGATATAGCTAGGCTATATTAATGGTATGTTTCCAAGTATTAATCATTTTATTATCATGATATTGCTAAATTCTCATTTGAAAAGATCCAAATCATACACTAGTTTCCATTACAGTTAACTACAAATGACTGCAACCTAAAGAAATTATATATTTTGGAAAGTAAATTATGCCCTCATTGTTCCCCAAATGAAGGAACATGCAGAAAAACTAAATCAGTTATGAGTTCATTTGCAAAACAGTTAGGGTTATTTAAAATAATATCCTCCATTCTGGAGCACAGGAGGTTCTGCACAAACGTGTGTAAGAACTTCTTCACAGTAAGGGTGGTTTCACACCCTTCACACACCTTCACAATAAGGTGGTTCCTTCCACAGGAAGCACTGGAACAGGCTGCCTAGGGAGATCACGGAATCTCCTCTGGAGATATTCAAGACCCACCTGGACGTCTACCTGTGCAACCTGGTCTAGGGAGCCTGCTTTGGTTCCCTAGATCTCTCTAGAGGTCCCTTCCAGTCCCTATAGCTCTGTGATTCTGCAATTCTTTTAACCAAGCTACACGATCAAAAGACAACTGAAAATTTCACTCAAGACCACCATCTCATTATTTTCTCTTCCTGCTTTTAATCAGTTTAGCAAACCCCACAACCAGTGTGTTTTGGTTAGGTCAGAGTCAATAAAGAAAACATCATCATATAAAATAGATGCAGCTTCCCTGTGCCCCACATGATTTCCTCTCTTTTTAATCTAATATTCATCTTTTGGATCAGGCTCAAGAGGTTTTTAAATCTTTACATTTTGTTTTACTGTTATACAAACCAACTTGTCAGTTCCTATTATAGATTGAACTACAAGTTACTGCTCTTAGTTTGCAAGTCAGTAGGACTAAGCATTGCCTTTGGCTGTGCAACAGGCTATTCACACCTACAAGTTTTCCTGTGTTGGTTAAATATTTTTCTTCTTCCTGATGAGAATTAATAGAAAGGAAAATCACTTCAATGTTGTTTCACTGTTACGGCAAGTCATAATTCTTTCTCCATGTCTGTGCTGGGATTTGCATTCCAATATGATAACCTGAACAGTGACCACCCCAGCCAATAAAGAGTGTTTGCTGTGGACTAGTCTTACATCCTGAGTGCTCAGATACATACATTTTTTTTTCTGTGGAACTCTGGACTATCTGAGATCTTTCATTACTTCAAAATTGCTTACAATGTTTCATAGAGTTACTGTAGGGGGAGGGACAAACTATAGAATGCATAGCATGATCATACTGCCTTTTCCTCCTCTTAGATCTTACCAAAACCGGAACTATATCTGCACACAACTGCATGCTGAAAGGATAAGGCCATATCCATAGGATCAGACATTTGAAGACTCACTGGACTCTATTTTTCACTTCATCACTTTTTTCCCCACAATATTATACATATTTTTCTTACATTTTTCTTGTAATAAGTAATAATATTGGATTAAACTTTATTTTTAATTGTTTGTTGGTTGGAGATTAATATTGTAAGATATTTATCTGTGCATTATCTTTCATAGATATTTCATCTAAAATTACACTATATTATCTTTATATAGATATATCATGTTACTTCACAACTTTAAAAAAGGACAAATCAGCCCTAAATAAATAATACTTGATTTAAAATATATTGCATGTCCTCCCCCTCCCCCCATACTGTCTCTGACACAGAGAAAGTCCTTATTTTTAAGCTACCTTTCACATGAAGAGATATTAATTTTAATTAACAAATTGAAAATATTGTTGCAGAATTGACTGCAAAGGCTGAGAAAGGGAAGGAAAATTTTCTCTCACTGGGAATTACTTTATGTTTCTTTTTGTATTTGTGAATAAACCTATAAGGAAATAAAGCAGATTTTTATGATAGACAATTAGAAGACAATTTTCTAAAGCATAAATGGAGCATACTCATAGATATTCCATTAATGAATAATTGAGGCCATTCACATTGCTTTTGAAAACATACCCCAGGATGAATAATTTTCATATGTACAGTAAGTTCACTGATGATGGACACTGAGTCATCATCTTATACACGTTTTTCCATCAAGTTTGGTAATGGTTTTATTTACTGATATGCATTGCCAGAAAACTCTGAAAGTAATTTTAATGATATGTGCAAATTACCTGAGTCTAAAACTCACCTAGCAGCAAAGAATACAGAGAAGGTAATACAGAAACTGCTGTTCATATCATTTTTAAAGCTTACATATTCATGTTCCAAAAGGATTTCTTCTGCAGAAGTTCATGCTCATCTAACCAGATACTTGGTAAGTAAAAATGCGTGAAATTTAAACCAGCTTTTTATATGAACCTTTTTTTTTTTTGTCACCGTTTTAGCAATCCAGCAATGATAGACACCTATAAATGTATGTGATAGATTAGACTGTAATGCAGTCCGGAAGCATAAGAAGGTGATGTACGCCCTTCAGTGCAAATCCTTTTTAATGTCAAATGGAATGCATTTGAATTAATAGTGGATTGTCCATATAATAAGTAAAATACAGTAGTTTTTCCTTTGAAAATTTATCTGATTTCACTCCAAATGATAAATATGACAAGGAGTAAATCTATTTGTAATAAGAAAATTATAAGAAAAAAAATCAAAATATCAAATTAGGTTTGAATTCCTGTTCTAAACTTTTTTTAATCTATAAAATTTCAATTTAAGAAACTTTTTCTCTTTATAGTTTGTCAAAGCACATTGTAAAAACAACAAACTTACACTTCATACAAATATGCATGAACATGGGGCACATCAGCCTGAGAAAGCTAGGAAAGTTAAACCGAAATAGCCAAAAGGTGTGAACGTAAAGCATATTATGTAAAGAGCTTTACAGTTTTATGTGGAAACATTTTTATAGTGTTCTAGCAATAAGACCACTTTGCTTCCCTGCAGGACATGAAAGCAGAGAAGCGAGGTCTAGATTTGCATGCTTAGGTAACCCAAGTTAAGCCTTTCTGAGAATTTTCTGGTAAGTGCACATCTAACTCCCTTACAGATGTACTTAAAGTTAAAAATTACTCTACTCACAAATTAATTTGCAGTAATCTTGTATTTCAGAAAAATTTCAGATGAAAGAAAGTGGATCATGTTTCTGATGCATACTCTTTGTGTTAATGCAGAATTCACCACATTGATCAATAGATACTTATTTCACAATATACAATTTCTTTTTTTCTAAGACCAGCTTCTGCAGTATGGGGAGAGTTCTCCACTACTGCCACGTCACAGAACGGCAAGAGTGACAATACAATGCTAAGGATAAATTTATGCATTCAAGATGCATTAAATAAATGGCAATAAGTAGTCTCTTTTTTTCCTAACTTTGCAAACTAAAAAAAAAAAAAAAAAAAAAAAAAACGGTGTCTGTCCAGTACATCATTTAGGTTTCTTTTGTTTGTTTGTTTGTTTTTCCCCACCAATACAAAACTCCTCAGAATTGAAGTTATACTCAAGCTGCCTGTCAAGTATTACTTACCATGAGTGCCAACAAGATATTTCCCTCTTTTCTAATTGGGTAACACAGCTAATTAACGTTCTGTGGAATCATGCTTGAGTGGCAGCTTGAATGTAAACAGAAACTGTAATTTCAGATGATATTGTATAAACATTTGGAATAGGGATGTGCAAGCACTGAAGCATCAACTAAGGAAATTTATATGCTAGATAATAAAAGTTTTTCATTGTTTCATGGCTATCTAATCTCTGATAACAATTCTTTAAAGTTAACTGGTTTCCTGCCAAATGTCCATAATACTTTCCATAAATGCTTTTAGCACAGTATTCATCAGAAAAAAAGAATCAGAGATGTGTTGGAAATCACAGAAAGAAAACACAAAAACCACATGTTAAAGTAAAGTAGATTTTGGATATACTTAAAAGCACATCCAGATTAAGCTCATAAAATGTTAAGGAAACATACTTAATCCATAGTACAAAAGCATAAGAATGATAAGACATTTACGTAAAGTTGAGAATGTCTCTTAAAACACTATATGCAAACTAATTTCAGAAGCGCTAGGATAATTTGTAGATGATATGTGTTTGGTCATGAGTAGTATCAATATCTCAGTTTCCATAGTTGCATTCCAGGACTCCAAGTTTCATTTCTTTGCACTTTTTGATGTTAAATAAGAAAGAAAAGAACTGAGAGACGCATCAGCACCTAGTCCAAAAGGCAAGGTATTTGGAATTAGAGTGGGGAGATCAGAAAACAGACCAAAGCAAAATGCAATAGAAAGGATGGTTATCTGCTGGTAATTTTATTAAACAAACTTATGTTCTTAATCCTTTTTTTTTTTTTCTCCTAATCTAATGCTTTAGTATATTAGTTTATAGACCTCTGCTCTCCAGGTTCTCAGAGCTCTATTAGAATGATCATATTTCATTTACTGAAGATGTTTGATGAATGTTCCAATTACAGCTGACTCATATTAAGTACTTCTGGACAGTTCTAGCAGTATATGACATATGACATAACATATGCTTATAAGCACATGACATAACATATGACCAGGAACCAGTAAAACCTCTTAATTTTTACTGAGAATTTGAAAACTGTTCCTAATACTCAATTTGTTATAAGAGCTGCTGTTTCTAACAGAAGTGCCCTTCTCAAAGTTTACTCTCAGATTCTTTGGAAATGTTTTATGTTGTTGAAACTCTTCTTGAAGATGAGGGGCAGAAAAAACAAATAATTTCAAAATAGAATTCTTCTGTCTTACAGTGAAGGAGCTGGGCTTGTTCAGTCTGGAGAAGACAAGGCTGTGAGAAGACCTCATTATGACCTTCCAGTATTTACATGGAGATAATGGGGAGATTATAAAGAGATTATAGGATTTTATAGATTAGAGGGAGATAATAAGCAGGAAGGAAATAAACTTTTTACATAGGTAGATAGTGTTTGGACAAGCAGGAATGGTTTTAATCTAAAAGATGGAAGCTTTAGACTGTATGTCAGGAGAATTTTTTCACTTAGAGTATGGTGAGGTTCCAGAACACATTGCCCAGGGAGGCTGTGCCCTGTCCCTGGAGGTCTTCAAGGCTAGGTTGGATGGGGTCCCTGAGCAAACTGATCTAGTACTTGATCTAGCAGTTGACAACCCTGCCTGCAGCATGGGGGATCTTATGATCACTGAAGTTCTTTTTAATCCAATTCATTCTATGATTCCTACTAGAATGTGCAGAATTGAACTGTGACCACCTTTAAAGTGCAAGAAAAAATTCTCAGCGCATTGACATTTTGAAAAAAAAAAAAAAAAAAAAAAACACCCTTTGCTATATAACTAAAACTTAATACACAAAACGCACAATAGCTTTGGTTCATGTTAGGATATGTTATACTCTTTGATCCAATCAGAGTTGACGCTCATACCAGGAACAGATATACCCTCAATGTGAATGTTTAATTGCCTTCCATGAATATTTTTGTATTCTTAAGATATCTCAGAACTCTTTGTATCCACAAACAGTAATACAGATTTACCCGGAGCTGTGATACAGCAAAGGCCTTCTGGAGGGTCTCAGTGACATCATATTGCACAGCATAATAAATACCAACTGCAAGGTGAGCTATTTGGTACTGGCTATTTGGTATTAAATAAGAAATGCGAAATTTAGTAAAACTCACAGTGTATGAAAGGAGAAAGCTTTGTAACATAATGTTAGACCTGGTAAGAAGACTCAGGACTGATGAACGTGCATAAGTTTTACAGCTACAGGAATAGGTCAGTTGCATACCTGCAAATTTAATTACCATTACCATTAAATAGAAAACATGAAGCTTTAATTCTGTTTATTAAAAGTAGACATGGAGAAATATTTGCATCCTGCTTGCAATACTGTAATTGATGGAAAGTCTGATAGCAGAGAAGCACAATCCTAGGCTGGAGTAAATGAGAACAAGCCCAAACACAGCAGCCATGAATGCAAAAAACAAAGGGAAAAAAAAAAACTGCTTACCTTAAGAAAACCTCCAGTAGGCAGAGATTTCCAGCAAAATACCCTCACCTCTACTGCCAACCCTTAAATGAAGTCTGGGAAGGGGTGGATCCTAGCTCCAGTCCTTCCAGTCACTCAGGTGCTTTGTATACAGCTGAGCAACCCTAGGTTAGCCCTGCCTTCTCACCAGGTGCTCAATCACTGTTGCAGGCCATGACTTCGTATTTCTGCTACATGCCTGGCTTAAAACGTTATACCAAAGAGAAATAAAAATAAAAATGAGAAATTAAATTCATTTCATTGTATATCATGATAAATCATTTTCTCATGTATAAATATATTAGGAAATTTACTTATTGGAATAGTATGAATGGCTTCAAGGTGTGCCAGGGAAGGTTCAGGCGGGACGTTAGGAAATACTACTTCTCTGAAAAGGTGGTCAGACACTGGAATGGGCTGCCCAGAGAGGTAGTGGAGTCATTGAGCCTGGTGGTGTTCAAAGAGTGTTTGGACGTTGTGTTGAGGGACATGGTTTAGCGAGAACCATTGGTGATGGGCGAATGGTTGGACTGGATGATCCTGTGGGTCTTTTCCAACCTTAGCGATTCTATGATTCTACGATTCTATGATAGTAAAAGAAGTTAAAGAAATGCAACGTACATGTTCATGATCTGTAATTATCTGCATAGAAATTACACTGGAACATTATTTCTTCTTGCAGACAAAAATGTAATGATGAATGACTGAAAGTCAGCCAAGTGCAAACTGGATTCTATTTTTGATGACAAGAAGTATTAACTATTTTAACAGTTTACCAAGAAATAGAATACATTTTCTTAACTTGGAATCTTTACATTGAAATGTGTGACTTTTCAAAAGGTATTTTTTTGTGACTGTTGGTTATGGTTTTCTACAGGAAAACTGTCTGAAAATCTCTTGTCTTTTCTGCGTAGAAAGCCAGAGAAGTTGATTATAATAACATCTTTAAAATGAATTAGTGTATTCATCAAGCCTTCCAAAGCCTGAACTGATATTAACTGGGCTGTTGTTAGTTTTTATTATTTTTATTTATTTCTATTTCTATTTTGTAGTGCATTTTGGGTCTGAAACTGAATGTCATGTTTGTGACACTGATAGAGGCAGAATTTAAACACCATAATTTTCTTTGCTGTAATCACTCAGATGCTGACCAGGTAGACGTTTCCACCTTCTTCCTTGCTGCTGTATCAGCCACAGGTAATTTGTAAATAACAGTGACCGGCCACAATAAAGTTTGTCCTTGTAACACAAAAGAGACAGCTGAGAAAAGAAGGGGGGGATACTGCCCACTCAGTGGCAGGTGGGAGATCTGCCTGTCTAAAATTATCGTTTCCATTTTGTCTTGAGATTGTAACATTCACTGTGAATTAGAGCATTCATTTTGTAGCAGCATCTTGACGCCTTAGTGAAGGAACCGTAACAGTCTATGACAGAGCAATCAACAGCTTTCACTACTGAGTGGCTCTTCCTTACCAGAGAGAACAGTGATTAGTAGTATATAGGTAGAGCCATTAACTCTGAGCAACTATTGAGGCAATGGAGGGGACAACAGGACAGGTTTAGAGCTGCAACTCAGCCTTTTTCCTGCCCACTTCCCACTCTATGTATATGATTCAGATGGGAAGACAACATGTGAAAAACATTCTTCCCTGAGCAAGGTAGATCAAACTATAGATGAGTCAATAGGACCTGGAAAGCAGCACAGGGGTTTGCTACATCCAACTTAGATTTAGATCAATTTTAGAACTCCCAGGTGCAGCAATATCTAGTCCTATAGAATATACATAAATAAAATTGCATCCAAAAACCAGAATTACTGAAAACATCCCTAGCACGCATAGCAAGAAAAAATGCTGAGAAATATATTTTTTGTTGTTGTTGTTGGGGATTTTTTTTTTTTATTTCCTGCTAATTCTTTGATTTATGTTGCTGTTTTGATAGCAGTAATAAGTTCTGTTTTTCTTTATCATTGTCACAGGGAAATAATGGATTTATTTACACTCATTAGAACACACTGTAGCATAATGCTGGGGAGAAGTGAAGTTTCAAAAATAAAAATGGCCAACCACTGTGTGATATTCTGTGTTTTGCTTACTGATACGACTGGAAACACCCATCTGAATTATGAATGGGGCAATACATAGTCAAATATACATTTACTCAAACTAGGTTGCTAGCACGTTTCTGTACTATTCTCTTTGAAAAAAAAAAAAATTGTACATAGCTATTCTAAATAAACAAAAAGTATAGTGTATAATACATTGAAGCCAGCTCTATTTTGATTTCAGTAACTTATGCCATTTGTTTATTAACATTATCAATTATACATATTAATTGGGAAATTAATGTGACATGCAAAAAGTTGGTTGAAATGATCAGTTTTGAATACTGAATACAGAACTCAGAAACAGATGGTGACTGTTGAAAACCGCATATAAATAAAATATAAAATAATGTAGTCATTAGAAAACATTCTCATATAAATTCCTTTATTGATATGCCAGCAAAACTGTAACCTATGGTCTTGTTTAGAATGAGTTTTCTAGTAACTGTCATTTATAATTGTACAATACTACAAATTAGTGCTGTTTTTCTCTAGTTTCAGCTAAAGAAACTGCAATAAAGGCATCAAAGACCATAGAAATCTTTTCTTCTAAGATGTATTAGGAAAAATCATTATTTTAGGAACTCTTCAGACTGAACATGAAAATTTTTCTTTGGGATTTTAAAATTTCACTTACAAAGTATTAAGTCTTTCTTAAGCATCTTAGAAACATTTCCACTAATACCTGAAAGTACAAGGGGCTTTTTTTCTGGATAACCAACAAGAGGGAAATGAAACTTCTAGAATCAATAGTCCCCATCAAAAAATCAGCTAGTTCACTCAATCCCACTTAACTAGCTGAATCAATTAGCCATATTCAATTTAGCCAATTTTTTTTATGAAAGATACCCAGTTCTTTAATTCTGCAAATTAACTGGACAAGTATATTTAGGATATCAAAATAGAAGAATATATGAAAATCAAGAAAAAACATTTTAGTCATATTATTCAAGTCCCATTTGTGCTTACCTGGTTGTTTTTTGTTTGTTTGTTTGTCTTCTATTACTAAAAGTGAGAAGAAAGTAGTGGGAAGTAGACAATGATGGTTGTTGTGAAAATTAACAAATATCTTACAGTTATGTCATCACAAAAACTCTTTAGTATAAACAGATTAAATAAATTTGATCAGAATTATTCCAGAATTACTGGATATCTGATCAGTTCATTGTAACATGGAGCATATATTTCTGGGTATCAGATTTCTGGAAATCAGAGGATTTCCAGTCTCACCTACCACAAAATACTTTTTTCTGCTATTATTCTTTCTCTTCAACAAAATTATCAATTAACTGTAATAGTTCTACTTTGTAAGCTATATGATAAATCAAACAAGATGCAAAGATCATCAGGAAAATGGAAAATCTATCCTCTGAGAGCACTCCTGAGCATGACTTTTGAGGCTGAGAGGAAATACATCTGCTGACTACAAATGTATCAGGGTATACATACCAGTGAGGAGAAAAGAACAATTAAAAGACACAAAGCATTTGAAGAAAAAATGCTAATGTCAAAATCCATTCAAACTGGAAAACAGAAGAGAATAGGGAAGTTCTGAAGCTGTCTTCCCATGGCAGAACATGGGAGACTAATGGCTACTAGGAAGCTTATTGAATTTCTGATAATTCAGTTCCTGAAGGAGTGAAGCGCTCCACTCAGTGACTTTGGAGGTTTCCAGTTTTAATATCTGAACAAAAATGGAAAGAGGAAAAAGTCCTGCTAAAATTGGGAGCCACTCTTTCAAGTATGTCTTAAACAGATTTTAAATATAATTGGAATTCTTCCTTCACACATACATATGTCAGCAACTTTTCTAGATACTTCTGATTTGAATTAGGACTTCTTTTCAGTTACCTCCCACATAAAGAAGATATAAGTACCTGCTGTATCTAAAAGAAACTGAAAAATATCTCTTCCCTAATACCAACACCTGTATGAATAAGGAAACAGAGCTTCACTTGCTGGAAGCTGTTGTGCATGCAGAGGTTTGCTGCCATGATACCTTCAGTTATCGATACTGTTCTAGCTTCATCCTTGGTGGTGAAAAATAAATGTTTAATGTTTGTGGTTTTTTTTCAAACTACAAAACTCAGTTGAACTTTTGGGAGCTAATCCACCAGCACAATTTGTAACACATTAAGTAAGAGCTATTCCTGCCGCTTGCCCCTTAGCTTTTGCTGACTTACTTTGTACTCTATAAACACTCACAATTTTGAAAACAGTTATCTAGTAGGTCATTCTTAAAAATGTCACTGGTCTGTGCTAGAGCATGAGAACAATTCATGTAATGGACTGTGTGTTTCCTGAGTTGTTGTCTCCAGAGTGCAGTTGCTGGCACCAACAGCTGCTGCCATATGCAAGAGCAAGAGATGCTTCATACTGTGTCATTCTTTTCCCACTGGAATTTGCTCTGTCTATGTATGATAGTTAAACAATCTCAACAGAGCTTCAGATGGAAGGATTTTTTGTACCTTTACAATTGTGACATTATAATACATGAAAAAAAAAATGCCATGTGGACCTCACTTGACACTTGAAATTTGCTTTAACCCTTCCTCTCCAGTAAGACCCCATTACAATAGACATATAAAAGTATAACTTAGTTGACCTCAAACAAAGAGAAATCAGTCAAATTAAAAAAAAAAAAAAAGCTGACTTTTAGATTTCCCTTACTGGTTCATTATTCTTCCTCCTAGTGATTAGCTTTTCCACAGAGCCTTACAAATTTCATTGCCTTTCTAGTTTTAAGAACTTGTTCCAGGAGTATTAATTCTCTGGGGAAATCTTCTCTTTGAATACTATTCTATAAAAATTTTGAAAAGGATATTTTTAAGAGCAAGTCTTGTAATTTGCAATGCTTTCTTCTTCTCGTGGCATCTATTCAAATATTCCTCTCTCTCATTACCATTGTCTTTATCAGTCTAGGTTTTCTACTTAGGCTCTGTTTGCTATCTGATAGCCAAGACAAAAGTGAAAATATTGTCTTGAGAATGATGACAATAACAGGCATTTAATGTCTCAACCATATTCAATTGCATGAGTAGCCAACTAATGCATCCCTAGCCTAGTAGTCCTAAATAACTGCCAAAGTTTTGATTTAAATGGATTAAAGTCTATTTCTCCTTTAGCAGAGTCTTTCTAAGACCAGCATTTTACATTCTGGTAATTTTTGCTTTGAAAAAAAAAGTATAATTTTATGCAAATATCTATCAAAAACTGTTTGATCAAAATGTCTTGCAAGCAGGGTTAGGATTCACTTCACACATTCTGAAGCTATAATATTCTGACATATTAGTTCAGTTAGGTTGTGAATGGTTCACCACCCTTCATTTTCCAGTGACTCAATGTTTATGGCATGTGCTCAATTGTTTTAAAGCATGACTAAAAAGTGTAAAACTGGTCTATGAAATCAGTAGTCCAGAAAATTTCTCTGCTCTGCTGAATTCAATAAGCAGTATGTACATTCACTTCCTTTGTCGATTACTCTTCTTTTTTTTTTTTTTTTTTTTTTTTTAACCTTTTGAGTGTTTCAGAATTGTAGGGTTGGAAGAAATATTCAGAAATATCAATTTTCTGTATGCAAACTTTATAGCACAGAAAATACTTTTTTATTATTTTTACATGAAAATGTGGATTTGTGGTTTTCTTCAATAATTACAGCTTTGCAAAGCAGACCACAAAATTGTACCTGCTTCCTCAAGACAACTTAGAGAGAGTGAAGGTAAAAACACACCCTATCTGTGTACTCAGCATTCTGCAGTAAGGAAAAGGGAGCACTGTAATTTGGAGTTTAGAGAACAGAAAATGACATTAAATAGACCTATTTCCCTAGAAAAGCACATGCAAAAATACCTTTCCTTCACATATTTCTTCAACCATTGCATGAAGAAAGTACATTGAAATAAATCTTTAAAATAAAATCTCCCCTTTGAATGCCAGCAGCTTTTTCACAGTCTACTCTTTTCTTGTTAATGATTAGTGAGGTACAAAATTTAAAAACCTGAAATATGTTTATTTAATTTTAAAACTACTTTAAAACTAATTATATTCACTGTATCCAGCTGAATTGATTAACTGTATTTGTTAGAATTCTTTTGACCAGCATTCTACCTCTGCTGAGATCTTCTGTGGTGGCAATAGGTTTTTCTGATCGTTTAGGTAACTTTTAAAGTGAGATCAAGTGAGATATGGGAAATTCCATTTTTGATCTATTCCTCAGCTCTTCCTATGTATGAGGAAGACATCATAATTAAAAAAAGAATTGTAAGACTTCAGGAATTTTTCTAAAAATTCTGTCTTTCAACTGTATTTAAGGTGCCAAAATTGTCTACATGGGGGGGGGGGGGGGGGGGGAACCACTTTCTCTTCAAAATAAATTAAAAAAGAAGGTAAATGCAATTTTAGCTTTCGTACATTTAAGAAGTGTGATATCTAGTTTTACTCAGCTCTGCTAAGCAGGTATATATGCCTCACTTGAAATGGTGTCTAATATTCCACAGATGGCAATTACCTTCAGAGGAATGGCTAGGGACTTAATTAAAAGGCTGAGAGTTAGCAAACTAAAATGCTAGAGAAGCACATGAAAAATCTATACATTATCCAAGGGTCTCTATAGAACATTTAGGAAGCTAAAACTGTATTTTTTTCAAAATTTACCTTCTTTTCCTCACAAAAACTTTACTTTAAAATAAAGGTTAGGTATCTTATATTTAATATTTTATTTTGGATAACTGAGCTTACTGTACAACACAGCAAAATATATTTGACTGAATAATATTGATTTTACATGAAAGCACATCAGTTAGTGAAATGCAAAAACCAATAAAGCATCACCCCAGGCCAGGACAGATATCTCTAGACACAATTTATTTTTACATTTAAACCAATTATTGAACTTGTTGCATTTAAAAATGTGCACCATATATCCTTACAAGGACTTTTTTATTCAATCATATCAATTGCATTGATCTCCATATTCTATATTAAACACTAATCTTAAATTAAAGCTGACAATTTTGAAGGCCATGGTACAAGATTCTAAGCAGAAATAAATTCTGCAAGGCTCTCTTTCTGTGTTTTTATGCCCAAACATTAATACAAATATTGATTACATTTTAACACACAATTTGTAAGCTACTTCAATGCTTATTTCTTCTTAATATTTGTTCAATAATATTACAAACTTAAAGAAACGATTTCCAACTGTTGCACTGAAATATGATAATATACCCCTCCAGTACCTAAAGGGGGGCCTATGAAAAAGTTGAAGAGGAACTCCTTATTAGGGAGTGAAGGACAGGGATAATGGCTTCAAACTAAAAGACGGTAGATTTCGAGTTGATATGAGGAAGAAATAGTGAGACAGGTTGTCCAGAGTATTTGTAAATGTCCCATCTCTGAAGGTAACCAAAGACGGGTTGGATGGGCATTTGAGCAATCTGGTCTGGTGGAAGGTGTCCCTGCCCATGTCAGAGAGACTGATACTGTACACTAGAGCATGGTTAGTTCTTTCCAATACAAATCATTCTATAACTCTATGATAATGTTTTTCATTAATAATAGAATGATAGTATAAGAATAGATATTTAAGCATAACTGTTGATAAAACATCTAAAACCATAAGAGCTTCTACAAATGTTTTTCAGAGACATGATTTTTGCATCTACCAAGTTGCAACCAACCAAACAAAGTTATTTTAATTCATTATTCTAATTGCCAACTTTTATCTACAAAGACAGGCAGTAGGACTCAGAGAGGCTATTTACATAGACTAGTCTATTATGTAAGTAAGTGTAGACTGATGCTAAGTATTTTCTTGTAGAAACCTTGGTCTTCTGAAGATGGTGGCAAAGCTTCGGTTTTGTACAAAGATACCAGTGTCTATTTATGCACCTGCCTTTACACCTTGCTACATCATCTCTATACCTGATAAGAAAATCACTGTTCTGCTCGGAAGAATCTCCTTGTGTCTCCCTGGCTCATCAGTTACCCAGCTTTTAAAGCTCTTTTGACATTGTTTGTACTTTCTAACTTCCCTCTCCCAATAGTTTTGAATTAGTTTTAGAAGCATTTTCAACTCTCTGAAGCTTTCAATTGTTTATATAGAGTTTGCATAAAAGTGAAATGGAAGAATCCAGACATTGGAAATATTACCAAACATTCAAAATGCTCAGCATCCTGTTAACTCTTCTCCATGTCCTCATATTTTTATGTGCATACCTTGCAGTCAAATAAACAGCATAAGAACCAAGGAGGGAATTTCTCAAATACTCCAAATAGCCGCACATCACTACAGATTATGACTGCTTGGATTTAGGTAACATTTTTTTGGCTGAGGAAACATTCCAATGGGATAGATTAATCTATGTAAACCACACAGCTCAGCTGTTCAGCATTCTAAATTGCCACCTTCGTCTTCTTTCAGCACAAAAATGTGCATTTTTTCCTATAATAAATATATTTTATAATAGCAATAAGGCAACTCCAGGGTGTACGGTTATCACGAGATAATCATACCCTGGAGGGATTGCAGATACTTGGCTGTGCCTCATAACACCCCATGTGTGTGTTTATCTCATGATAACCCTACTCTCTTTTGTATCTTATTGCCTAATTATCCTCTGCTAATGCAAAATACTAATTTTTTTGTCTGAAACAATATGTGCAAGAATGCATTGCTAACAATCACTAGAGGACATCAACAAACAATACTGTCACTATTTTATACTCTTTTTCCAGTTGGAAATTTACATAAAGAACCAACTTTGGATTTTTTTTTTCCAAACCACTTCAAATCCTTTTAGGCAATGCAATCTAAAATATTCGAAGCTGCCGAAGTAAAAATCTATTAAAAATTCCATGTATATTCTCACAATGATTTATATAGTTTTACTTACATAAAACATTGAAATTCTTTCTTCTGTACTTATACCTCTTGTATTTCTATTCTTGTATGTAGAATGTAGTTTGCTGCTTATTTCTTGTAGACCCTGAAGGGACTCCACTTTTATCATAGGACCACACCTGAAATTTATTTGAGATTATCTTTTGTGTGTGTGTGTGTGTGTGTGTGTGTGTGGTTTTGATGTGCAAATGGGAATTAATAAACTAAATCCAATGAATTATTTTCTTCATTGCAACAGAAATTAAGTTGTATTACCTGCATTTAACCAGTGATGAAATTTGAGATAAGAAATACTTAGAAATAATATCCTCAAATTCCTCAGTTGAAAAAATGTCATAAAAGTTACAATCATTCACAAGCCATTGAAAATAAATCAATAAAAATAAGTTTATTTTTTTAAATGATAGATTTATTCTGCAATTTAAATTGTAAAAATTATAAAACACAGTAAAAGCTAATGTACCATGTCAAAATTGTCTGTATAAGCTACATATTTTCCTCTTTGAATAAAAACTATAAACTTGAGAATAGGTTTCTGGTCAAACAGTAATCTGACAAATTAAGATCATCTCCAACTGTATCAAATGTACTAGAGAAAATGTTACCAAAATATATTAACTCTGCAATTAACCTATGATTATACAGACTTCAACATTCTACATTAATAATTTTACTAAATGCTTTTTATGCATATTTCATTCACATTGCATGAGTTTTAGCTAAGTAAAAAGTTCTTGTTTGTTTGTTTGTTTTACCATGGGTAATGTTAACAAAATAGAAAAAGAAATATCTAAAGGGAGGTGGGAGGCAAATGGATGAGGCCAGGCTCTTCCTGGTGGTATGTAGTAATAGGACAAGGAGTAACAGTTTAAGACTTGAACGTAGGAAGTTCCTTACAAACATGTGAAAGAACTATACAGTAAGGATGATGGAGCACTGGAACTTTGGTTGCCCAAAGAAGTTGTGGAGTGTCCTCCTATGGAGATATTCAAGATCTGTCTGGATGCCTACCTGTGCAACTATTGTAGGGTACCTGCTTTACCAGGGGTGTTGGACTCAATGATCTCTTAAGATCCAACACCTGAAATTCCATGATTCTGTGATACCTTTGGACTAGCCACCAGTAATGGCAAGACAAATTTTTGTGTAAGTAAAAATAGTAGAAGATAAACAGTAAATTATTTATGAGAGAAATACATTTATTGCAGCGTTAAACATACAGTAAAAAAAATACAATATTGAGTTTCCATATGTATGTGTGTTTTATATACCTATGCAATATAATATGTATAAATATTTTTAATCTTGTGTAAGCTAGCATTCTTTTCTCCACTGCATATATCAAACAAAACTCTACTTTTAAAAGCACTATTTGAGTAGATCTGCAGGCTTTGGCTTCTTATTTCCTTTGTTATTAGCTACAGTTAATGAAGTCAAGATTTTTTCTTCTCAGAATATCTGTTTAGATGCACTACTTCTATGTAAAATGCTTTCAAATTCCTCATCCTCTCACTCAATCAGCTCTTCTGAAAAGTACACAAGTTGCCTCTCTTAAAATTGCTTACAGATGTCATTTCTCAATTGTTTGATTATTTTAGATAGTCTCTAAACTGTAGCTTCATGGTGTCAGTGAAAGTGAATTGCCTTAACACAGCTCTGCTCAGAAGTTGCTAGCTCTGCTGCTATCCTGCCTGTGTCATTCCTGTCAATGCTTGACGCTGTACATTATTCTAGGAAGCAGAAACATGGGGCGTATTTCCAGTTAACATATGCCAAAATAATGATAAGAAATACTCAAGATGATGCTGATATGCAAAAATCTCACCAATCACAGCAGCTGCTGTTTTAGAACAAAGATTTGAGTTCACAGTTTATTTATCTTAATAGAAAAAAGACCTAATAATCTACAAGACTGTAGAAGTCAGGAAAGGGTTTTGAGGGAAAGATGCATACACTACAATTAGCAGGATTTTGCCCTACAGTGGCCACAACACACAGGGCATTTTGAAGGAGAAAATAAACTAGAACAAATCCATTAGTGTGCTGCTGTGAAGATGTCCTTCATAACTGATAGCTAGACGGAGCTTTGCAAGAAACAATAGTCTTTAACACTATTCTTATCCTAAATTAACTTAGTTTTTATTCCTTATCATGCTAATATTCACATCTTAGCCTTCAAACTGAAGTTCAGCTTGCCAGTAGAAACAGAAATTACCTTGCGTACTATAACACGATAGGAAATCTATTGGAAATCTTCTTGATCCATTGCCAGCTGAGAAGAATTAAGTTTCAATTATCACAATCAGATTCTCATCTATCTGCAGCATTTCTGAAGAGTTTTGCTTTGAGTCACCTATTATCAACAGACAGCAGGACTGCTCCTCCACCACAGAAGCAACATTCCTTCTGACCACATTTGCATTAACTGTCAGCTAAAATTTAAATGCAACTAAACACAAATAACAAAGTTCTACAAACTGCTTAGGTTTATCATGCATGTTATGACAATAAATATTGAATAAGGAATATTTTACTCCAAAGAACATTATAATGCACATGCAGCTCTTCTGCAATTCTATTTCAAATCAGCAAAGATCTAAAACAATCCTTACCTATATTTTTGAAGGTAACTTAACTTCCCCTCTAAACCATGCCCTTTAGTACAGCATCCAAACATTTCTTGAACATCTCCAGTGATGGTAACTCAACCACCCTCCTGGGCAGCAGACTCCAGCACCTGCCCACTCTTTCAGAAAAGAAATTTTTCCTAACAAGCAACCTGAACCTCCCCTGGCACAACTTGAGGCCACGCCCTCTAATCCTATCGCTAGTTACTAAGGAGAAGAGGCTGACTCCCACCTCACCACAACCTCCCTTCATGTAGTTGTAGAGGGCCATAACGTCTCCCTTGAGCCTCCTCTTCTCCAATCTCAGTTCCCTCAGCCACTCCTCATAAGACTTGTGTAATGACAGACCCACCCCACCCACCTCCAGACACCCTCATATAGAATAATAAGTCATAGAGAAGTTTCGTTTTTGCATATGCCACTGGCCATGGTCTTTCTCAATTCTGTGGATATTTTAAGGGCAATGCATATATTATGTTGCTGTGATAAAAATAAAAATCCATTTTGCTTTATGCTGAATTAAAGACTAAATAATCTTTCATACTCAAATCTAAAAGAGACCATCCTGCTTTTTGGTTCCAGTTCTCTTGTTTTGAGTTTTGCATTATAAAGTTATTGAAGTGAAAAACAGAATTAACTAAACACAATGATTATTAGCTAACTATTATGATTTTTCATTCTGCAAGTTAAGAGAGGTAAAAGATCTTACATTTCTTTATTAAATGCATAGATATTCATAATATCTATGAATATTTGAGCAACCTCCATATTTTACTCTGACTTCAGTACTGCTGATGTGTGTAAAGTAGTCTCAGTCCGTGGTTCAGGTAAGCCAGCACTCTCCTTGTTTCTAAAATGAATTTAAGTTAAGAGGTAGACAAGAATTTATCCATGGTGCAGGCAGAAACAGTTCCACATTAAGCAGGAGTTAACCTGGTTAAACCTCCAGAGATATCATCTCATTTTCATGAGTCTAGGAGGACAACTGTAGTTACATTCAAGAATTTTCAGGTTGAATGTAGTCAATCTAGTAAATTTTACTCCGGACTTTGTGTGGTTTTTGGATTTTCAAATAAGTCTGTTCAAGAATAGAAGGAAAGAAATTCTTACTTACTTTTATGAAATAAAGCTACTGTTCTACTCTTCCTTTGGGATTTAATAGATTCTTTTAAAAGTCTCTGTATATATTTTTAGATATTTATCATGATATTTTTCCAGTCTAAATTGTTTGCAGTTTTTCAACCTTTTCTCACTTGCATTTATTATTAAAAGTTCACAAGCTACTCATCAAATAATTAATGCAGTTATCTTCTGTTTTAGAAAATCCTTATCAATTCTGAGATTTGTTTCTTCTGGAAAAGAAATTTTTGGAAATTTAGTATTTTTGTTCAATTTTTCTACAAGTTAATCACAGACTGGTTGGCCTTTGGAAGTCATCTTTCCTCACACTCATGATAATCAGGGCCTAGAGCCATTTCCCCAGGACGATGTTCAGACATCTTCAAGATATCTCCAAGGAGGGAGACTTTGCAACCTACGCCAGTGCTTGGTCACCCTCATAGAGAAAAAGTGTTTCCTGATGTTCAGACAGATCCTGTGTTTCTGTTTGTGCCCTTTGCCTCTTGTCCTATTATTGGGTACTCCATCTACTTTGCACTCTCCCTTCAGGTATTTATATATGTTTGATAAGATCTGAAACTTTTTTTCTCCAAGCTCAGCAGGTTTCTCAGCACTAGCACTCTCAGCTTTTCCTCACAGGATCCCTTCATCATCTTTGTGGTCTTGCATGAGGTTCTCTCCCATATGGTCTTATCATTCTTGTAAGGGGGAGCCCAGCACTGGACACAGTGTTCATCAGCGCTGAGCAAAGAAGGAGGATCACTTCCCTCAACCCACTGGCAATGCTTCTCCTAATGCAGCCCAGGATACTGCTGGTCTTTTTTTTTGCCACAAGGACACATCATGTTCAGTCCCAGGTCTTTTTCTGCCAAACCACTTTCCAGCTGTGTGGCCTCCTGCATGTACAGCTTCATTGTCTTACTTACAACCAAATGTTTCACGAAGATGAAAATTACTAAAAGAATTCCCATTCCTTCCAGTGCTATATTTTTCACAAGTGACAGATTACAGAGCAGCCAACTCTCACAAGAGAGGCACAGTTTTGTCCTACGCTATCATGCTATCATGCAGAGATATTTCTATACCATATATATTCACATCTGTCTTTCTCATACTAATGCTTTTCTTTTGTTGTAATTAGAAAATACC
Organism: Gallus gallus; assembly: GCF_016699485.2. NCBI lineage: Eukaryota > Metazoa > Chordata > Aves > Galliformes > Phasianidae > Gallus > Gallus gallus. The sequence continues at coordinate 31,254,452 of NC_052536.1, read as the reverse complement.
TCAATTATGACAAAAGTATATTTTATGCTAAAGTAATAGTAATTATTTATTATTTTTCACATAAAAACATTTTTAAAAATTTCTAGCATAAAGTTACTGGAGAATAATATACTTTCTCAGCCAGAGAAGAATAAAGGAAGGGGACACAGAAATGTGCAAAACATGACACTAACATGACAACTTGAGATATTAATTTGATAACAGAACAAAGCTAATAGTAATAAAGTTCCAGTCAAATGCAGTAAGAAGTTTTCTCTGTTGCTTTAAATAAATTATGTGGTTTACAACATACTCTGTGCAGACCATTTATAGAAAAGCAATGAAACAGTGCGACAGAACACAAACAATTATGATTTTGTTGGATGTTAGAGTTGAGATAGAGATATGAGCATCTCAGGATAAAAATCAATACCAATAGTGACTGAAGCTGTGAAATAGTGACAAATGACTGGTCTTTGAGTTAAAGGCTGTTCCAGATAGGAATCTGGGGTTACATAAGCAGTAGAATATTTGTGCTGCAGAATTTCAGTCTAAAAATATTTACTCAGCATTTCCTATGAAAATTAAAAAAAAAAAAAGTAATAATACCTTAAGAATAAGTTTTTAAATAAGTTTTATAAGTTAAATAATTTTTTCTTCTTCATTGTGAAAAATGGATTTTGAAATATCTGAGTTTGTTCATTTTAAAGTATTTCATTTGTCACTGTTGGTAACAAAAGATTGCTTAAAATAATGGCTGAAATAATTTCTTACAAAGATCCTCAAAAATGCGAATCTCCAAATTTCAATATATACTTACATAAAGAAATACTTATATAAGCTTATTCAGATGTGCCACAGATGGCCTGAAGTAAATTCATGCTCCCCTTAGGAGTTTTACTTCAGATTCCATATGACCAGGATTTTTGCCTATATGGTTACTTTTACGTATATTTAATATGTTGGCCTTGTTTCAGCAAAGCACTTAAGCGTATGTGTAAATTCATTAATTCCCAAAATACATTTTACTTTTTGCATAACTTTAAACATTTCTTTATGAGGAATTTTCTTCAATGAAATGTAAGCGCCTTTGCTTTTGTAAGGGTTTCCACTTTTGCATAACCAAAATCAGGTTAAGACACTCCTGGACATAAATTAGTGATTAAAATCAAGATCTTAACACAGTTTTAAGAAATGAAAGACAGCACTGTTTCTGAAAGCAAAAACAGTCTCCAAGGCTGAATTATGCTCTGGATATTGTAATACCAATACTTTGCTTTTTATACCTGCAGGAAGAAAACTCAGACTGGCAAGTAAATATTAATGAATTAAGAGCAAATTAAAGTTATGGAGCTAGCATTAAGAAATTCCATTTTGCACTGCAAGAGTTATAACTTCAGATAAAAGTTGGTCTTGTCTTCTTGTGTGATTCTCAATTCTGCCAGTATCCTAAATATTCAATATCTTGATTTATTATTTTATTAATATTTGTTATGAATGCTTCCACTATTATTTTCATCCTACACTGTTATCAGAATCAACCTGGAGACTGGATAAATTTTTCAGCAGAGTTGCATTTGCTTGGTACACAAATGCCCACATTTTTCATCACTGTTCCTACTCATGCTTCAAAAAGCAGACGTGCTTACCTCCAGGGATTGTCAGGCAGCTTCAATTCTTGTGAATGCATGATTTTCGCAGCTGATATCCAGAAAACATCTGAGTTCATAGAAACCGCAGGGCTCCTATGATTCCTTGAAGAGATGCAGCAGAACCACATTCCTTTGAGTGAAAAATGACTCCCAGCGAGACAAATATGGTCTTAGAATAACAAAAACAGCACTACATTAAAAAAAAAAAAAAAAAAAAAAAAAAGATGGCAGGGGGTGGCAGGGAGGAAATAAAACAAAAAAACCAAAAAGCCACAGCAGAGACAGATGCTTCTATGGTTACATTAGAAAGTGATTTTCACATTATTGAGGAAGGTAATAATTTTTATTTTTTCAGCAAAACACTGGCATTTGTAATATTTGATAAGTAAAATAGTGGTCTAAGAGAAACATGCATGACTGCTGCCCATTCACGTTCCCCTCCACTGACCTTTGCTAACCAGAGTGGAACCAGATATAAAAACAGAATGGAAAGACATATCACAGGGGTGAAAAAAAAAATGGAAAATAAAATTTCTGTTCCAAATTAAACTATGTAAGTAGGGAAAAATATTTTAACATATTTTTCAATATGTGGACATTTCCTTTAAAGCCTAGGATTCACATGGCCAACAATACTGGAGAAATAGCATTACAATAGCGTGCCAAAATTTTTCTGTATTATTCATGATCTGGAATAACTTCCTAAATGAAAATGTACCACTTCAACATCTCAGTATAACTTTCTCCCCTTCCCTGGCACAAGTGAAACTTTTCTCAAAAGTTGAACTACTCAGCAAAAAAGATAGTTGGGATGAGATTGTTTTACCTCTTCAAAAATTTCTTGTTCTTACTTCTTATAACATTTCCTTAAGAATTAAATCATGCCATTTCACAATTTATGTTTAAAGATGTAATCTGATTTTGCACATTAAAAAGTAATTTTGCCTTTTTGTTTTGTTTTGTTTTTAAATCAAGATGCTGATATATGATTTCAAATCATGTGGCTGAGAAATTATTGTGTGACAGCTATACCTCCCTGGATGGATAGTTGCAGTTATTTTCTGAATAGAGGTCTTCAAAATGAGTTGAGCTTTTCCAGGTAAAGTGAGATTTAAGAAATATCTGTAACAAAATAAAATACAAACAAACATACAACAATTGGTCTGGCACTGCACCCCTAATTTCTATGGTTTTTCATTCCTAAACTCAAGCTTTTCAGGGGAGTTTAATAAATTAAAATATAACTAGTTACATCTGAGATCACAAGGCATTAGAAAAAGGATGTGAAGAGTGTTCTAATCCCAGAGGAAAACCTTGTTACCTTGTTTAAGTGATTACATTTTTGCAGTGGAAATCTTAGTAATCTCCCTGAGTGGAATCTCTCCTTGTCAGAACTTTCAATAAAAGAGCAGCTGCTGATACTGAAAGTATTAAATAAAAATTACCAACAAGCTGTCTTACCTGTGTGCACTCAACAGAAAGGAAGGGCAAACATGAGCAGGTAGTCCTTGTACATCAGTCAAAACTCTGACAGCTACCATGTAACATCTGACAACACTGACATGTGCTTTACTCCTTAAGATATTCCCTTAACTGAACCATAAAAAGACAAATAAATTAGTAATAGAGCTTCTCCTGTCAATGTCCTTTCTTGCAGACTTCTCACATTGTTGATTAGCATTGTTTGAAGTGATTCATCAATACATTTACTTCCTTAAGGAAAAAAAAAAAGATACTGAAATATTTTATTACTATTAAAAAGAGAGAGAGAGAGAGAGAGAGAGAGAGAAGGTGGGGAGAGAGAGTGAGAAAGAGAGAGAAATAATGAGAACCTGATTCCTCATGATCACTTATTCATTTCTTGAAAGAAAAATGACAGACAGAAATCAGCATACTTCTTCCCCAACTGGTCAGACATTACAGATCAGATCGGATTTGGTTTCCATTCTGTTGTAGAAGCAGCTCTGTTATACAAACCTGTACAGAAATCAGAAGATTAGCCTGTTGAGTTTAACCTAATTGTTGGATTGCGTTGCAGATTAAATAATATTTCTGGTAACGTCGTTTATTTTTTAGAAATTAAATAAGAGAAAGAAAGAAGAGAACACTTGTCAGTGATCTCTTTATTAGTTTACCTTTTTGTGTCAAGAAGCATAACTGTGAAGGAGAAAGTGACAGACAGGGCCCTGAGTGCTCATTAATGAGCATTAATGGTCCTGACTAGCCTCACCCAGAGATTCTACACCCAGTTCTGCCCACAGGCTTCATCTGAGGCCAGACATTGACCTTCAGTCCCTGTCCCAGCTCACTGGTGGGGTCTGGCATGGATTTCCCCGGGGTCAGATTTTCTATGCCATGCTACACTATGCCAAGTCATGCCTATTCCATCAAACCCAGTAGGGCTAGTAATGCTTGCTGATGCTCCCATGGTCATGACAGTGACAATCAGAAGAAAAAACAACTGTGTAAGCAGTTCTACAGAATATATACATACTATATGGCATTCATATTATTTTGCTACTGTCATATATCCAGGCTTTTCTACATATACATCCAGTTTAATAATGATAATAATTATGACACAAATAATAATAACAATAATACAATAATAATGTTAATAATAATAATCATAATTATGTTGATAATGACACAAAAACAACTTTCTGCTTTCAGTTTTTCTGCTAAACTCTGGATTATATTATCATAATTTGACAAGCCAATAATCCTTTGTGGTCTGGTTTATACAGAAAAGAAAAAATATTTTATTATATCTTCTGCTTTTATTCTGTAAATGTTCTTTATATGACTGACAGCATCAGCCAAAAGATTAGAAAATAGGACCACTGAGATTCATATGCTACACAGATGCCTATCACTGTAGAACCATTACATTATTGTGCTCCACCATTTAATTAGTGCTTTCTGGAAACTCAAACTTTCTTATCATTGAGAAAAATCATGTTGTATAGCATAACAAGGCAATAAATTGTTTAGTCCTTCCATTCAAATGTGGAATGTTGCTTACGTGTTTAAGGGGTTGTACTTCTATTTAGTAAGACATTAATTATACAAAGTTTTTCAATCATTACTTTGACTTCGAGAATATTTTTGTGCTTCCTATCTAGGAAAAGACTGTATTTATTATCTTGACAGAAGATAATAAATGTTGCGTAGAGTCATATGAAAGCCATTGAAATATTAAAGTACTAATCACTGAGAACAGGAATATCACAACAAATCTGCGGACTGTATGAGGTTGTGGATGCCCCATCCCTGGAGGCATTCAAGGCCAGGCTGGATGTGGCTCTGGGCAGCCTGGTCTAGCAATTGGGGACCCTGCACATAGCAGGGGAGTTGAAATTCGATGATCATTATGGTCCTTTTCAACCCAGGCCATTCTATGATTCTGTGATTTATAATTATTGCTTTGAAACTGCAATAGGTTTTAAAGGTTCCCTATGACTAACAGTAGTTCAGCATAGTGAACTTGAAAAGCAATATCTACCATATAGAATACCATGCACACTAAACCATGTCCTTTAGTGCCATATCTACACATTTCTTGAACACCTCTAGGGATGGTGACTCCACCACATCCTTGGGCAGCTTATTCCAATGTCTTATCACCCTTTCTGAGAATTTTCCCTAACATCCAACTTGAACCTTACTTGAAGTACATTCATCTAGTTACTGCAATGACAATTTAGGAACTTTCAAAATTTCACTTCCAGACTAATCTGAACTGATTGTGTTAGAAAGCACCATTCTTTTTCTACCTTACCTTACACGCGAGATTTCTGATGATAATCTATTAAAATCTAACCTTTCCACAAGGGTTAATTTATTTGAAGTCTTTTAAGTTTATGATGAACCTTCCACTGTCCTGCTCTGTCCTGCTCTGTATCTCAGTCTTCTTTCTTAGGGAACTTACTTTCTCTTCAGCTGTGGAAAGATCTCATATTCTCATTAACTGCCAATTATTTGGGGCCTTATTCTAAAATTTTTCTTTCTTCAGGTTAGTGAAGAGTGAAGAAGTTCGTTACTGTGAATAACTTCATTTGCTGTTGGAGTTAATAAGCCTACTTTACATCAGTCTTTTCCAAAGGGTATGACATTAAATGTTCTTGTTGAAATATACTTACAAGAAAACATGCAAGAGAATGCTAGACAATTTCAGTGTCATGTGCCTATCTATGAATGTCTTATATGTTAGATTTGCAGAAAAAAATTATATATATATGCATATATATGTACGTATATGACTATTAAAATGTGGTTGCTCGGATAGGTTGGTAATCCATTGAGAAATCTTTCAATTTTTGATACACAATAAAAGATTTTCAAAATTTTCAAAATTAATTTATTTAGGAATTAAGGGAACCATGACAATACTTTGTGAATGTACATGTGTTATTTATGATGCGATATGTGCTAATTGTTTCACTGGTTACAGAGAGTCAATTAATTATTTATCTTACTTGAACCCATATCATAGGATTTTGCATGTAATGTAAATGAAGCTAAAGACACTTCAAGCCATTCAGTCATTACTCTTTCCTAAACAGAGGATATGATGTGGACGTAGAGAGAAAAATGAGGTACTTATTGAAAATGAAATATAATTTTTGTCTCTTTGCCAGACAGACAATGCAGCTGTAAAAAATTCTTGGCCAGCTAGCAGCTGTAAAGAATATAATGTGTTGTAAGATGTCAGTAATATTTACCCTAGAAAGTCAGTTTATTATTAAGTATGAGTGGTGCTCTCTTCAACTCTCAAATATGATGACAATTTCAGAAAAGAATTACAGCTGAAGGATAATAAATGAAACATTGCACTCATTATGAAGAAAGTATTTTTGATACAAGTTGCAACAACAGTAACAGCAACAACAAAAGATTAGAGAGTGTTAAAAAAAAAAAAAAAAAAAAAAAGAAAGAAAAGAAAAGAAAACGAGAACTGGAAACTTCAGTTGCTTCCACCCAATGTGATGTTTTGTTTCCAATTTTTGTAAAGATCAAGCTCAGGAAATTGCTTGAAAACTAATTCCAGTGAAAGGTTCTGTTTACCTTTTCTATGAAGCTGTTTTATTTTATGAAGCATTGTTACTTATCTAATAAAATTTAACATTAGAAATTAATTACTTGTGAAATACTTTTGATGGTCCTCAGGTTTCTTTGGGCAGTATTAGAGGCTACTCTCTCTAACATGAAAGTTGTGTAAATCTAATTAAAACACAACTAGCTCACAGGGCCTGTTCCATGTTAATGGAGCTCCATCTGTTTAGTAACTCTTACGAAGAGCTCGTGATCTCACATGAGAAAGAAAGCCAGAAAAAATACTGTTATTTATATGCTGCTTAACAAGTTCACCCATAACATATCCCTTGGCACTGGTAACTGAAAAAGGACTTTGGTTCTGACAGTCCAGCTTTCTTTGATTCATTTCTGTTCTAAAAATGTCTACATTTGAGGGAAGAATTCTTGGAAATAAGTATTCTACTAGTACATACAGATTCTTATGTGGCTGCTTGTGGGTATGTAGATATTTCTATGGTCTACTTCTTTGATACTTTCAAATTCAAATGAGGATGCATTCTCCTTGTTCAAACTTCCACTTCATTTTAAAACTCAATAAAACTTTCTCCAGACTTATCAGAATACATTTAGGACAAAGGACTAGTTGAACTAGTTTGCAGTTCACATATATCTTCAAAAGCTTACTTATATCTGACTGAAAATCAAGGACATTCAATCTTGGTCTGAGTGTCCTAGATCTCTATACTATGTTGTAAAATTTCACTGAGTTTGGGAAAGACAAATCAAAATAGACTTCCCCCACTATCATCTCATTGACAATATGAAGGATACATAAACACATGAATATGACCTCCTACTTGGGAAAGGAAATAATTTTTTTTTTGCCTTTTTGTCAATGGTTCAAAAGAAGATATACCTGCTTACTTATTCCCCATTCAGTCATTTCCTAAAGAGCATGACAAAGAGCAACATCATTCCACCTCAGTGTGAACCTGCTCACCTTTATGCCACAGCTCAGCTGCCCTCTATAATCCTCTACATGTTATTCGTTATGAAAAATGGAACATGAAAAAATTGAGAATGAAACTGAGTACAAGATATTCAGTTCTTCAAGTTGGGACTTCTCATGATATCCAGGATTTCCTCTGAAAGCACACTTGACATGTTAAAGAAGTTCTGGCCCCTGGGTTGAAAAGGTCATTCCCAGTGTCTAAATTCTACCAATTCCAGACCGCATCCAGCTGTAATAATGTTACTGGGCTTTGTCTGGATTAAAATACTGTTTACTTGTTTCACACTATCATATCAGTATTTGTCTCAGTAACCATAATTATGAATAACACTTTTTAGCACTTTTTAATGGAGATTTTCATACATCTTGTGCATTAATAAAGCATCAAACAACGCTGTATTTCAAGTTATCACTAACAGATGAAAAAAATGGAGAAGTGAGGCCTAAATTCACCTCTCTTAACTGTCAATGCAATCACTCACATAAAAACATAGGCATCTGTTACTGAGAGTGCAGGGGACAGCACAGTTCCAGAAGGTGATACAGTCCTTAGCTGGTATGACCTGCAGTTGTGCTCTTCATCTGGTAGGATGAAACTGGGTACTAAAGAAAAGGTCACTTAACTATTCTTTTATTCTCAAAGCAGTACAAAAGATATGCAGCTCTAATCTAAGAGCTGACTTTTGGTTTGTTTTAATTGCCTTCCTTTTTCTTTCACAGAACATTCACAGAGGAAAGGGATGCAGATATGGACAGGACAGTCTTATAAATGCTGATGCTTTCTTTCTGAAATCAAGACTTATTTTAATGATAGCCTCCTAAAACCACAAATTTGCAGAGTATAAAATGACAATACATCTGGCAAGGAAAAGTAAATCCCTCCTTACATCTAAAACTAATATCTAAGCAGCAAAAATAATTTTTAAAAGGCCTTTTTAATTATTCTCCATAGTAACCTTTTCTTTTAGGATCACCATATGTACCCAATTACCCAGCAATCTCACTTTAAATTTGTATGACACATTAGGGTCTTATTGTTCTGGATTGCAAAGGGATGCATTAACATGCCACATATTTTGCTATTTATGTTTCCTTGGCAATTAAAAAAAACAAACAACACATGTAATTAACAGTGATTAGTACTAAGGTCACCTTTTCAACCTGAGGAACAGATTAAAAGCCTCAGAAAGCTAATAAAATGCAGTGCAGAAGTGTCACTGGATAGAAGTTTGGGGAGAGGAAGATGAGGCTTGCTGCTGACATCATGATTTGAATTAAATGATCAGACTCAGTTACTAAGGCAATACCAGGAACAATGTCTTCTGTTTGTGATTAGGGTCCTTCATCTTCCACTTAACTTTCAATTATAGGCTTTAATACCCAACATTAGCTGGGATTTTGGTCAATCTATACAACACCAATAAGTGAAAGTAAGGTCTCTGGGTTAATCAACGGGAAATCTTTCCTAGAAGTTCCAGATGATCAAATTTGTTCATTCAATCCAGTAACTATTTTGCCACAGTACATATTAGAACAGATGTCTCTTTACACTAAAATTTAATTCTCACTTGTTCAGCAATGATATAGATTATTAAAACACACTTCTTTCGGTGAACTAATCAAAGTATTCTATCAATAACATAGAAGTAGACACCCTTCCATTGTTGAAGTTTTTTGGCCTTTAAATGTAAGCCTGAAAGCACTGGGTTATGTGCTTTTATCCACAAAGAATAGATAAAATTATGATCCCTGACAAGAAATTAACCTTAAGCACTTATTAATAAAGGCAAATAAGATTTCACACACCAGCATGTAAACCTTGTAAGTAGGACTTCTCCTTTATTGGCTTTGGAGGCAGGTGAAGTAATAGTTAAAATCATCACCCTGGTATTATTGTTTAATTAATTCATTGTTAAGGATTTTTAGTGATGGGAAATCTCAGAGTTAGAGCATGAGCTCTTCCTAACCAAGATATCTGCCTTCTTGATCAGCTATGATTCCCCTCAACCCAGCCCGACATTCATTAAACACAGCCTCAATGATTCTTTAGGGGCAGAGCACAATTCCTGGGTTCTGAATGCTGCTACTCAATTCACTGCGCATCTGAAAACAGAAGCAAGTTGAACACTGTCCTCCAAGATTTGTATTTACTGCCCAGTGAGATAAAAAATTCTTACAATATTTAAACAGAAGAGATATCATTCAATCATGAAAGATCAGTCTCACTTGTCATCAAGAGTATACCTTTCAGATTATTTTCTGAAGATTGCTATCAAGATTGAAAAGAAATTATTGTAATTAGTTTACTACAATGAAATATTGTTTTCCAAATAATTAAGAAAAAAACCCATTTCACAAAAATATGTGGAAAACTATTTGAAAATGAATTTTAAGTCCTTTAATTTTGCAATATTTTTCTTTAAAAATGGCTGAAGAATTCTTAGATTTTACTTTTCATTCTTATACTTTACCTCTCTGCTATCACCTTGCTTTGTTGAAAAAATAAAATAGAAAAAAAAAAAGGAAATAATTATTTTAATGGCAGACAAAAACAAAATTGTAAAACACCAGTTCAGCTAATTAATCTTTCTTGAAAGAATCATATATGAAATTTACTTTTACAGCTGCCACTGTCTTTCTTTCTGTCCCAGTATCATGTAAATTAGGTGGAGAAAATAATTATTTCAGTGTAAAGAAAAAAGCTATTTTTCAAGTCCTATAACTAAACATCTTTTCTGCATTTAATAATACTTAGCCCTACACCAGGTAAATTTCAGTTGAGAATAAGTTGTAGTTCTAGGAAATCTATCCATTCCACCTGAAAGATGCCAAGGAAATAATGAAAAGAAAAATAAATAAATAAATAAATCACACATTATTCTTTTCTCAGATACTATACTATGTTCTCTGCTCTTACTCACCTCAGATATCTCAGAATCATCATGCAGTAGTTTCTTTCTTTCTGTGACTTACAGGCCAGGGTAAGAGTGGCTGGAGAGGAAGTTTTTCCAGCACAGCTTCCTCTGATGAGTTTCTAAATATGCCTCTCTAGTCACTCTACTGCCAAATAAAACCAATTAAGAAATATTCTTAGACCCAACCAACTAGGAAATGTTCGTAGAACCCAATGCTAAGTGATAGATTTCATTTACTAAACCATCACATAAATTTACCCTTCAAACTGGAGTGTTTACATCAAAACAACCTGCCAGAGATGGACAGTTGCACGTACAGTTCCCCAAAGCAAGAGCTGCTGTTGTCTGGGAGGTATGGAAAAGTAAAATATCATACCAGTGTAGGAGATACTACTTAAACAAAAGGGGAATATACCCCCATAATGTTTTATCTGTTAGTACAAACATGGCCACTAATGTTGTTTCAATAATATAAAGTCAGTGAAAATGTCTGAATAAGATAATCAAATAAGTCTTCAGTCTTACATGGATTAAATCCCTTCCTAAAGAAAATGGCCTCTGAATATCATATCTGTTTTAAAGAAATAGAACAAAAAACATGTTTGTCTAGCTAAACCCAATGCAATCCTTCCCACTCAATACCCTGGGCTAGTTTTCCCTATTTTCTGTCTCCCTGTTATTTCCTATTTAAATGGACAGTACTAATTCGGTGTTTTCAGATGAGCACAGTTCTCACGTTAGCATACTATTCACTGGATGTGACAGGAGTCAGTTCTATCTCAAGCCTTCACAAGTACAAAAAAAAACCAAGAACATCTGTAGTAGAAATGTTAATCAAATTTTTAAGCATCTCATTTTTTTATAAAGTTTAAAAAGTCATTATTTTCAATTGAAAACTAGAATAGGAAATAGTAAAAAATAGACTTTTTTTTAACGTTTGAGATATGAGATTTTTTTGCTTGGTTTATATTCACCATTGATGCAAAAATACAAATTGTTCTGCAATGAGTGGCACACACAATTGATGTGGCTGTACCTTGCAGTAGTGGAACAGATTGCAACAGAAGAGATTGCCCATGAGATGCATGTTGGTAAGATACCGTCATCATGTTTAATTCTTCTATTAAGTTTTTTTTACAGATAATTCATAAACTACAACATCAACGGCCAGCCAGCTAACAATCCATTGCATTAAAAAAAAAAAAAAATCCAGATTAAAAATATTCATTCTGTAGATGTTTACTCTTTCTACAAGCTGGCTTATCTTCTGACATAGCTTTTTAACAGCTCCTTGTAAAAAGAGCAATGTAATGCTCAGGAGTCATTCAAAAAGCCTATAGGCAAGAAGTGTCTCTTTCTAACATTAGATTTATGTTAGGCTTGAAAATTGGGTTGAGGGTGTCTTTGTTTGTTTGGGGCTTTGTTTTTCTTCATGGAGAAGCAGTATTACCAGTTAGTAGTATAAATTTTAACAGAGCAGACCTCCGATACCCAAGCAGCACTTCTATTCTTGGCAAATGGGAAAAATGTTCGCAAGCAGAGAGAGTGAAGACCAACCTCCTCCAAATACCTAAGCTTAGGTCCCCAAACCTAACAATTGTGTCCTCTTTATATCTTTGATTAGTTTAAAAACATATATATGAAAAAGATTTTGGAAGTTAGTGTAACTACATCCACTACATCCAGACACTATGAAAACTCATTTTAGAGTCACAACACCTACTTGCGATGTACTGTATGACATACCAAATAGATAAACAAGTCTTCCAGATCTTTATGCATGTTATCTACTTAGTGTTTCCTGAAGATAATGAAATTTAATATGAGCAAAGCTCACTTGAGCAATAATACATAATGGAGGCTATGTCTGACATCACCAATTGTATCTGACACACATACAAAGAGCAAATAAACAAAACAAAACAAAAAACTGTAGTTCATTTGCAAAGCCCTCAGAAAGAGATGATTTTCTTCTCTATTGTTTTTGCTTGTGTTTTCAGGGAAATGAATAGGATACTCTCATATTCTGAGCAAGCAACACAGAATAAAATAGACTAAGAAGAAAATGGTTGCTGAACAAAACAAAACATGAGAAAATGTGTGATTATGGGGGGGCTGGGCTCTCTTCCCTGGTGTTATTAATTCAAGTTAGTCAATAACATAGTGAATCTCTTATTTTTTTTACCCATAACAGATAATTCATATAGCACTTGCATGCAAGTTTCTGCATATATATCTATTTGCTGTTACACACCCATATAACATATGCCTTGTACCACATAAATTATTAATAAATAGGAGGTCAGAGTCAACAATAAATTCCAGCTATTTTGTAGTGCTACACCCAATATAACGCAGCTGTATGAAGGTCTCATCTGAGTGATTCAGATGGATTACAGTTATTTTGACTTGGTGACACCAAACAAATCAGTCCACTCATACTGATGAGACCTGGCAAATACCTCCTTTGAAATTGTCCCAAATGTATAAGAAAATACAACCTTTCACCAATTTTTTTAAATATCCACCTTAAAAATCAGAATCTGAAGAGATAAGGTCATATTAGTGAAGATAGACAGTAAAGGTTAACCATTTCAAGAGTACATCTGTAAGAAGTTAAAATACACTGTAGCAATTGAACTGATGAATATAGGTCAGCATTCAAGTCCCATGTCTTGTTTAATTGCATGAACAAAAAAGATGACTTTTAAGCATTATTTTTTTTTCAATGCAAATTCTCTTCAAATTTAGAAAATAAATATTTGAAAAAGGAATGAAACCCATTTTGTTGGGGGGGGGGGGAGAAAAAAAAAAATTCATCAGAGACAATTCTATAAATGAGCTGAAGCTTAAAAACATATTTCTGCCTATTGCCTATTCCTGAAAAGAATCTTCATGAGATCAGAGGTGTATTAGAAAGCAGAAATTTTCAACATCTGTTGCTGTGTTGCAGGAAGGCAAGACAAAGTTAAATTAATGCCATGTGTGGAGAAATATGATTTAAAATTCCGGATTTGTTGGAAATCCAAAATAGGTTGTCAGGTTTGCATAATAAATAAAATCAAAGATAAAGGATTTTTTTCTTTAATTCTCATCCTGAAAAATTAAGAAATCCCTCAATCAAAAATATAGAAAAGTATGCTTTCATATATTACAAAATATCTATTATATTCTGGGAAATGAACTAATAAAAAGAAATAAAAGAGTAAAAAAAAGTGAAATAAAAGAGCAAATCTGAAAAGAATCATGTAAGAATGAATTTAGGTCGAATGATACAGACAAAGTAACATAAGAATATTGTTATTTGCATTTGGCACTTGTGATATTGTCTACTTTTGAGAGATCAGAAGATTTCAAAAAACTCTTCCGTCAGGAAATGTTACATTCTAGGCTATTGCCTGCACATTTTTCCTTTCTTTTGCAGAGGAATCTGCACTTGACTATCCCCATAAAGAAACTGACATTTTACTCATCATGGACCCACATTTCCTGAGCAATCAGCTTATAAGATGTCAACAAAGCAAGCTGATGTACAAAAGTTGTTCAAGCTACATACTGCAAAGAGATATTGAACTTTTTGGATTGGATGTGCTGTTTTGTAGATCACTATACTTGTAGCTTCCTATTATGTTCTGCCCTGCAGATATCTTACTTCAAGGATACATCAACAATACATTCCTTTGTAGCTATGGGCTTTTGCTGTATATTTGTAGTCATTTATTGTCCCTGTATTTTCTCAGACAGAGGTCAGAACTTGCTCAAAGATATTTGTAGATTAGATGGAGTAGATTCTACAGTTAATATAGCAGTTGCATTCACTCTCAGTGACAAAAGAAGTTCAGACTTGTGGTTGATAGGACAACATGAATATTCAGCAGCGTTGACTGTAATTCTAAACATAATGCATATTTGATGTCTGGGGTTGTACTAAGACACAGGAAAAGACTTTACTATAAACAATGCAGTAGGCTGATACATAGAATAAGCTGACATATTTCTGTAGCTTTGTCATATCTATGGCTTGGTAAATAACTACTGGAGAAAAACAAAACAAATGTCTTCATATAGTACTATTTTGAGGAAAAGATGGTTCACACTCATTTCTTTCAGCTAAGGAAACTAAATAATCCAACTGAAAATGTTTATAAAACAGAGCAGCATCTAAGCTATTACTGTGTTAAGGGAAAAATTAAGAAAATACCCTAAGATGTTTTAATGAGTTTAATTGATTTTGAAATTTGATGAGATTCTAGGCAAGAAGCATTTGGCTTTTAAAAAAGCATAGTTAATGACTAAGTATACTCTTACTGAGACTTCTGAAGGGATAGTCCAAACCTTTTCATCGGAAATGTGGCTAATGTGCTTTACTAAAAAAAACTACCACTCAGACAGCGGTAGTATGTTTCTACCACTTTTCTAACATCCCTTTCAGAAGGGTCAACTGCACTTCAGTTATTTTTACACTATAGGATTTGGGGGAGATATAAGTTGTAAAGCTTTAATATTTCTCCCTCCAGCCACTATAAATGTGTCTGATCCATTTAGGTACTCATCCTGAAGATTCAGCTTATGAACTGTTCAGTTATCTAAAATAATTGTGCAATATTTGTGGAGAAGAAATTTTAGGAGTGGGTTAGTTAGAGAAGCCCTCAGTATGTGAGTTATATGAATGTGTAGCCGCAGCCATAGATGTGAATCTGTACTTACATGCATATAACTGAGACAACTACATGAGCTTCTTTCTTGAGACCTTGATTAAACGAACATTTCTCAGAGATTTAAAGAAACACTAGAGAAAAATATGTTATCTTACTTCCAACGGTATTAAAAGAATTCAGCTGCTGACTGAAATAATTCATACTAAATGGTTATTCCAAAATTATTTAAAAATAATTAAAAAATACATTTTTGTCTACAGGTGTGAAGTGACTAGAATTTATAATAGCAGAGTATGTAATAACAATCTCTAGATTCAGATCTTGAAAGTCAGAATGGATCTTCAAAGAAAATTCATGTTTTGTTTTACTATTAATATATAGGCTTTCAGTGAATTCCTAAGCTCTCAGTTCAAGGTGGAAGTGACCTTTATATGACTCACTCCATCAGAGAAATGTTCATTTACAGTGTGGTTAAACATATGGTTTTCTGACTTTTGGAAACAATATGGAAAACCCAATGTACTCTAGTCATATTTTATTTTTATTTTTCATCTTTGGAGATGGGGAAATCTCACAGGCAGTCTCCTTTTGAATTTATGATGCTGAGAATATTTCTTTTTTGCATACCTGCAAAGTATTTTAAAAGATTCCCCATATAAATCAGAAAGACTGAGAAAGGTGGACAAAATCAGAATTTATATGCAAAGCAAAACATCAAGACATGGATGGCATCCATTGATAGATCATACTTAGAATTTTTATCAGCATGCAGTAGAATTCAGGAGAGAAAATCTTGAGTAATAGCGAGAGAACTTTACATTATACAAAATCAATACTTTGGAAAGCTGTATTTTTTTAATATTTTTTTTTGGTTGAATTAATGTTTCATATGAAGGTATCAGTATATTTACAATTTTTTCTCACTGAGATGTTTTCTCCAATGAAAGTATCATCTCATTTTGAGGAAGAATTATAGTATAAAAGTAAGAGTAGGAAGAGACTAAAAGCAGCTGATCATTTAAATGTGTATTTTAAGTATAATGTTGATTAAGTTCCAATGTCACAGTATGTACCAGCAGGGAAAATTTGACTCTCTACCATGCACACTTAAAGAAGTAGGACATTGGAGTGAGCAGATGGATGCCTTTGTGAATAGCTGTCCTGTATTTCTGACTTTACTTACCTGGAAGTTTTAATTGTATCTATTGGCATGATCTCTGAGAACTGAACAGTTTATTTTGTATTTAAAAAAGGAGTGAAAGATCATTTGCATAATAAGGACAGAGATTGGAAAGATGTATTTCTTTATATAAGGAGTAAGACCTTATTTATGCATAACCCCACATTCTTGTGCTATATTTTCCTCATTGTTTTGAGTTCCATTATGCTCTTGCAACTTTGTTTTAGCTACTATGTCCTTGAAAGACTGAAGGTGTAAAAGGAAGACCAAAATACTGAGTAATCTATTCTGTTTCTTAGTGTTTTATATATATATATATATATAAAAGCACAATTATCACTTTTTAAATAGCCATAAAATACTGTGATGAAAATGAGTCTAAGTGCATACTAACAATTGAGTCTTTTAATATGTAGGTCACTCCAAAAGTAGAACCACATATTTATTTCCATGGAAAGTACAACAGAGACAAAGACAATGCTTGACAGAGCCAATTCTCAGCTACAAAACATTTTTCAACACAGTTACCACCGCTAACTATGTATTTTTGCTAGCCTATCCTGCTCATAAAAATCTGCACCAGTGGAGGTCATTGTCACTGTCACCACTATTGAAACACACGACCCACTGCCTCACTGTGCTCACATCCACTGTGTGGTCACCACAAACCTTCAGCAAGCATTGATGGATGGGTGCCACTTTTTTCTCATGGTGGAATTCAGTGACAGACCTTTGCTTTATACACACTTCCATGTCAGACACCATTTTGACAGACTGCCCCTCTGCTGCCATCTGTCTCATGGAAACAAACTGCAAAGGAATATTGGTGATAATGGTCAACCTCTACTGCCATATCACCAACATCTGCCTCTGACATTGTGGGCCAACATAATAAAATAGAAGGCTGTGAAAGACAAAACTGTTGGTTGGTTTTTTGGGTTTTTTTTTTTTTTTGTTGTTGTTTTTTTTGCTCAAAGTTTGCTTCGTGAGGGCTTTTTGGTGATAAGACTCTAAACTGACTTCTGTGAACTATCTACAGGGGCAAGAGGTGGTTGTCACTGTGTCACAATACTTCTGCTTATGATTGTAAGGATAAACAGAAGAATAACAAGCAGTCTTTTTCGGGGGTGTGGCTTGAAGGAGGTGACCACTGCAAAAGGCAGAAATGCTCATGCATGGCAACAAAGGCACCACTCCCTACTGGCTTATCTATTGGGCCAGGTGTGTCACACTAATGGAGAGAAAAGAAGAAAAAGAAAGAAACAGAAAAGCAGGGAGATAAAAGATCCCCACTAAACTAAGCTCTCTGGAGGAGAAGTACTCCCAAAGAAAAAAAAAAGGCCTTTGGCAGAGGCATTCCATAAGAGAAAAAAACCTCTTAGGAAAGAACACCCAGGGGCTTGCTTGTTTCTATGGTGCAAAGCTTCCTGTCTTTCTCCCATCCCTCATGGTGACCACATGAATTTCTGGGATCAACAGATGCACTAGGAACCACACTGGACCCATGGGGGTGACTATCTCTCCTGCTTTCTACAAAGAGTTCTTGTTTTTATTTCCAATATCTTTGCTATCACCCATCTTCCCTTCCCCATCTCCCTAAGCAATTAGGATTTGTAATAAACTGATTGGGCTAACATTTGACCTGTTGTGTCTTAATCTCACCATCAAGTACACATACGTATCAAAAAACTTTCTCTTCCTCCTATAATTGGAGCAAGAAAAAGGCATTACTTTCAGAACAGCCCTCATCTTATGTGATCACGTACACAGCATGAAGACACTAATAACCTCTGCTAAGGAGAACACAGAAGCTATCTAAAGATTAATTTCAATATCTTCCCATTTTAGTAAGGACATAAGCCTTCTTCTGCTTGGCAAAACAGAAGCATTGTATATCATCATGATACTTTTGAATATATAAATATCACAACATACACTGGTAAATCAACTTTACCCAAAATAAAATAGCTGCAACAACACCTAATCTCACTGTACAGAGGCATCCATTAATGCCTAACCTTCATTATCCAGGAGAACGATCTTCTTTCCTGACAGACTTTATCTGTGACGACCCATTTGCCTGAGTTCCACTCATTGTCTCACAGCTAGCATTCAAGTCACAGTACTTGAAGCTGAATTGACTCTTACAAATGATCTATAGATGGTTTGAATTCCTGCCAAAGATAATACATCTACTGAGGAAAGGAGGGGGACAAAAAGCAATAAAAGAACAAGTTTTATGGGAAGAGCAGTTCCTTTTCCCATAAATGATGAATCAATCCATTATATTTGTGATAATCAATGCCATGGATCCTCTTCATGTCAAGGTAAAAAAAAAAAAAGCTTGGTAAAGAGGCAAATCATTATTAATTCATTTATTGCAGTAACATTAATCATGATGAGCTAATGTGTTATTAATGTGGCTGTAATATGTACTTCCATAGGAATTTCACAGTAATTTAGGAATTAACTATTGTACCATGGTTTTAAGGAGTCATGTAAATTGATAAATAATATTGAAAATCTTTTTGAATAGGGATAAGCATGAATCTACTGACATACTACCTTTTCGTGGAGACAAGAGGGTGCCCACATCCCACTCCTATGCCCACATGTGCAGGTATATTTACACTCTGCTTTACATTTTCCATGACTTATTGCCTACAGCAAGAGCCAGTCAGCTTTTCAGCACTGTGGTCCTGTTCCAGGAAATACTGATGTGGGAGATTAGTAGTTCTGGGAATGAAATCAAAGCTGTGATGATGTTTGCTGCTGTCTAGGAGGAGTTTAGAAGTCATATAAACGTTCATCTTTGCACACAGAGGGACTCGACTTCACAGATATGCTTCCCATGGGAGCCTTCAAAACTGCCATCTGCCATATTCTTGCATTTCCTCACATAACACACTTTGCTTGTGTATGATCTGCTCTGTAACTGTCTGGTTTAGAATAATTAGTCTTAGATGCAGACAGTTTTCTTAATTTCGTATAGTGAGTCAAGCCAAGATTGTCCATTTCCTGGACAATCAAACTCAAGAACCCATTCATAGGTACACATATAACTCTAGTTGTTGCATTTATTTTGCAGTAGACAAAACAGAGAAATGTTTACTGTGCTCATAATCTCACCTAACACTTACATTCCATAGAAAGTTATAAAAGTCTACAAATTGACAGCAACAATCACGCTTCAAACAGCAAGTTGGACTAAGTAACCTCCAGTAGTTCCTTTCTATCAGTATTTCCATGCTTATATGATTCAAATCAACAATAGAAAGGAGATAACATTTACTAGCATAATCTGCTTGTTTTTCCTGGAAATCATACCTGCATATTACCCACCCATTTTACACACTAACTGCATATTACCCACCCATTTTACACACTAACTGCATTTAGGGTATAATTAGTATTTTTCCAAGCATGAAATACTACCGTTACACTGAAAAATGTTCTGCAGTTCATTAAAAACCAAAACAACAGAAACCCAACAACCTTATTTCATTGTGTGCCTTTAATAAACAATCTTCCAGAGTTATCTATTATCAAAGTAGTTCAAGATTAATTTCTGTAACTCTTCTTGAAAGCTCAAGCTGGATAAGTTTTTTCTTCCTAAGTATCCCATATTCATGCCTTCCTTGGATGAGTAATTTTCAGTTTGGCAATGAGCCTGTTGCTTTCAGCAAGATATGCTGCACCTTTGATTCCTCAGTTCTGGATTTTTTATTTATGGGCATAGTAGACACCTTACATACACAGAGCACCAACAGTGAACAAATTTTTTAATTAATATTTGCTCTCTGCAGCAAAGTCAAGTGTTATAAGCTTTAAATGGAAATATTTTCAAATAAATCTAACATAATGTATATTTGAACTTCTAACATTGTTCCTGACAAATTGTTGCTCCCTGAAAAGCATCAGCAATGCACTTTGGTCTGCTGTAGTAATTGGGAAGGAAAATTACTGCATTTTTAAAATCTTTTAGAAATTTTCTCTGCCCTGCTGTACTTCAGGAGCATTTCTCAGGCCTTCAGATGTCTTTCTACTCTTTAAAATCCAATTATATACACAAAAGTTCAGCAATTTTTAGCTCACAGAGGGAGAATGAGGGGGAAACAACTGTTCCACAGGCTCACAAGGTTAAAAATAATGAATGCAGTTTGGAGACACTGACAGTATTTGTATCAAACCATGCAGCCTATTGTCACAAGAAATTCTTCCACTAAACACTTAATCAGTGAAACTATTCAGCGAGTACCCTAGCTGCCTATCATAAAATTGAGCAGCCAATGCTTCCCAACTTTTGTCTTTCATCTGTCTTGCTAGGTGACTAATAACCCTCTGGAAAGAACATTTTTGAAAAGTGCTTAGTACAAAGGACCTAGATCATTCTTGAAGCCTTTACTGAGTTCATATAAAATGATCATAAGTAATTATTTCTAAGGACTGTTTTTCAATGGATAAACTAAAAAGACAAATATTTGTGTTAAGATTACAGACATAATATATTCATCCTATACTTTGGATCATCAAAGGAATACAGTCATTCTCTATTATAGAGAAGTCTGTCAAGGTTACTTTAATTTAAAAAATGGTATATGATCATAAACAGGTTTGTCTGAAGATCATGATTCAACTGCAGTTTTCAACAAGATTCTTCAAAGTTTTGCAGCAGCAGAAAAATATACACCTCACAGTAAAGGCGGGTGCACAGTGAACATGGGGTAAAATTTGTCTGTAGCCTCAAGTATTCTTAAGAAACCTCAAGTAATACAACTTTTACATGCTTGTGTAATTAATTCAAAATTGTTCTAACATATTTTTTATGACCAAGAAAAAAAAAAACAGTATTTTTTAAAATGTTCCATATTCAACAGTAGTTATTTAAATTGATAGAATTAGCTTGAATTAAATAATCTATATGAAAATGTTGATTTTATTCCCCCTATTCTTTTAAAATAGGCATATGAAAGTAATAAAAAGGATGAACCACTGCTTTCTTTTACTGCAACCCTTGTAATTTTAAGTCTTTTGCCAATAGCCCTAGTTTTCAAGTCAGCTTCTGATACAAGGGCTGAAACAGAAAAAAAGAAATGGAGACTGAAGTGAACTTCACTAACTGTTATTCTAATAATAAATCACAGGCATCTTATATCTTAACCATGTCTTGAATTTTCTCAGCAAATGGATTGGGAATTTAGTATATGTTGCATTATAAATTCTTTTTGAGAAAGCAAACGAAAAATGTAACATTCCTGAAAGCACTCAGAAAGAGTCCAAATCTCTTGATGATACCCAGAAACATGGTGTTTCTTGTTTTGTTTTCTTTTTAGAAATGGAAAAACAATTATAAAAATATTGTGTTAATAAATCAAAAAAGGCGCTTGAAATAATCTCATAAAATGTTACGGTTTAAATAATGCCCTTCATCAGTATTCTTTGTTTAACATTTTATGTTTATTGATAAATGAAGATGTGTTTAAATAATTCAAACAAAACATTAGCTGCAAGCAAGGAATTAATAATTGATAGGACTGGAAGGGCTTTTTTTCACTTGGGAAATAGATAATATTAGCTTAATGTGGGGTTGTAGGAACAGAGGAAATGTAATGGATCTGCTTGCTTTAAACTGATGATGGTTATTGTGGTCTGAAAGTTGCTACAAAGGCAAAAGCAGGACAACTCTGTAACTGTAATAGATTTCACTCATAGGAGCTGACAATGCAAATTGTGGTTTGATATGCCAGATTTATACATGGAAGGGAATCTAATAAACTTAACATAAAGGAAAAATAAATGCTATTAACGTGCCTGAGAATTTTAAAATGGCAAAAACGGAAGGATTATGGTGTCTTAATATATCTAGATTTTCTTCCAGTAGCCTCTCTTTGTGAATATTATCATCCATAGCTTTCTTTAATACATCATTACTAAGAATACTGCAACACAGAAGTCAATGCATTCTTGAGAGTCCTCAGCGGCTGACCAATTTAGTCTAGAAATACTCATCAGAAGATTTTATTTAGATTTGCCTATAAAGAAGCCAGACCGTTCCAGCTGCAAATTTGAACTTGGCAGTCTTTTCTGAGGGAATGTAAAAAAAAAAAAAACAGCTTTGTCAGAACTTCTGCAAGAAGGGAGATTTCTTTTGGTGATCTTCAGGTTTTGTTTGTTAACTGCAGAATAAATGGAATTACTCAGAAATCTGTTCTGCAACTCCTATTGTTGGAGATACTAGAGTAACAGTAATCAGAAAGAAAGCCTAGAAAATGAAGTTTTTCTGTACAGTATTGTTTATGAATCTATAATCCAGATGTTCACAGTCTAATCTAGCAAGAAGGTATTTGATTTTGCACATATAACCAACAATTAGCTTTATTACTTTGACAGGCAGGATAAAATGCAAATACTGTAGCATGTCTATTATAATTCCGTAATTGCATATAATGATTTGCCCCAAAGTGTAAGATTAAAAAAATCACATATTTTGCATGTTTGCAAAATGTTTTTCTAGTCAAAGACAGTAATAAACAAGAATATTCAAAACTGCAAACTGATCTGAAAACCAACAACATTTTGCAGGCTTTAATATTAATTTCAAGAGATCATAGCCATGTTGCACTTGACCATTACTGCGGGAAATTTCACAGTCACAGATTATCAGGAAGGTTTATTTAAAGGTAGCGTTAGAACAGCCGAACAGTTTTAATAAAAACATCAAATATAATCAGTCTTTGTAACTTAAATTGGTTGCATCTTATGTCATCACTTATGAAAAATGAGTATGCCATATCACTGAAAATGAGCAGTTGCGCTTTGTACCTATTTTCCACAGGGGTAAAAGGTTACAAAGGGAGCAAGGCAGTGAAGAAACAAGATCTGTATCAATAGCTGCGTGCCAAGTTCATACCTGAACATCTCCCAGAATATTTTTTCTTAAGCAGACAGATTGTAAGCCAGCACAAAATTGATTTCAGAAATGCAAATGGGAGAAAGCAGCTTTGTTTTCCAGCCATTGCAACACTCGACATGACATTTAGATAGACTTGCTTGCATTGACAGTAGGCACATATGTCTACTATTTTGTTTTAAAATATATGTATTGCTTTTAATAACACCATTACAGCTGTTCACAAAATGACGCCTCTAGACAGAAGCACTACAATGAAAAAGAGAGTATCAACAGAAGGACTGTATCTGCATGTAACTCTTACAGTTGCCAAGAAATGAAGATATAACATATGGTCACTTTGTAAAGGTGAGATGAACAAAAAACAAGCAGCAACCTAGCCAATTTTTGTCATTTGAATTTTCCTGTTCAAAACCAAATTTAGTTTCATACAATTCTTTTTAACTTGAATGATATATTTATTAAAATACAAAACAGCCAACTCTGCAACTGGGAAAACAATTTAAAAATAAATTGTTGGAATGGTATATTGCCAATATTTTACTTGTCTAGAGCTATCCTTAAAAAAGGAACATATAATTTTTGCAGTGGAAGAATCAAATACTATAAACAGCTTGCTAGTGTGAAGAGAGGAAGTTGTAACTTATATTAAATATCCCACTGTTGATATGTCTATGAATGTCTTGCCTTGATTTATCTGTTTATTGAACTGCCTTGGAAGGGCCACTCCTCACAAGAACGCACGGGGGAATGTTAATATAACTCTTAAGTCTCTTTGATAATCTTCCTGGATACTACCCAGAAAATGAAAAGGTTTAGGAGAAAAAGTAATAAGCCTGGAAATATTTAAGTTCCACCTGTAAAAATTCAGAGGCTCTGTAGGGAAAGTGTGGACTCCAGACAAGCTACTTACCGTTTTAGTGCAACATATTACCTGAACAGCCTACAAAAATTCAGAGTTGCAGTTTCTTTTCACCAACTGAAAAAAAAAAATAAAAATCAGAATCTTTATATAATTCTGCTTATTGATAATGAACAATATAATGATAATGATTATATTTAACCCTCTTCTCTTGCCTCAGGTAAAGAAACAGAAAAGAAGCTGATTTTGTTTTGTTTGGGGTTGGTTTGTTGTCGTTGCTCGGGATTTTTGTGTGTCTGTGTGTGTCTTGTGCTTTGTTTGCTTACAGCACTATATCCCAAGCACTATATCCCTTTTTGTCATGCTATTTCAGATCTGTCTGCAGACATTCTACAACCCCTTCTCTGTACAGTTCTTTGTCAAAATTCCTTCCCTTGTTCTCTAATTCTCAGCTCTTCACTTGTCCACAATGGTACAGGCCTTTTTAATCGCAGAAATCAAACACATAATAACAAATCCTTGTTTAAAAAGTATGCGTATGTTTAGAATTGAAGTCACTACTTTTCCAGTTCTCTTGTTTAACTCATATTGGCAATGCTATGCTATACTATATGTGGAGTCAAGACCTTGAACTTCAGGAAACTGAACTTTAGACTGTTCAAGGAAATGCTGGAAATGTTGTTCCTCTCCTGGGAAGCTGTCCTTACTGTCAAAGGAGTGGAGCAAAGCTGGCTACTCTTTAAGGATGCCGTGTCCTTCTTGTGTTGGGGGCCCCAGCACTGGACACAGTACTTCAGGTGAGGTCGCACAAGAGCAGAGTAGAGGGGCAGAATCACCTCCCTTGACCTGCTGGTCATGCTTCTCTTGATGCAGTCCAGGATACAGTTGGCCTTCTGGGCTGCAAGTGCACATTGCTGGTTCATTTTTAATTCTCCTCAATTGGCACTCCCACATCCTTCTACTCAGGGCTGCTATCAAGCCATTCTGTCCCACCTGTATCTGTGCTTGAGAGTGCCATGAACCAGATGCAGGACCTTGCACTTAGTCACGTTGAACTTAATGAGGTTGGCAGGGTCCCAGCTCTCAGGCCTGTCCAGGTCCCTCTGGATAGCATCCCTTCCATCTAAAGTGTTAACTGCTCCTCACGGGTATTCCTCAGTGAGACTTAACCTCTTTTTCTTTTAATCTGTCAGAATAGCCTGCATAAATGACTCCTGTCTTCACTGCACATGAATTCTCAGTCTGTTTCTGTAATCCAAAAGGCTGAGTGATAAGACCAATAATACAATGAAAATGGAAAAAAGTAAAAAGACAAATAAGAAAGGAAGACATGATGCAAATAATCTTTTCATCAGAATTGATTCTTCTCTGATTTATCTGTTGTATTAGCTCTTTGCAAAGGATTTATTCCTCTCTAAAAATTTATTCCACTCTAAAAATATTGAGGAAGCATTTAGTCTCATGTTATCACCAAGAACTGGAGGAGCTGTGCAATCTTTCTAGCAAAAGTGTTGCAGCCAGTACTGTCTGGACAAGTAACCTGGGCAGAAATCTTAATTTATGACCTTAAACTGGAAAGAAAAATATCAGGCAGGAAAAATAATTGCCACTACATGTCTGACACAGACCTGATGAAAGGTGGAAGCGATGTGAGAGAAAAATGCCAGTCTGCATCTCACAGCAGCTATGAGGAGCAATTTCAGGAACAATTCAATGACTGTGTCAGGGGTTGTTGCCCCAGCTTTTATAGCTATTTTAGACTCCAAAGCAAATGGCTGTGCAAAGTTCCAGGTCATCACACCAGCTGTCGGTCAGAACAAGAGTAAGATTTGTTAGGACTGCTAATATTCAAAATATGGGTCAATAGGACAGAGCAGTGGAAGGGCTGAGAAGAAAGATTAGCACTCACTAATTAGGACAGTGCTCAGCTATCCCCATCCAAGAAGCATCTTTTGGTTCAGGACAGATGTTATGGGGAATACCAAACAAAATATCGAGCAGTGCAATTTTTTGGTTGATCTGGTATTTACCGCATGTTCAGTAAGTTCTGCAGGAAGAATCAAGTAACACATCAATTTCCCAATACATGCTACAGAAAATACAATAAATTCTTTTTTAAGACCTTATTGAAAGAGAATTTCAATTTATTCCATTTTTTCATACCTATAAGTTGAAGCAGTTTGCATTTCCACTGCTGAATTCCAAATATTAAAAAGTTAACCAGTTGTACCATCTATATGTTTTCTGAGAAGAATGTGAGCCTTGGAGTTCATTGCACAGCTATTGTATATGGAGGTTACAGTGACCCACAGTAACATCACTTTCCAACCCATCTACTCAAGTACAGTCACTGAAGTCAATGTACATCTGGTCATTAGTGGGGATGACGAGTCAGCCTTTTCTCCCTATGATAACAAGAAAAATAGCTCATGTAATGCAACACTGTACATTGATCTTTTTTGATCAAGGCAAAGATTTTGCAGAGACATCAGATCATCAGGAAAAGAGGTGAGCGTATCTCCAAGTTTTGATGATAAGATGATCCCTTCTGCATCAGATTCTGTTCTAATCAAATTAGTGCTCCAAAATATTGACAAATAAAAGTGAACACAGTGCAAGCTAAAGAAATAAAAGTAACATTAAAAGATGTGACCTCAATTAAAGAAAAGCTGGATGAAAAACATTACCTTAAGTGTGGTTGAAGTTGAAAGAGTTGAAAGCTATTTTTGAAAAGGACAATTTTGGAATTACATGTTCTAACTTCAGATTTTCAAAATAATTTTTCTATTTATGCTAGTCAGTTTAATCTGAAACAAATAAACCTCACTTAGGATGAAGGATTTCAACTGAATCAGAACATCTCATTTTAAAATTCAACTCTGATTTTTTTTCCCCGTTAGAATTTAGACATAAAGATACTTGGAGCTTTATGTTCTAATTCAGGACTTAGCCCTGAACTGGTAAAACTTCCCAGAAAACAAAGTAAACTGTTCCTCTTTTGCGTATGGAAAGCACATCTAATTCTTCTATATTTCACAAGATACTGTTTCTTCTGTACTAGCTTCAAATGTATTCAGATGGCCTTCCAAGACACTCAGCATAACTTTCTGATTTTGCAAGAATGTTGTTTCTCTGATCTGCCTCCTTCCCAGCACTGAATAATGATAAACAGATTTTGTAAAAAAATCTCTTTAGTGATGTTTAAATTGAGGAACAAAATTCAGAGAGAGATAAGGTATCACTTTTTGTCAAACATGTTACTCTAGTTTTATGTCCTACATCTTGATTTGATGCAATGTTTATAACAACACATTTTATGTATAATGCCATGAAGTGATGACAATCTGCTCTACTGTCATGGTGTGATGTTGAATTAATAGGAAACAAGGTGAGGGCAGAGCAGGCAATCATTGTATGTGTTAACTTCATGATTAACCATTGGGTTCTTAATAAACTCATACTTTACAAAACAGACTGCCAAATATTTTTGTCACTTCTACAATATTTTGTCAAGATATATGACCTTGAAAGTCACCTTTAAAGTTATCGTAATATTTCACACAACTAAGATTAACACAGCATTTATGAACTTCAATGAGAACACACCTGATGTGTAAAACAATCGTTAATGGAGACTGGAATCTCCAAAAAAATGTATACAGTGAAGAATGTTGCAAGAAAATACACTTAATTTCTCAGAATTTAATTAGACTTTGTGCATAATATTCATTAATTATACTAGAATATTTTTCCCTGAATAGAAAATAGAGAAACTAGTACATACCCATTTCCATTGCAGTTTGTGAATGTGTTTGGCAGATTACAGAGCTCAAAAGCATTTGCTCAGTTTCAAGATCATCAATTGCTTACTACAAAATTACTGGTTGTCTGGTTGCTGCACTATTTCTATTAAAACATCATATATGTCCTCATTTCAGGGAGAATGCAGGACATAAATCTGTCCTTATTTCTCTGCACAACAACTTAAAACTTCTGTAGCTGTAGTACTCAAGATCACCATCAGCCATTTACACCCAAGGAATATATTTTATGGAAAAAACTCAGGTTGATGCTCAGTATTTGTTGATATGACTATTGCTACCATAACAAGGGAAACACAGTCAAAACTAAACCAAACTAGGTGAAATAAGGGAGCACACCAGACAAAAGGATTCCTGCTCCATGAAGTTTAAATTCCAGGCATAAACAGCAGTACAAATAAATAGAAGCAGTTGTAGTTTAACACTTAATCAACACTAAAGCACCAACTTCACTTTTCTTAAGAAGTTTCAGATATCATTATAAAATAGAATTTAAAAGGCGTGCTGTTAGAAGGCACTAACATAATACTCCCTTCATACTCTTCTCAAGCATCTAGGATAGCATAAGTAAAAGAATGTAGCTCCTTCAAACTTAACCCAATTCGATATGAGGCCCTGAAGAGGTTAGCTATAAGCAAGGGTTTACGTGTCAACAGCAATTTGAGATGACAGAGGAAGAGTGGAAGAGTGAGACAGAAATAAGAAGCTTTTCTTCTTCATCTACATAGTCATACACAACAACAAAAAGTTTGAGGCAGGGCTATTTTACATAGCATCAAGAAAATCTCACCTATTCATTCCATCCAAACTTGGTTAGAAGATCATTTAGGTAGTAGTGAGTGAAAGCATACATTAAAATCAACAAACAATAGCTAAACATGAGCTTAATGCACTGTTGTTTAAGTTTAATGCACTGATGTTTAAGTCAGACCTGTGACAGTCTGCTCATCAATGGGAACATATTTTAATGATATTACAATCCTTCACTCTGATTCATTTTGCAGATGTCTCTCTGTAGTTTCTGTATTTACATCACATGGCTCTACACAGTCCTCCTTAATGAGCTTCAGAAATACAACAGTTAAAATAAGTTATTCCAGATACATTTATTTCCAAGTCTTTCAAGTTCACTCATTAGTCCTAGCTATATCTTACTGCAACAGAAAGGAAACTAAATCTAGACATATTGCTGCTGTGGACCAAATTTGATCACGTAGTTATTGTACCCTCCACAAATAACTCCAGCTGTATCTATGTCACCTTGAAAGGAAAGCTGATGGTTATAAGTAGAAGTGAAGTTTTTAAACATGGTAAGACATCTAAAAGTCAAACATTTCTGTAGAACTGAAGAATTTTTTTTTGCTTACTTCTAAAAGATTCTTATACATCTGTACAGATGTTAGCTTCTTATTCTCTAGGATGTTCTCCTGAGAATTAGTTCTCAATTCAATTTCTAACCTGTAATGAAGGTTATATAACCATAATGTAATTAGTAATCCACAGCATCATTAGACATGAGCTACACCAGGAAGTTTAGACTACTGCTTAGCTACTACCCCAAAGCTTTATTTGTTCATTTTTTTGTGGAGGCTCTAAAATAGTAGCTTAAAAAGCTGAACTTCCTCTGAGATGTACACTGAATAGATCATGTTGGCCAGAAACATCATAGTTATTATTAAATATATCTCATTTTATTGTGATGCTCAGTTAATCTAGAGTTACTATTTCTGATATGTTACTATTTCTGGTATAAACCAAACAATGTAATTTCCAAACAAGATAAGTATCTTCATTAGAATCAGTTTCAGATTGTCCTATTTTTTTCCTACTGTAAATGAGAATCAACTGCAACATAATTACAAGAATAAAGACAAAAAATAAGAAAATGCTAAGAAAATCGAAGTCTCTGTATGCTTCTCACTTATACAGTGTGCTTGTCTGCCTTTCTACCTTCCAGCTCATTTTTTTTAATGCTAAAGAATATATTTATGTGTAACAGAAAGCCACTACAGTAAAAAAAAAAAAAAAAAAAAAGCACCATCTGAACAATCTAAGAACAATTAATGAAGAAATAAAAAATATCTACTACAGAATGCCTGTTATTTGCCCTTAAGTGATGTATTAGATACTGGAAATCACATTACAATCTGATGTATGTGTCACTTTAAGAATGATTCTTGGATTGTGGAGGCAGCTTGTGTGTCATATGATGTAAGTATTTTCATTGAGTAGGTAAGTATGTAATAGCTAAAAGCCTCATAAATCAGCTAAGTGGTCTCCCAGTTTATAGAGAATATTTGATCTGAGAACATTACCGTCTGGTGAACCACTGAGAAAAAGACAAGACGTGAAGAGTGATGGAGATAGATATATTAGATAATTTTTTTGGATATATAGTATCTGTGGTTAGCTCTTCATTGCTTGCATCTTTTTTAGTCATTAACACCGGTGCAGTTGTAATATACTACCAAATTAAAGTTTTTCTACTCACTTTGGCAATTTTTATAGCTGCTTCTCATAAGGGTAAAGTCATAGAGAATGAAATGCATCAATGTGTTATAAATCAGAGGTCTTCCTTTTTTAAATACCAGTTCACAAAATACTGTCTATTTGAGGACTGTCTGAAGTACATAAAATAGTCCAAATTAATCTAGACAGACTTCTCAGAATGTTACTAAGTTGAAGGAGTATATATTTTCTAATTGCAAACACAAATCACAAATGTTTAGTCTATCTCTGCATATTAATTTTCTATTGGAACAATGAAGAACTTTGAGAAACTGTACATACACAAGTAAACATATAACTATATATAGTTATATATTAGTTATATTTATTGTCTATAAACTATGTTCATAAACTATATTTACAAATGAAATAATACCATTTTAATCTATTTTGATTCTCTTTTCCAGAGTTCTTTATGTAGTACTTAACAGCTACATTAGAAGTATTTCATATTTAACAGCATGTCAGTATTATAATCTGTACACTATGATAAAATGTATAGTGACTAGAGCTGAACTTTTGAACCTGTTGCAACATAAGAAAGCAAAGCGTTATTTATTTGCTGTACTGTAGTTATAAAATTAAATAATCTCTATTTGCTGCGGTTTAGGTATTAAACATTCTCCTGATTGCTAAATGGATGCTTCAACATATTTCTGAAATTGTGATTTGTGTGGGTTCTGATGCTCTGAGGCCTTTTAGATTGTTCACCTATTCATATTTTATACTGCTGAATGTCTTCCACTTTAAGTCACATCAGAGGCCTCTAAAAACCTTTCACTCCAAGCCATTTTTCATCCAGAAAGTATGGAAACATTGTCAATGTAAAGTTTCTTTTCCTTTTTGAGCCACATAGGTGGTACAGAAGGAATAATTCCCTGGAAAAACAAGCTACTGGTAGATTTATTATCCAGGTGAAATGTTTAAATTTTCTCCTAATGTATGGATGAAAAGCAGTTGTCTATGCACACATAGTCCTTTCTGGTCTGTAGTTTTGGACTAACTAATTGATATCTTTTTCTGTTTTTTTTTTCCTGTTGTTTTTTTTTAAAGAAATTGCCTAAAAAGAGCTGCGGGGGAACACTACTCCCTTATTAAACAAAGGTACCCTATATAGAATGCCATTGCACAAAACTGTGGCAATAGAACAAGAGGAAATGGCTTCAAGCTCAGGGAGGGTAGATTCAGTTTAGACATAAGAAAAAAGTCTTTTACAGTGATGGTGGTGAAGCACTGGAGCAGGTTAACAGTGTTGTTGTTGATGCCCTGTCCCTGATGACTTTCAAGACAAGGCTGGATAAGGCCCTAGGCAATCTGATCTAGCTGTGGTGTCCCTGTTCATTGCAGGGGAGTTGGATTAGATGGCACTCAGAGGTCCCTTCCAACTCTAATGATTCTATGATTCTTCCCTCTAGCTGAGAAGTGGGTGGTCCAGGAGGATCTGGGTGGGATCAGTGTGCACAAATCCATGGGCCCTGATAGGACGCATGTACTGCTACATGATTTGCTTAGTAAGATCTATAAAACACTAACAAGTTTAGTAGCTGTTGTTGAAGAATGACCCTGTTAAATTATCCTAATAGTTCCTTTTTGACCTTAACTTCTTTAGGAAATAGAGATCATACATTAACTACTAATTCTAGCTTTCTCACTGTATGATTATAGCCCAACTCTCTAAACTCGATTTTCCCTAAGTTTCGCATTTTAAAATAAAACTCTCTAAAAACTCTACCTTTTTGCAGACCTGTTTTGCTAAACAGCCAATACAACCTGTCATGTTTTTTTTTTTTTCCAATAAATCTCCTTCACATGCTGAATTACATGCACAATGAAAACTACAAAAAATTGAACATGACTTCTAAAAGTCAAGGCTTAGGCACCCAAAGTTCCAAGAACAGGGCAATAAAAGGATAGACACAAGTCTGATTCTATAAACATTTTTTGATGGTGTTCCATAAGTCAGAATCTACAGGCATTCTTTGAGAGAAAAAGCAGAACACTGAAATGCAGACTAAGATAACTTCAACTGTCATAGAGATAGCAGCTGCAAAATGTGCTAGTGCAATCCTACTCATCTAGAAATGAGTTTAATCATAGTATAGATGTTTTGCCATCAGCCTGCTGTCGAGATAAATAATTTTTCTCTACCATATCTGTGTGACAAATGTCAGTCAAAGCAAGGCAGAATCCTTTGAAGCAGAATTGTAAGCTATAAAATTTACATATTTGAAAAAGAATTAAGTCAAACATCAAATGAAACTGTCTGGCTTTCTACTGAAAATAGTTAATTTTTTCTAAGCAGTACTCTTGATCAGTCTCACACAACCGTGGAACCTGATGTTCTAGAAGCAATTGTAAGATTTAGCAGTGTAAGAGAAAAGATATAGTTTAGAGCCAAAATTTACTCTTGCATTTCTGCCTCCTGTGTTCAGATGTCCTCTACCAGCTTCTAGTGAAATCAAGGAGAGCTGGAAAAGGCTATAACAAGTATCTCTTTTGAGCCTGTGGGTTTTTTTCATTCTGATGTAAAAAGAGGAGGCATTGAAAATGTGAGAAGGAAAGAACTTCTGTTTTAGAAAAGAACTAGGAGGTATACAAAAAGGAAGTTAGACACATAGCTATAACTCATGCCTTCCAAATTACCTGCTTCTCAGCCTACCAAAAAATATTTTTAAACTGTAAATACAGATTGTTTTCCTCACTAAACTGATCACGTATAAAGATCTATTATTTTTTCAGTAATATTAAATTGATACTATTTTGTTCATCCTTAGGAAAAAAATGAACACTTTCTTTATTACTAGTACTTATTAAATATTCAGTACTATTAAAAGATGAGGTTTTAAAAATTAATTCTTACATTAGCAACTAAACATGGATACAACACTTCAAAAAAAAAAAAAGAAAAAAGAAAGAAAAAGAGAATGCTTCAGAACAGTTTCCTGTGATAATTTCAAGAACAACAGAACACCTAACATACCACCAAGATACTGAGGCTTTGTTTGTTTTTGTTTTTAATTTCTTCATCAATTCATCTAAAACATTTTGCTTTGGACAGGTATTTTCCTTGCAAACATACAACTTTAGATAACAAAGGAAAGTATGTGTGTTTTAAAATATGTTTATGATTTCTAGATCACTATGACTATGGTCCTACTAAGGTCACCTATCAAAAAAAGTTTGACTCCTAAGAGTTAAAATGTTTAACTTATTTCATATAAACATTACACACACTTGTCAAAGGAAAAGGCATTTTCCAGTAAATCTAATTATGTAAATTAGAATAAGTGCTTGTGCAAAGGTTTACATTTTTCAAAAAGAAACAATACATTTCTCTAAAGAAATGTTTACCATTAATCCATACTGACATACTATCTGCATTTGTGGATAAAAGTGTCATGCAATTCTGTTCAGATTTGACAGAAGTAATATTACTAGTTTATACATGGATTGGAAAATAGTACTTCAGTTATGGCGGATACAGCTATGTTAGAAATACTACTAACATTTATATTGCCCCATGCTGGGATTAACATGTGAAAATATAAATCTTGCAATTCATCTAGAATTTTTAATTAATTGCAAGTTATTTGACTTTACTGGGTTTGACTGGCATAGAGTTAACTTTCTCCACAGCAGCCCATACAGTACTGCCCTCTACACTTCTAGGTAAAACAGAACTGATATCAAATGAATGCTGAGGGGTTCTGGCACAGGTGTAAGATTCATTCAAAGCCCCATAAAGCTAGTACACTAGGCAAGAGTTGGGGATGGGAAACCATCAGGCAGCTGACCCTAATAAACCAAAGGGATATTCCATATCATATGATGCCACACTTGAGGGAAGAAGGGAGAAGGAGAATGGTAGGGGCCCTCATTGTGAAAAACACCCATCCATCTGAACAACTACCACACATATTATCTTGGGAAGCAGTTCCATAAATAGTTTTTTCCTTTTTTTTCCTTCAATTTATACCAAAGCTAGGCCAATCAACATACCTCTCTAAAAAGGAAATCCCCATAGAATCCTTTTTACATACAACGATCCATGAATAAAATCAAGTATTAAAAGCCAGCCTATACCTACCAACATAGGGAATTAATCAACAGAGGACCAGACACTTCAGTGCTCTGACTCATAATTGCTAAAGTGTCCACAAGCTGTACTTGTTCATGTTAAACTTCATCCAAGTTGTGATTGCCCAGCCCTCTAATTTGCCAAGATATCTGTAAGGTCTCTCCATCCCCAGCAGAGTCAACAGGTCCTCCTAATTTACTGTCATTCACAAGCTTGCAGTATGTGAGTCCTACATCCAGATAATTTACAAAAATATTGAAGACAACTATCATCAAAATGGATTTCTGGAGAATTTATGACTATTCTTGAATATGTCTGGGAACATTTAATTCAGCCTCTGTGACACTGCATGCGGTGGGAGGGAGGCAGTGGCCCAACAGAAAAAATGCAACACAGGGAACATTCTCCATACACCTTGCCTTGCTGAGGGTCCCAAATAGCCAAAAGGATCATTTCCAAATACAAAAGATGCTCAAGCCTTGACAACTGTTTTGGCTTTCTGTGTGCTGCAGAATTCTTACATATTTTAAAAACAAATCCATTTTTCTGCTTATGTGCTCAGTTCAAGATTTTGAGACCCTACTCAGTTTAGCCATAAACATAATTATTTAGAGCAAGACTTGCAAGTTTAATTTGTCAGCATGAAAAGTTAAAGTTCTTTTAATATCTTACTTTTTTCTTTTTCTGTACTTGCATTCAAGTTCTTTGGAGGACTGATTGCATCAGCCTATGCTTTTCCTGTATTTTGTACAGGGGCTAATTTCTTCCCACAGACAGTGCCTTTCTTTAATGGTGAAGCTTGACGAGTTCTTGAGACTGAGGCAGCATGGTTCCCACCATACCTGCAGCATGAATTATATAGTATTCACCTCTGTCATCCACTGGCCAGTCCCATTCAATGATCAGTTCCATGCAATGGCCAGTCAGTCCAAGCTGGTCACACTGCCTCAGCTCTGGAGAGCATCCTGTGATCCTACCCTACTTCCAAAGGAAAATTCTGAAGTCGAACAATTTCACAGAAACAATACTTTTCAGAGAAGAGAGGAAAAAAATTTGGCCA
This sequence comes from Gallus gallus, assembly GCF_016699485.2. Classification (NCBI taxonomy): domain Eukaryota; kingdom Metazoa; phylum Chordata; class Aves; order Galliformes; family Phasianidae; genus Gallus; species Gallus gallus. The sequence goes on along the minus strand of NC_052536.1, from coordinate 31,218,780 downwards.
CCTCCATCTCTAAATTCATTCTTCAAAAACTTCAGTGGGTGCTTTATCATGCAGATGGTTTAGAATGAAGTGCTACGACAAACTCTTTGTTTCTTCTGCAATGGCGGTATCTCTGAAGTCAGGAATAGTACCCTTGGGAAAACTGACGCATCCCAGACCTTCTCCTGAAGACATGCCTCCTCATTTTCCACAATGCTGTTATATCTTCAGGAGGAAATAGTAATTCCTACCACCCCTAATCAGTGGCCCTTTGAAGATCACCACTGGGTTCCAAGCCCACAGGTGTCCTGCACCACTTGAGCTTTCTTCATGAGCAGTCTGAATAACATCTGGTGAGTATAATACTCCGCAATATTCAGACACAGGGTACATTTCCTGCATCCTAATCAGTAACATTATGAATTTGGATTAAGTGCTGAAGAGCAAAAATGTTAACTCATGTCAATCAGTTAGCTGTTTATACCTTTTCATTTCAGCCTGTTTTTCAATCTCAGTGCTTCTTAGCCTCAGTGACATCTTTTACAGTGAGTTCTGCAATGCAATTGTGTTAAATGGGAAAAGTATTTTGAGCACCAGTTTTTAAACTGCTTCTTCCCACTTCTAAACAATGTTTCTTTTCTTTGTTATGAAAGAGACTGTCAACCTGTCTTCTACATACACAACTAAATCTTTTAAAAAACAACAAGCAAAAATGAATCATTCCACTCTTTCATGCAAGTATTTTCAATTCTATTTACTGTTTTAACTGCCTCTAATTTTCTAAGTTCACAGAAATCATTATGGACATTTCAGACATGAGAAAAAAATACAGTATATAAGTTATGCTGTATATAGTGGTATTACATACTTCCACATTATTACCACTTCTCTCGCAGTATTTCATTTGCTTTTTGAATGCCAATGGACACTGAAGTGAAGCCTTCATTCAGTTGCTTTCAGTGATGCTAAGGTTCATTTCCTGAGCTGATGTGATTCATTTAGAAACATGCGAGTTGTATGAGCACTTAAGATTTCTCCCTGCGTTATCTGTTCTTACTTGTTACCACTGCTGATTTTAATCTATCACTGTGTTTTCTAATTATTAATAGGTATTCAACAAATCATTTTTCTTGATTAAAATTGGCATTTTCTTTTTTTTCCCTTACCTCTTAACATTTGCATCTTTTCCCATGACTATTCTGTTTTAGCAGCTTATAGTAACAGACCTTGTCAGATGCCTTTTAAAACACTAAACATATTATATCAACTGATTTTCTCTTCCCCTTTCTTTCACTAGTATTTTCAAAAATTGAAAGATTGATTCCCATTGTCAGTAATCATTTCTGGTCTTATTATTTTCCAGGTGTTCTTTTATTATTCTGTTCTGAAGTTTCACTCTAACATCTTTTCCTGATGCAGTTTTAAGGTTTACTTCTCTGCAATTCCCTAGGTCACCCATACAGTTTTTAAATAGTAGTATGCTATATGCTGTCTTCCAACTCTTTACTTCAGAAGTTTATTACTCAGAATCAATCCAGAATTACCTGAGTAATCCTGAGGAGTCATTGTTCATAAGAATAGCCTGTGATTTCAGTGGAAACACCATGTGAGCATCTGATCACCAGTGTAACTGAGACACTTGCAACTCCTCTAGATAACTATTCCCATGACTGAACTACAATGAGTAATACTTTGTTCTACATACCCACCCATCATCCTGTAGCATGTTCAGTGGTATCGAAGTATTACTTGACAAACAGAAGTAAAAGAAAACTGGGCTTGACTTAGAAGGTTCACTCAGAGGGTAAGGTATTAGTCAAGTTGCATAAGGTGCAAATTTTTGCCCTTAGGTAGTATCTGCTTTATAACCCTATGCTGTCACTATTGTAACTTTTAAATGAAGAATTAGAAGACAGTGTTCAAAGCTGGATAGCAATAGTCTTTGATGTGTGCTCATCTGAGGGAAAACTTGGTCCAGAACCATATTTACATTTGTTAAGCAAGTATTATCGCAAGAAGGCTTATGAATGTAGGGAACATATGGAGAGGCTGGCAGGCAGAGATTCCCTAGTGTGGTGGCTAGATTCCTTGCTCTGAAAAGGCAAGTGTTTAAAATTCATTTGAAAACTATACAGTACACAACCAGTATACCAAATAGGTCTGTCTTTAGAGAAAAATTATAACTGTAAAAACGAATCAAATGTTTTAAAATCTAATGCAAGTTTATTCTTTAAATAATTATTCTTTAAGCTTATACGCTAGTCAAATATTACAAGCTGAACTTACGTTGGATCCTGTCACACAATGAATGTATCGAACTTATTAGTTACTCTGAATTACTGTACAGAGTTGTGGGGTTTTTTTTTTTTTTTTTTTTTTTTTTTAAGCACCTGGGCTTCCCACTATTAATTTACCTTTACATATTTATCATTTACTATAGTAACAAGCAGTTAAAATCCTGAAAAATATTCCAGATCCCCAGTGAGAGCAATTCACTTCCTTATGAAGTCTTTTCATTGTAAGCTGTCTTTCAGCTTCAGCATAAGCCATAACCCAAAGTCATAGAGAGTATTTTTAATCACATTTCAATAGGCTTTAGCTCATATGCTAGAAATGTGTGACTAAATTCCAGCTCCTTAATCCTGACCATATTTAAATCATCACTGCTATTTAGATAGAGTATACACTTAAACACTTGATGAATCACAGACCATACCAGTGTCTAGATTTCTTTATCAATGTAATGCAGACAGTGACAGCTAAATATTTCTTCATTGGACTTATCTAATACTGCAGCTATTTCAATAATTTGATATTAAAGTCAAGAATATGCTCTCCCTTAATCTTGGATTTATGTATATTTACAATACATTCAAAAATTATATCTAGATGAAGATACATTTTTTGTGTCACTCCAACAATTAAAAAATAAAACTAAATAGAGACTTCAACTAAAATAGCTTTTTTTTTCCCCTTAAAGACTGGCCTTTCATTTTAACTTTGAATTCCAAAAAGTTTTTTTTAAAAAAAAAAAACATTATGTTATAAAGATAAGCATATTTATGAAAATTAGACTTTCAGAATAAAACTGAAGCACATGAAATCATGCCATATGTAATAAACTAACGAATTTACTTGAAATTCCATAAGATAATATGGGCTAATCGGTGTACAGCTTGTTTCATCTCCCTCTTTAGTTATAGTTTCTTCCAGCCTTCATGTAAATATGCAGTTTATGCATCTTTTATAACTTGAATTTAATATCCATTATTTAAGTAGTGAAAGCATAACCATAGAAAAGGTTCAAGTTCAGAAGTATACTGTTATTAAGTTTTCATTTTTCTACATTATTATTTTTAGCACTCTAGAAAAACAAAGCATCTTCTCCTCTCTTCATTTTCTATTCTATTCTAAACATGCCTCATTCAACTTTAGTATCTGATTGCTTTCCAAAAATGCATTAACTAATGTTACTAACATCTGTCATGTGTAGTTCATTTTCTCTATCATCTTCTCTGCAGGGACAGGATGAGAAAGAAAATGAACCACACATCGTGTGCAATGTAGTGTTATATGCATATGCATTATGATGGAGTCTTTAATTACATACTCTCATCTTGTTTCCCACAGGATCCCTGCCTCATTCAGTACGCAGGACAGACACATGGGAGAGATTTAAGAGTGCATAGGCAACCACCAATTTAGCAGTTCCTGACTTGGCTTTTTTAATCTAATGCGGCGCTTCTAACTGTATGTTTTTTTCTTCTCATGTTCTTTTTTCATTCTTAATGTTACTGATATTTTCTAAAGAAAAAATAATAAGATAAAAAGACAATGAGATGCAGCTATTAATTAGAACAGAAAACAACACATAGTTAATTCTCCAAGCCTCAGCGTACCTTTGCCACTCTACTTATACATAATCCCAAAGTCTGTGATTTCAGGAAAAAAACAGCAGGTGTTTTTCCTACCTAGTCTACTCTGCCTAAAAGCTGGAGGATTCAACTGCAGATCTGTGAAGGAGGAGGATTCAGGAACACTGCAAGTAGAGTGAGTTTGGAAGGGATATTCCTTTTTCTGTTTGGCTTTAACATCAAATACATTTGTAATTTCTCTGTAATCAGTTTTTTTAACGAATAACCAATTAGAAAAACATTGAGACCTCTCTGTCATAAGCAGGTACTCACTATCTATCATTTGACTTATAAAATATCGTAATAAAATTAAATTAATTGAAGAACAAATAAGCTTTCAAAATAACTATTAATTTTTCTTGGCATCTTGATACTAAATTAAGTGCTAGCTGCTTCTTCATCCCCCCCCCCCCCCCCCCCAAATAATTATTTTTTAACAATTGTTTCTAATCAGTGAATGATTATTGTTTTTTAATTAGATTTTTTCCCTTACAGTGCTTGGAAGTATAAGATAAAGAAGATAAAGAAGAGCGCAGAACAAAAATAGACTGCATGTTCTTTCTTGTTTTCTGCATACCAACATGGTTCCAATTCTTTTTTGAAAAAAAAAATTTGTATTTTATAGCAGGTTCAGCAGTTAAATTTTGTCTTTTTTTACAAATACCTCCAATAACAGTTTATATTGACTGCAATAAACATGTGTAAATGAAAGCAGTCATAGCTTTATTTAACTGAAGTAATATTAAGACATTGAAACTTTGTTGACAGAAACCCTTTTAGTGTCATTAAGTCTGCTGCTAATTTCTGAAGGTAAAAGTTTCCTCACAGAGGCTGCTATGGGCAGTAGTTTCATACAAAAATGGGCACAGATTCTGGGTTGTCTTTGCAAATGGTTTCCTACAGTAGTAGATTAACTCCCTATGGACTAACAGATGGAAGGTAATTTGAATGTTGCCTCTGAAATCTGAACCCAGGCTGAAGAGGGAGTCCGAACCCCAATTTTTATTTATTTATTTTTTAAACTTCAGATCATCTGATCCTATATAAATGCATTCTAGTATGGAAAACAGCCCTGCTAAATGAATTTCAGACTAAACTTGAAAATGCTTGAAAAGCTTTAAAGCTTTTAACCTTGAATCCTATTGTAGTTTGAATGTTTTTTGTTGTTTATTTGGGGATTTTTTTTATATATATTTTTGATAGGTAGGTAAGGAGGGTATCAAAGTTTTTCCATTCAGCTATGCATCTTTGATCTCTGCTTCTATTACAGGGTGATTCTTCTGCTTGTTCTAGCAGCAGTATCCCTAGTATTAGGAAAAAACTTCACTGTGCATGTTCCTCCCTGTAGACAATGAATAAAGTTCGTGTTCATTGAAGTATCACACTGGAAGAGTGTATGTCTACAAAAAGCTACATGCAAATTCATAAAGCCTTAAGGTCTTTAATTCCAGGTCTTTGAAATATACTTTCTGCCTAGATCACACATCTACTGTGATGCCAAGAAACCTGAATGTCCATTGAAGAATGCTTGGATGCTCCACAAACAAGTGTCAAAGAAGTCTTGCATATCTGCTAATGAACATTTTCAGATCAGTTACATGATGTATATGTTTATATCTTGATGAGTCATTCACCTCTGTTCTTAAGCATTAGCTTATAAGCAGATGAGATACATACCATAAACACAGATATTACAGGAAAAATATATATATATTTCACAGGTGCAACACTAAAGATTCCTGATATCCAAAAAAAGTTTTAAAGACTGTTGATGATGGTATGAAGATCTCATTCCTGCTTTACAGAGTAAAGCTGCACATCTGTTTGATAGTCATTTTTCTGAGATGAGTGAAAAGGAATTTTGGCTAAGTGCAAAGAGAACAGAGAAGCTCTTTCTGCCTTTTGATGTGGTGTATATTACGAGGAGAAGGACAGAGGGAGAAAAACATGTGCTCTAGTCCACCTTTCATTCCCTGAAGCAGTTGGGGATTTTCTATTTCTGTCACCACTCTTATCAGCAAGAACATATATGTATCAGCACTCTGACAAAAAAATACAGACATTCATACTACCGGCCAATCCTACAATCTTCCTGTCTGGTCTATTAACTATGAGGTGTTCCAAAGAAATACCTAGATTAAACAGACAGTATGTCACCCTATATCAGCTCTTGCTGTAGACGGAGTTTACAATGCTGTACTGCCATAGTTTTTGATACTTTATTACTTGCATTCATTTTAGCCTATTTTGAGTATGATGTGTCAGTATCACGCTTACATCGCAGACACTGAAAGAGTAAAAACATCACCACTGACAGACATATCTGTTAATGTATAGATTTCTGATGAACTTTTTTACTTCCTTATTTCCTTTAAAAAGTTAATCTCTCCTGCTTTTGGTGAATTACAGTGCATGTTCATATACCCAGTTAGAAACCATTTTGATAAACAAGTGTTTCATTCATACATAACTCATAGATATAAGGGAAAGCATACTGTACTCTCTAGCATATTTTATTTACAAGACAATTAAACCTATTTCTACTATAACTCTATGCTAACACTCAAGGATGTTCTTTATTTTAAAGTAACATAGAACTTCAGATTGGTATTCTGGATAATTCTATAGGTTCACAGCATTTACAAATTTAATTGTTACTCATCAGCAAAGTAATTTCACAACACTTTTTTTCTCAGCCTCCAGAACAACTTACAAAATGGCTCCCAGTCACATCACTCTAGTTACTTCATTGAGCCTAACATCAGAGAAGTGCAAAGTAAAAGAAATAACAAAGAAAGGCTTAGCCAAAATCACTGAAGTTACTAGAACTACCAGCATTTTCCATATAACATTTGACAAGCATAAGTCAAGGTCACCCACACCTTATCATTTAAGTAATTTCTGAAATCAGCACAATCTGATGCTGTTTTCCAGGCAAAATGTTTGTATGTACCACTAAATGAAAACTGAGCAAAACCAGCTTTTGTATAGTGCTTTTCACCCACAGGGATCAAAACACAAAGAGTATAGTATAGCAATATATAGCAATAGTATAGTATAATAGTATAGCAATATATTTTTTAAAACTGTATCCACTACATATTGAAACTACTACATACCATTGAAAAATGGCAAAAAATACAATTACAGATCTGGGCTATATCGCTATGTTAATGAAGATATATAGAGATATAATGTATAGATTTAATTAAGTCTCTCAATCCCAGAAGTTATGTCCAAGTATTTCCTAGAGTAGCTTTGTTAGTCTTATGTACATAGTGTCTCTTAATGTTCTTACTATATGATAAGGTTATAAAAAATTATCTTGTTTGTTTTCTAGTGTATTTGACAACACAAAGCACGCTCTTTTGCAGGGCAGCAAATATTTTCTACACTTAAATACCATTACTTCATCAACAACGAATGCAGCGTGATTGAAGGAGGATATAAAATTTCAGCCTCCTAAGTTCACAGCTTGAGTGGTATTCAACCCACTCAACAAAGCATGCGGACATACCGCAATTCAAACAACTGTACTTTCCATTTAGATCATGTTATTCAGTCTAAACTGTAAAATATAGAACTGGGACAAGAAGAAATTAAACAGTATATCCAAAACCTGTGCCACAGTAGCAGCTATCTATGTGTTGACCAGTAAGTACGAATAAAAAAAAAAAGAGAAATATGCTCAATCTGATGATCTGCAAACACCATATGGACTAGTATTTTTCCAGAGAGACAAATATGAAATTTCAAATATTAAAAACCGTAAACTATATTAAACTTCTACAACTACGATGCAACATACAGGGAAAGGGTGAACAAACACAGCTCTCTCAATCTTAAGAAAAGAGGGTGGATGAGTAATCATATTACTGCTTTCAGTTACCTAATGGGAAGTCATAGAGATGATAGACCAGGCTCCTCCCCTGGGAAGTGGAAAGGAGAACAGAAAACAGACACAGCTTGCAACATATTCTATTTAGGTATTAGAGAAAACGCTCCTGTTAGGTATTAGAGAAAAAAAACACACACACACAAGAATAGAAAAACGTAGCTCAAAATGTTTTGTTCTTTCTTCATTTATATATTTGATCTTGATTTTTTTTTTTTTTTTTTAGTGATGTGGATAAGGTTGCAACTTCTGTTGTCAAGAGCCTGTTGATTTCAGTGGGAAATCTAGGCAGAGAATCAATGTTCTTTCCTCACACATTCTGCTTTTTCAGGATATTTGTGAAGACTTGTGAAAGAAGATAAGAATCTCAGTTTGAGGTTTTCATCTTGGAATGCGTGCATCCAGATGCAATAAAGCTCACTTTCTGTTATTTTTAACATCATAATTTCCTAAAGCACTGGTCCTTAAAGCTGAGCTAGTTTCTATACAGATTAAGTAATGCCTCTATGTTTGACATATTTACTAATTCTTCCCCATAATTTCACATAGAAAATTATCCCTATATAGGTAGTTGTCAAGATATAAGTAAAAACTTTTCAACATCACTGGCCATTTTAACAATGTTAATCAGCTTCACATGTATCTACAGAATCCAGTCATGTACTTAAGTTGTATTTCAAAGCTCAGAAGAGTAAAAAGAAGTTTTATTATTAATTTTATTGCATCCCTTTAGGAGATGAGTTTGAAGCAGCTAAATTAAGAAAGAGGAGCTTTTCTTCGTTCCCTCAACCCATTCTGCAACAAGACAGTATGTACTTACAGATCAGTTGGTATAAGAAAGCAGGTTAACTGAGAAAGAACTTTACATTTCAGAGTCATTTAAAAGTATATTTGTTCTCCAGTATTATTTTAATTCATCATGAAGCTTCTCTTAAAAAAAAAAAATCCTATTTCTGCTTACAGTGAAACTGGAAGCATTTGCCTTTCTATCTTTTGAACTCAAAAGAGGAAAAGAGACACACAGCACTCCTTGCTTATTGATACAGAAGGGATGAAATACTGCACTTTACTAGAGTACTAGAAATCCTCTAGTTTTCCTTTTTAAAATGTTTTCTCTGACATACTAAGTGATTACTTGAGTTACATTAAATAAACATTTAATAGCTGAAAATGTACCAAGACAAACACTGGATCTGAAAAAGATTTAAATATGTTAGAATGTAAGGTCACACCCCTGGGTGCCTTTAAGACATGCAACTGTCAAATCTGTTCCTTCCTTCAGCCGGTCCCTCCCGGCTCATATCTTTCTAAAAGTTATCCTTTTTTCCTCTTTTTCCCCCCCTCATTTGCATACATAATGCAGCAAGTTGGGTTTTTTACTTGTTTTTTATTATTTTTTTTTTTATTGATGGCAGTTTGGTTGTATTGATGGAAATGCATAATACATCTCGACGAAGCTGCTATACATAAAGTGTTTCACTACCCAGCAGCTGAGATTCAATGGCACTTTGTTTCAGGCTGCAAATGTTTAGAAAGACTAGTTAATGTATGACACATTTGTAGCATGAAAATATCATTTCAACTCACAAACAGTGCTCCCAGGCGAATAATCTTGACTATAAGAATAATCAAGCAAGAAAAGTTTTCCACATAAGTGTTTGAAGGACAAGATTTTCTAGAACTATAGAAAGAACAGAATATGTTTTGTGGATCTAAACTGAAGAAAGGCTATATTTTTTCTTTCCTTAATCAGCTCTCTCATGACTGCATCTTATCTGACATTTTTTTACTGAATGCCGATGAAAATATGGGCAGAAGTTTACTTCCTTATCTGGGACACTTCTATCAGCAAAAGACATGCTGTGCCAGGAATACTGCAATCCAGTGCACAGCATGCATGGTAACATGTGTTCATCGGTAATATCACTATGTACAAAATAGTGTACTCTATATTTTAAACAAATTCTAACTATTTTCCACTGTAATCTGTCTCCTCTGCATTCCAAGAATTTCCAGAATGTCCCCAGAACCTGGGAATCTCACTGAAGTGGAAACTCTTTATCTGTTCTTAAATAACTATATAGTTTAAGATACATAGCGTGTTATGTGTGAATGCCTCCTGGTGCCTTTGTTCAGGCAACATGGTGATGGGACCTGACACTGCACTCAGCAACTAAGGAAAAATTGAGCAATACAATAGAGTAAAGTCTCTTCTAAAATCCTTAACAAATTACACAAATGATTTACAACTGGTAACCAGTCAATTAAAACAAGGCATGCTGTGACCATGGTCTGACAAAGGGAAGGAAACTGAAACAGATAAGAATGTACAGTTACCTTCAATTCGTTATTCTTAGAAAGATGCTAAATTCTAAATTCAAAGAGGAAAGAAGATTTTCAACTTTTCTAACAGATTCTGAGGAGTAATGAAGTATTGAGGCATGATATGTTACTCTTTAAATGAACCACCTCTAAGGAAAACAAAACCAGGATGTGGTCTTAAACATGAGATGCTATCTGTTCTTAGGATATGCTAATCATTAATTTCAATGGAGTTGCAGACACACATTAAGGGAAATATAGGCCCCCTCCTCTTCAGTTTCTCATTTTGTAACACATTTAATGCCTAGCCGTATGTTGTTTTTTTTTTTTAATGGAATACACATTTGATCATCTATGTTCGTTTATCTAGATTTCCTAAAATGTATCTTAAAAGCAAACAAATCAGAACAGATTTGTTAAAGACAAAATTCACTACTAATTCTAAGCATAAATTTAAGGAATGCTTTTCAGCAATTAAAATATTTATAAGATGTTCTACACTTATTTTATGTAATGAAGCAGTGCTTGGTAGATTCCTAGTTTTAGAACCATTTCATCTGCATTTTAAAAATTCTCATACATAGATCTAAAAATGAATATTTTTTACTGTTTGAGTTTACTCTAAGTTCCCATTTTGGATTGCTTTCCTTCATAAAAGGCAGGGAGCAAAAAAGCCTTAGAAATACAGATATCATCTTTCTTTGAGAAATTGTTTTTAAATAGATAGGATGTGTCATCAAGATCAAGTACCACATGTCATTAATTATACATGGTTCAAGTTCTAAAATTTGATCAGATACAGATTCAAACGTATGTCCTCGTCTGTTATCGACAGAGAATACTTATTAGGTGCACATGCATGTTTTTGTTTTTTTTTTTTTAAAGGCATACTTCACATATTGCCTACACCATGACAGTTTTTGTGGCTATTCAATGGCAATCATTGCTGTTTCACAGAAGAGTTAAAAAAGAGGGTGGGTGGGAGGGAGAAGAGGGAAGTGTAAGGGATCCTTCAGAAATAGGCTCTGCCACTGCTGACAGAGATCACAGCATGAGCTATTTGCTACAGAAATAATAATAAGACTATCATTCTCGTAATAGTCATAAAACTGTCACCTTTATCAGTGGGGATCACTGAAGCCCTTGTAAACGGCCCAAGAAAACATAATTGCTGGAAACTTCCAGAGAAAGTTAGGGTCAGAATCCACATAGCTTTCCTTCCTAATCAAAATCAAAAATCTTCCAAAATACTACTGAGAAATGCAATTCACCAACATGATAATGAATTATACCATCTGAAGATCAGTTAGTGCACAAAGAGTGCTAGCCTGATCAAAGATACTAGCCCCATCAAAAGCACCTAAGAGCAAGACTCTAGGAGTAGTACTTAATTGAAACTGCAGTCAGTTTAGGCATGAAATACCTATGAAGTTTTTTTGTTTGTTTTTATGTATGTAGTTTTATGAAGTTTTTATGTATGAAGTTTTCTGTGTATGTTACAAACTCTAAACAAACTACTTGAAACTACTCTGATTTGTCTCTGATTGAGTATCTTTTATTGAGACTAATGGGTTCTGTCCAATCTCCTAAAGACAACCCCAGCAGAAAGAAATCCTCACAGCCTCTAAGAGGGCACGCTGAAGTATTAAGACAAAACACTGAATTGCACACAACTCTGTCTTCATCCACAATCATAAACAAAGATGACTGTTCCCTTGAACTTGTGCTGCTGTCAGGGTGTGACAAATTGGTTTACAGTTATTTTTCATGAACATGAAGTCTACTTGATTCATTCCCAAAACTGACGTGTCTCATAGGCTATTAAAAACTTTTTTTAAAAACTGATTTTCACTACAGACTGTTATACTTAAATATTGGAGAAAACTCAAACTCAGGCATTATACTATTACTAAATACAGCTGGAGGCATGAGCAAAATGGCTCGTGTGTAACAGAGCTGTACTTCATTGAGAAAGGAAATTTAAAAATATGAGGAAAAAAGACAGTTAAGATGGTTGTTTGAAAATACCACGTTAACAATATAAGCCCATTACAACTATCACAGTTCAAGCAAAAATTTGAATGTTTATGAGCAAACTACTAAACTGAAATACCTTCAAAGGATCATTCAGAATACATGTACAAGTCTTCTGGGAAATAGAGAACACCAGTTGGCAGAAAAACACCTACAGATACCTATGATATCAACACCAAGACATGCAAAGAGGAACCTCAGACAGTGATCTACAGGAATGCTATTTGATATCACTGCATGAAGTACTGCATGTAAATATGTATTCATGCAACTTACAGATACAGGAAAAAGCAGAAGGACTTTATAAAAGAAGCTTACTTTTGTTACACATTAATTTCTAGTTTTTCTTTACATTAGTATTTTTACAGTATTTAAACCAATCTCAAAATTTTAAGTAAACCAATACAGGGAGATCTAAGTGCAATAAGGGAAACCACACTGATGACTACTGACAACAGTAGATCATCTGAACAAATAGAAGATAAGTGAAAAACATGAAAAACAGTTGTTTTGAAAAAGTATGACACCACAGATTCCTTCTTAAAAATGCCCCCCATGACAACATTATATGGATTCCTGGTTTCCTGCTCTAATAACTTCTGTTACTCTTTTCATTGTAATGGTAGTACAAAACAACACTTAAATGTTTTGTATCTGTTACTGAGGTTTTCGTTTACTTAGCTGAGATGGGAGACAAGTCACTAGTTAAGGAAATTACTTGAAGTTACATTCTCACTTACCTGATTTTTTTTAATCAAATTTAATATAATTTTAATGAAATACCCTGAAAACCTCAGATGAAGACAGATTCTGATGTATGCCTTTCCTGGCTAACAAAAAGTGTCCAGAATTCTGCAGCATATCTTCTTCAAAGCAAAAAATAAAAATAAAAGTGGTTTCAAAACAATCAAAAACAGAGAAAGCGACATGAAGCAGAGAAATTTCAAAGGGAGCAGTATTAAGATCTATTTAATATTTAGAGAAATAGGAAGTGGACATTTGGCCATAAATAAAAACAGATAATCCATTATCTGAGATTGGCGAATAAGGAAAAAACAAGAGGGACAAAATAAATGCTTTGAGCATAATGGAGATGTTCAGAAAGAAACAGTAGATTTATTACACATGATCATTCAATTTGGTAGGTGGTGAAAGGACAGACAGTGCTTACTGCAGTATATTTTTTGTCTGAGTTTAAAAGACAACTTTGATTAACAGCAGTTTGATATGGTGATTTTCTACAGTTTGACAATGTTTTCTGCAAGTGTAACAGCTCTATGTTGTAAAAACTACTGTTCAGAGTGAAGCTATCATATATGAAGCTGACAAAGCAGCTTTAATATGTAGGCTTTTTTTTTTTTACAAATTCATTGTAAAATCATGTATAAAATATCTTGCTGGATGCTTAAAATCATCATAAAACCATCTTTTTTTTTTTGAAACATTGAAATTGACAATCTCACATGTTTTAAAACACTACGTATATATGATATATTATGCATGAATTTACACTGCTTAAGATTATGTAAACTGCTTAAGTACTTACAATCACTATTTTTAGAAGGAAAACTGAAGGGATCCAGTAGACTATAAAAAAAATTAAATACTGAAAACTGACTGAAAACTAGCAGTGCTTTGCTTCTTGATTTACAAGTTCTGGTACAGAACTGTAAATGCTAGACATCTGTACTATTTCTATTTCCCAAGCAGTAACTAAAATTGTTGATGAAGTTGAACTTCACATTCACTTTAGATTTCCCAAAGCAGTGAAACTCTGCCAGTTTCTGAATTTTAGCCAGATGTGATATGTGGCTCACCCCCAGGATCTGCTAGATTTCTCACTCACTGATTTACTGCAGCCAAGAACCTATTTCTCTTGTGTGCTTGAAGAATCCAACTTGTTCCAGTCCAGAAACAAGGCTACAGCTGAATGGTTTACTGCTTGTATTTATCTTCATCCTACTCCTCATTCAGGATAGAGTTGAGGGGGACAAGAAGAATGCCATCTCTCCTTATTTAAGGTACAAGAGAGAGACAGAAAAGAGGCAGTAATTCATAAACATGTTTTCTAAAATGACAAATAAAGGCTGGATAAAAAACACACTTAGTATAGTATTCTGTAACTCAACAGCAAAATTACAACTACTTAAAAGCAACCCAGGATACCGCCAGCCTTCTGGGCTGGAAGCACACATTGCAAGCTCATGTTTAATCTTTCATCAACAAACACCCCCAAATCCTTCTTCTCAGTGCTGCTCTCAAGGCATTCTCTGTCCAGGTACTTGAATACTGACCAGGTTTCTTGTGCCCTCCTTTCCTCCAGGGCTCTATATTACATCACCTTATCAAGCAGTTCCCTGAAGAGTTTGAAGTCTGCCCTCCTGAAGACCAGAGTAACAAGCTTGCTACTGGCAAGCTGGCATTCTGACTTCTATCAGAAATGGTATGGTGAGCAGGACTAAAGGAAGTGATCTGCCCCTGTACTCAGCACTAGTGAGGCCCCACCATGAGTACTGCATTCAGTTTTGGACACCTCAATACAGAAAGAACATTGAGGTGCTGGAGCAAGTCCAAAGAAGGGCAACAAGGCTTGTGAAAGGCTTAGAGAATATGCCCTATGAGGTGCAACTGAAAGAACTGAGACTGTTTAGTCTGGGGAAGAGGAGGCTGAGGCTTACTGCTCTCTTCAAATACCTGAAAGATGATTGCAGTGAGAGCAGGCTTGGTCTCTTCTCACTAGTGACAAAACAAGGAGAAATGGCCTCAAGTTGCGCCAGGGGAAGTTTAGGTTAGATATCAAGAAGAACTTCTTTACATAAAGGGTTGTTAAGTACTGGAATAGGCTCCCAGGAAGGTGGCTGAGTCATCATTCCTGAATGCGTTTAAAATCTGCTTGGATGTGGTCCTAAGGGACACGATTTCACAGTGGGTTGTTACAGTTAGGGTAGTATGATTATGTTGTGGTTGGACTTGATGATCTTTAAGGTCTTTTCCAACCTGAGAAATTCTGTGATTATGTCCCCAGGTGGAGCTCCATAGACTCCAGCTAGTTGCTGATGTAGAGGGCAACACCTGCTCCCCTTCTCTGCCTGTCTTTCCTAAAGAGCTTATACCAGTCTATTCCTGTATTCCAGTCGTGAGAGCCATCCCACCACATCTCAGTTATGCCAATAACATTATAGCCCTGCAGGCACCTGCACACCTATAACACTTCCTGCTTGTTACCCATGCTCCATGCATCAGTGTATAGGCATTCGAGTCAGAATCTCACTGAGGCTGAGTTACCAATTGGAGTTCTCCTATCCCGCACACTGGTGTTGTCTCACTGGCCTGTGATCCAACTCCATACCCACATCATCAATAATCATCAGCTTCAGAGTGGAATGATTTAAGGATCCCACCCCAAAAAACTCTATTCTTCTGATTAAATTGAAAATCTTGTTGCCAAATATGTTGCTTCCCCCCCCCCGAGAGACAAGCCCCATCCTCATTCAGAAGAAAATATTTCTCAAAACTAGTTCTGTGACATACATAGCTGAAGCCCTGTTCATGAGATCGCTCCCTTAAACATTTACGGATTTTCTTAATTCTATCAGCCCCTTCCGTCCCCAATCCCCAAACAGGGAGGACTGATGAGAAGACTACCTGTGCTACTGAATTCTTCACTGCTGCTCCCAGCTCCTTTTAGCCCCTCTTCATATCTTCAAGTTGCTAATAGCTGTGTCACTAGCACCTACATGAAACAGCAGCAGCAGGTAGTAGCCTGTGAAACATACGAGGTCTGGCAACCTGTCACATCCTTGACACAGGCCCCTCGCAAACAAAAGATCTCTCTGGATAGCAAGTCTAGATGACAAATGAGTGTCTCTGCAACTCTCAGAAAAGAATCACACATCACTATCATGCATTGCTTTCTCTTAGCTGTGGTAGTTGTTACACAGCAATGTGCTAGAAGGGTGCCAAGAGACTGAAAAGGAAGGAAAAAGTACCTGAATCTACATCTTCCATCTGCTTAATAGATATTTAACCAGCCACGTCTGTTGAAGGTAAACTTACTTCATCATCCTTCCCTGCATCAGTCTTCATCACTTAGTGACAAAAACTTTGCCCACAAGACCTGCAGACCCAGAAGATATGTCAATGATAGAGTCACAGGAGTTGGAAGGAGCCTCAGGAGATCATCTAGTCCAACCCCACCAATAAAGTGAGTTCCCTACAGAAGATTACACAGGGAGATGTCCAGGTGGGTTTTGAATATCTGCAGAGAAGGAGACTCCACCACCTCACTGAGCAGCTTATTCAAGTGCTCTGTCACCCTCACAGTAAAAAAGTAGTTTCTCATGTTCAAATGGAACTTCCCATGCTACTGTTTGTGACCATTACCCCTTGTCCTGTTGCTGGGCACCACCAAAAAGAGTCTGACCCCATTCACTTGACTCTTGCCCTTTAGGTATTTGTAAGTGTTGAGAAGATCCCCTTAGTCTTCTCTATGGAGAGCAGAGGTGGAGAGGCAGACTCAGTTATCATTTTCTTTCCCTCAATGTAATTCTAGAAGTATAACATAGACATTTTACTTTTTAGTTTACACAATTTAATTCTGTTAAAAAAATGTAGGTTGATTCAGTTGAATAATACAAGCCATATGTTAGAGAAAGTAAAAATAGGATGGAAGACACCATAGGAAAACAGGCCAGAGTTGCTCAGCATCGTACAATCCATGAGCAACTTACACTGAAAGTGACAGAAAAGCATACATTAACCTGTAAACCTCTCTCACTATGAGGTCTGAAAAAGCAACATATTCTACCTCAAAATAACATATAAGGTCTAAAATAAATATATCTGGCAGCTTAGCAACCACAAATATTTATATATTCACAAGTCTAGTCTGTCAAAATATCAAGGAAATTGTACACCATCAAAACATTTTATAGACAAAAGTAGTCTTGTTGTGCAGAGTTGCCATAATTATCCTTCGTGGAAGAGTGGCAGTGTACTTAGGTAACAGGCAGCAAGCGCTAAGTGCCTGATCATCTTAAGCTAAAAACAAGATGTGCACAGAGATGTGTCTTGATTTATGCTGCCTGTGACACTTAGCCTTTTGCTAACATACTGAAATAGACTCTGCTAGACAACAAGTCCTGGATCATCTAATGGAAAGCCATTTCTAATGTGATAGAAAAGTTGCAAAGTTGAAGAAGAATGAAGTAGTCACAAACACTGGTATTTCTGATAGTCAGTTGTTGGCCAAGATTTAATCATAGCAAGTGTTCTAAAAATCAGTCTGCCTTGATTTTCATCAGAAATAAACTTTCATTCTAAAACATTTTGCATGCTAGTATGCACTAGTTATTTTTCTTTGCATAAACAGCCTTCTGTTAGTTAAGGATTAGTTAAGGAGTCAATCCTAGTCTGTTGCCTTAGCAACCAATACCTTTAAAAATACTTAAATATTTAAAACTAATTAAATAAAAGTCCAGTTAATGCAAAGTTGAGTAAAAAGCAAGGTAGCAAATAAAAGATCCACACTTTTGCTTTGTCAAGTGGAAGAAATTTAGATTGAGATTGTGATTTCACAGACACTATCATCCCAAAAGACAGAACTGGGACACAAAACACATGGAGCTCAGTATAAAGGTGAAAACATCATCTCCCAGCTCCAGTCCTCCCTTTTCAAAGAGAAAAAGTCAATTCACAGATTTTGCTGAATGTAATTAAAACATTTTTTTATATAGAGCACAACTCTTACTCATTATAGTCTGAATCAGACAGTAAGATGCACCTTCACAGTTGTGAGGAATGAAAACACACCTCACAGGCTTGCCTTCATGATAAGCATGAAGATAGGCCACCTATATTGCCCAACACATAAATTATACTTCCTTAATTTTATGTAAATCTTATAACTTCATTAAATCCTTTGGTAAATAATAAACGTAATGATACATCGCATAAACAGTGTTCTGGAAGATGAAGTTCTCATTTAGAGCTTGGAGTATTTGTGTCTTCTGTTTTTTTTCATCCTGGCTCTTACTAGCTTCAGAATGCTGCCATTCACCAAACTTAAGAATTATCACAACAATCTAAATTTTCCACATAGTAAAAATATTTATTGCCCCCATGCACAAAATATTTTGTCATTTGTTCAAACTCTCATTTAAATAAGAAATATGATCAACATTTAATCACTTTTTTTTTTTTTTTTTTTTTTTTTTAGAAAATAACATTCAGACATGCCAATTTTTCAATGAACTTACTCATACTGATTCTAATAAGCTGAACAACTTGTTTTGGCTGCAGCTATCTTTTTTCCATATGGAAGCGCTTCTCCTAGTTCTCTTCCAAATTATGTGGTTGAGAGGAGGATGTGGAGAGAAGTCCCGTGTTGTTTTTTGTGGCACAAATTCATTCTGGGGGCTGAAACATGCAATATATTGCTTTCAGTAAGCCTGAATCCCTAGGGCATGTTTTGGCACTATGACAACCAAATCTTTACCTAAATAATCTGTGTGTGAATTCACACAGTATCTAACAGATTTAAGAATATACACACTTTACACTAGCGCATGTTTTCACTTTCATATGCTGCATTACAGTCATTCCTCCAGCACTGGGCACAAAGACAACTTCAGCAAGGTTAGGAAGGATGACACTGGTGATATAAAGCAAATAGAGCACACAGATGAGTACAGTGAAGAGATTTGACTTAGTGGAAAGTAGAAGAAAACTACTATCAAAAAGTGTATTCTCTATTTACCTAACACAAGAGGAAAACCAGATTTTTTGATAGAAATGTTATTACAAAAAACCCAGCATTAGAGTGAAGTTTCACAGGCAATTCTTAAGTCATCTACAGATTAGCTTTTATCTATCTATCTATATATATACACTTCTTATCTTTTCATGGCTTCACACGCAAACTCATGAAGACCCTTCCTTACCAAATCAGTGATCTACCTTGTAACACTACTGTGCAATGGAAAGCACAGCAATAATAGCAGGGCAGCAAAGTCCCAGGCTGCAGCAAACCAGGACAAACCCTAATGCAGCAGCCATATATACTGAAACCAAGGAAGAAAACTCACCCTTAGAAGACCTCAGGTAAACAGGGATCTCCAACAGAAAACACCCTCATCTTCACTGCCAACCCTTAAAGGAGGTCTGGGAAGGGGTGGATCCTGGCTCCACCCCTTCCAGTCATTCAAGCACACTGCACGCACCTGCGTAAGCATTTAAGTGAAGAATGAGATATTCTTGATAAGGCCAATCTCAGAAAGAGTAAATCACAGAATCATAAAACCATTTGTGTTGGAAGAGATCGTTAAAGGTCTTCTAGTCCAACTCCCCTGCAATGAACAGGGACACCTACAGCTAGATCCAGCTGCTCAGAGCCCAGTCCATCCTAACCTTGGATGTCTACAGGGATGGGGCATCCACCACCACTATGGGTAATCTGTTCCAGCATTTCACCACCCCTACTGTAAAACAACTTTTTCATTATATCCAGTCAATATCACTCCTCTTTTAGTTTGATATCATTTCCCCTTGTCCAGTCATAACAGACCCTCCTATAGAGCCTGCCTCCTTCTTCCTTATAGCCCCCCTTTAGATACTGAAAGGTTGCTATCATGTCTCCCTGCAGCCTTCTCCAAGATGAACAGCCCAGCTTTTTCTCAGCCTTTCCTTATAGGGAAGGTGTTCCATTCCTCAGATCATTTTAGTGGCCCTCCTCTGTACACGCTCCCACAGATCCATGTGTCTCCTGTACTGAGGACTCCACATCTGGAGGCAGTACTCCAGGTGAGGTCTCACCATCGCAGGGTAGAAGGCAAGGATCATCTCCCTCAGTTTGCTGGCCCCACTTCCTTTGATGCACCCCAGGATATGATTGGTTTTCTGGGCTGTGAGTGCATATTGCTGGCTCATGTCCAGCTTCCCATCCACCAGTACCCCCAAGTTCTTTTCTTGAACTGATAATGGGGGTGGCCATGACCTAGATGCAAGACCTTTCACTTGGATTTGTTGAATCGCATGAGGTTCTCCTGGGCCCACTACTCAAATCTGTCTAGATTTCTCTGGACGATATCCCATCTCTCAGTTGTGTCAGCCAGAGTGCTCAGCTTGGTGTCATCTGCAAACTTGCTGAGGGTGCACTTGATCCCACTGTCAGTGTCATTGATGATGACATTAAAAAGCATCACTCCGAGTACTGACTTAATAAAGCATGATGGAACAGAGAACTAAGGAAGAAACATCTTCTGAATGAACACAGCATATCCTAGCACACACTTCTAACACATACATGAAAAAATAGCTGTGGAATCAAATAAAAGAATAAAATAATTAAGAAATTCAAATGATGTTGCACATGCCTTACATTATCTTAATAGATTTTTTTAAAAAATTACACTATATAAGTGTTTTAACACAATAAATACAAAATTGAATCTATTTTCAAGAACTAGAACAGACCTCTTAAAAGTTTATGTGTACTGTGACACAAAATGGAATATAAAAGAAATTGAGGAAATTAATAACAGACACAAAAGCCAGTCTACTGAGAGAATAAACTTTTACAGGCAACATGAAAAATGAAAGGAAGAAAAACTGCCATAAAATAATTCTTTAAAGTGTTTTTCACGTGCAGCAAATCAAATTATACTTAAGAGAACAGCATTCGTATGTTTACGTGGAGTAGAAATAGCTCTGCAACTAGTGGGAGTAGAAGCTTCAAAGACTGAAAAATATCACAAGGATTTGAATACTAGCAAAAGCTATTTGAACTATTTCAGGTTAATTCTGTTTCTGTAACGCTGATTAGGAAATCTCTGAGAAACAGTCTCTTGTGAGAATTTCAGACTTCTTTGGTCAGCTGAAAACACTGGGAAGGCTTACCAAATGTCCTCACCATGGGCCTGAACTCTGAGCCTGGGAAGGTCTATGGAAAATGCTCTTCTAATGACTTCAGTGGTGAGCATTTTAGAAAAGTTCTGCTCACTGTGAGCAGTGAAATCAGTAAAATCCTAAGGTATTTTAGTGCTCTTTTTTTGCATCACTTATTTCTCTTCAGGTGTGAGTAATTTTTCAGATAAAGATACAAGGAACACAGAATTTTTCGGTTGCTCTTAAAGCTTTTCCATTCTCCGCAAACTTAACCTTGTGAAGTCAGTATACAGAAAGTTCCCCAGATTTCTTAAAACCGAGATCCTAAAGATCATTCTGTAAATCTTTTTCTTGATTTGGTTTGCCGGGTGGTTTTTTTTGGCTTAGAAGGTGAAATCAAACTTGAAATACCTGCAGTGTTTTCCCCTTTCTCTTTGAGGTAAAAACAACAGCTGAACAAATTTTTTGACTTATAGCACAGATGCAGAACTACTACTAGAACACACAAGTAAATGGATTACTGAGGAAAAAAAATAATCGTCAAATACCATGTTCAAATATAATAACCTCTTTAAGCTACTTCTTTGTGAATTTTTTTTTTTCATTATACCATGTGATGAATTCCATGTAGGGAACGGGGCAAATGCATGTCATTTTATGGCACAGATCTTACTTTTTTCAAGTAGGATGCCAACCCTAGCTTAGGCTGCAGTAGCCGAGTTCTCTGCAAGTAACATACAGAAGCAGATTCAGGCAGAACATGCATAGCTGAACGAGTTCACATTTCCAGTCCAGCAGCACTATTGTGGCTGAACTTCAAAGGGGTACATAATACCAAAGCATTTTATAATCAGAGTGAGGTGAACGATAATTATCTACAACAGTGATTCTAACATTGTAGTCCAGTCAGCAAAGCCCTCTGACCACTTAATGTGGTGGTTCTTCCTGTTGGTTATTTTGGAATGAGCTGTGCCAGTTGACAGATTGTATCAGTGGTGTCCTGCTAAGGGTCATACCCAATAGAGAGTTCAGCACCACAGAGTGCTTGCTCATTCCCCCACAGCAAGATGGAGGAGAGAAACAAAGTCATGGATTGTGATAAATACAGTTTAATAGATAAAGCACAAGCTGTGCATGTAAAGAAAAGTAAAACAAAGAATTCATTCACTGCTTCCCATATGCAGGCAGATGTTCAACCATTTCTGAAAAGCAGAACTCATCACATGTACTGGTTGTGTAGGCAGGTAAACACAGTAACAGTGAACATCCCTCCTTCCTCCTTTCCTTCAGCTTCCCCATTACTGAGCACTGTCTCATATGTCACAGGATATCATTTGGGTCAATTTGTGGCAGCACTCCTGGCTGTGTCCCCTCCTAACTTCTTGTGCTCCAGCTGGAGAAGGCATTAATGATGCGCAAGCAAGCACTGCCCAGCCCTAGCTAAGAGTATTACCGGTTAACAACACTGGTTTGGTCACAAACCCAAAACACAATACTGTATAAACTCACGTGAAGAAAATTAGCTCTGTCCCAGCCAAAAAAAACAGAGCATATCCCAAGTTCTCAAAGGAGATGCACTTGGAGAAATTTTCTTGAAGTTCTCAGCATGAGAAGGAAAGTGTGGAGACCCACTGTGGTGGGTTGGCTGCAGCTTACGGCCAAGGAACAACACAGTAGCTCATTCCCTCATCTCCAGCAGGACAGCGTGGAGAAAATAGGAAGAATGAAAGAACAAAAAACCTTGTTGGCCAAAATAAAATCAGCGAAATTACTTACCAACCACAGTTGTGGGAAAAATAGGCTTTTGGTAATCTCAGTTTACTGCAAGCTAATATAAATGTTTGAGAACTCATTTGGCTACTGGGAAACAAATAAACAACAAAAACAAACAAACAAAAAAAAAAGAAACAAACATTTATACACAGGGAAAATGTTTTTATTCTTCCTTTCCCAGGCTCAACTTCACCATCATGTTCAACTTCTTTCCAAGCACCTCTCCTCTCCCATTCATTTTATTTCTGGTACCTCTCCTCCACACCTTTGTAACAACCACAGGTTTCGCATTCAGGCCCTTCACTGAGGCAACAAGTGGCATGGGGTAGTTGTGGACAGGTTTATTTCTGCCACTACCTCTCGCTGTTTTTCTACACTTCAGTGTAGACTTTCTTCAGGCAGTCATTTCAGGAAAGTATGTGTTCTGGCATGGGCTCATGCATGGGCCTCAGCACCTTTGGGAAATAGCTGCTCTCACTTGGGTCTTCTGTGGGCAGCAGTCTCTCCAGGGAAGAAGCTACACTGGTATGAGTTATCCACAGGTTATAGTGCCCTCATGTAGGGGATGTATGTAGTGCTATGGGCTACCTGTTCTGACATTGGTATTGCCTCTGTCATTTCTCCCTGTTTCCTTCACTTCTCTCTTCAGTGTTTTTCTGCTGTTTCTTAAATATGTTTTTACAGAGTTGCCAGAAACTTGTCTAACAAGCTCCAGTTTGGCCTGCAGTGAGCCCGCTGTGAAGCTAGCTGCAACTGGCTGTTTTAAGTACAGGGAAGTCTCTGACCTTCTCCCAGAGGCCATTCCTGCTGACCCCTCTCAGGAAGCTGACGGTCTAGAATTGACATAATTTCCAAATGTAATACAATACACACATGGAAATTTCATCTAGAAGTCATAGTACTCCTGTTAAGAAAGTTCTAACCCATATGACACATCACTGTATTTTCGCATATCTTTAAGCTGTCATAACTGCAATAAGAAACAATTTTCTCTAAAGGTTTTGAGGTTTCCGTGCACCATTACTATAATGCTGTAAAACTGCCTGGTTTTACTGTTGGCATTATCATAAACAATGCCTAGTCTTCAGAGCATTCAACATTTGAATCACGGACTTCTTTGGATGGAAAAGAATGTTGTAACATGAAGTGAGGGAGAAAGTCTTCCAAGGAACCCTAATTTTAGCAAGAGTTGACTCATGCTTTTCCAAACCTCTGGGTCTCTACATTTCTTCTATCACTAAAAATCTCTCTCTGTAAGACCTCAGGGAACAGGCTGTAATTATTTAGGTATATGCCTACTGGATTGTTATGTCCTTTGTGTTTTTTTTAATATCAAACTTTATTTTTAAATGGAATATGTTTCCACTTTACTCAAAATCTTTGTGGATAGTGATTATAAGTCCTATTCAAAGATACAGTACAGTTTATTGATTCAAAGTAAGTATTCAGTATATCCTAGTCTGTATTTTCCTTCATTTCTAAATTTTCTAGGAGATCAGAGTATGTTTTATAATATTTCAACTGAACACTACAATCCAGCAATTTTTGTGTTATTGCCAGAACTAGGATCCTCTGAGAATAGTTTTTGTAGTCTGTAGACATTCCTGTCTGGTACGGTCATAAATAAGAAAGTCTACTTTATACAAATAAGGAAGAATTCCCTGTCATTGTTGACTATGTTATTTAAAATACATGGAAGGATCATTATTCAAAAATCCTATTTCTATGCTGATCACATTCTTGAACACATACAATTTAAAGCCACAATTACATTGAATATGCAGACACAGTCACAGTTTAATATAATGCACAGTTCGGCAAGGGAAATGAGAACACAACATTTTTCAGTAGCTGATGTTTAACACTGAGAGAATGATACAAATTATTGTTATATCATATTATTCTAGTACTATATGTATCGACTTCCACATTAGAAAAAACTCAGTTGTTAACATGGACAGAAAGAAATACTGAGATCTCACATAGAAATACCAGTTTAGGAGTAAAGATACAAAGCAAAGAATAGGTTTATGATCATTTTAGGATTAAAACTAATGGAGATCAGTTCTGATCTTGTCTCAGTGTACTTTTTTTTTGTCTGCAGGGAAATTGAAAAAGGCAACATTTTCAAAACTAACTGTTGAGTTTTGACTGCTTGAGTTTCTTGATATTATCAAGCTTGATATTACAGAGCTGCCAGAAAACTAGGTCCCTGAGAAGTATGTCAGCTACCGAAATACTCCATATCAATCAGTTCTGAGAGTATATGTTTCAGATCATTATCGTGTGAACAGTATTACTTCCTTTTTTCCTCTATTTGTCAGCATTATCTTCTTAGTCTATAAACTCCTCAGAGAAGAGGTGTTTTCCACTGTATATTTTGTACAGTTATTGCCACAATGGGACCCTGACCTTGACTATGATCTCTGTTTTCTGTAGTATTAGCAATTAAAACAATAACTGAAACCCTTTGATGCTTCATTCAAGAGAATTCAAGAGAACTTAAAGAGAAATAGGTATTTTCATTTGGATTTGTAGTATGGGATTTTATCCATTAAAAAGTAACCTAAGAAAAATCCATCTAGAGAGTAAAATAAAACAGTTCCACTTTTGTCTCACAAAATAAAACTAACTGCTGTAGAAATTGTCATATGAAGATCAGTCCACATTTGTGTAAATCTATGTCTGTTTTTCTATAAGGCACCATTGGTTAGTGTTACTGATAGCAAGAGAAATGAGAAGTTTACACAGAGAAAAGAGAACTTTACACTAGGAATCTCTAATATAAGGAAGTTCTGAACCATTCAAAAGTAGTCCGAAAATAGAGCTATTGCATGAAGTTAAAGTTCCACATTGCTTTACAATAGCCTTTCAAAAATATTTTTAATTATTATTAAATAATAAATTAATTCATGTTAATGTGTATATTTTATTGTCTACCAAAAATCAATAAAATATACATCATTATTAAGAAATATATATGCCATTTCTATTGCATTTAGCTATATATAGCTATAGATGTGTGTATGCATATATATATGTGTGTAACTATCATATAACTTCCTATGTATCACAGCATCTTCTCCGATCTCCAAAAGTGCTTAGCAGGAAAAAAAAATTACAGAGAAGATGATAAAATATACAAATACTATAGTCTACCAGGTACGTTGTATACAGACATGGGATCTAATTTGCCTTTTGGGATTTTATACCACTGGCCTCAGTGGGAACAATGTTATATTACAATGAAGATCATCATAGATCACTGTATAAATTATCCTGATTGGCTAATTATCTTAGCAACAACTTTAAAATAAATATTGTGAAGAAGGAAAAATTCAGAAACATATTACAAGAAATATTAGCAGAAAAAAAAATAATTCCATGCTACTTTATGTGCTGTGCCAATAAAGGGTAGTAATTTGTAAAAACCTCTAGTGCTGTTCCTTTTAAAACTGAAAGTAAACAGGAAAAGCCATAGTTTGTTTCCCAGCTACCTCTATTGCAAATAAAGATGACTGGAAAAGTAATCTTATGTTCTTAAGAAGTTTACAAATTCATTTGGCAAAGTATGCATGCTAGAGCAAAATAATAATTTTTCCCTTTGCAATGTTCAAAGTGTTGCTTACTGTAGCCTGAAAAAGAACCTGTTTCTAAGCACAGATCTCTTCCGTAAGCTACCTCTGATAAAAGATTATCATTGCAGCTCATTGTACGTCTTTATCATCAACCATTAAAATATTTCTCTCAACATTTTAAAACTGTGTCTCTCAGCAACCTTCCACAGCAGGTTTTGCTGTGATATATCATCAAGACAAAAAAAAGAAAGAGCTAAATGCATGTCATGGTTTGTCTGTACAGCTCCAGCTCAAATAAAATGTCACTGTAGATTGTACAAATCACTGTGAACAAATACAGTCTTCAAGCCTGGTGTAAAATATCCTCAGATAAGACTCTAAGACTATCAAATGCAGCTTTGGGACATGCTTTTTGTCCCCTTCATCTTTAAGCTCATAGTTCAATCCAATTATCCACAATTTAGCCTCTGCCAGCGATTTGTGTACACTTGTGTTGCAGAGGAGGATTTTTTTGTACGACTCAACTGTAAAACTTTGGCTTACAAGCCAAAATAATCTTCAAAAGAAACCCATGAAATGAAATAGAAAAAGCGTGAGACAGAACTCTAGCATACAAAAAATAACAGCAAAAAATCCCAAGAGTTTTTAATCACACATATTAAATTTCACTAAATTATAACTTCTCTTATATGAAATCTTCAAACCAAAATTTGCTTATTTTGTTTATCAGTAAAGAAAAACATTGTATATAGAGAATTTTCTTCCAATAAGAGCGGGACTGAGGAAAATCTCATGTAGAGCTATATAAAATTTGGAATTCTAAAACTAGTCAACAGTTTTCCAGAAGTTAAATGCTTGTTTTTGTGTTACTTTTCATCTTTAACTCCACATCCACTGCAGTTACAAACAGTATTAGATCTCAGATTCTATCCATGTGAAGCCATCCAGCACAAAGATTTTAAGAACATTAGTCTTTAGGATATGAATATTTTCAGTTTTTCAATACACATGTTGTTTAACAAAAATATCTAGTAACTAAAAACTAAATGATCAAGAAACTTTCTCTAGTCATCTTTTCATCCTAACTCTCATACAAATGGCCAGGTGAGTCTATGCTGACATGATCGTTCTCAAGGATTCCTCAAAGCAAATCTGAAGGCTGTAAACTAAAATAGGACTTCGCTTTGTTTAGCTGTTAGCATTATTCTGGCATATATTTCAAGTCCTGATTTGCATTATCTTGGCTTAGTAATGCATTTTTAGTTACATGATACTCTTAGAAGTCAAATTTATTCTATTAATTGATTCCATGGATTAATATCCTAAGAAATATCAGATTTTGTTAGCAACGATTCCAGTAACCTGTATAATGGCTCTGATCAAAGGTTAGAATCTCATCTTGAACCAGAAATTATGTTCAAGATTTATTAACAGTGTTTTATCTTGTATAATATTTGAAAACAGACATTGAAAAAGAAGATTTTGTCAAAAAACCCCCAGCAACTAAACAGATTTCAACAAAAATACTAAGTTACTTGGTAGGGGATAACCTAACTTAGCTAGAATCAGCTAAGTAAAAGAAATTATAAAATTGTTGCTGTCCACTAGCAATGTCTTAGCAATATAATTACCTCATCAGGGAAAAATATATCCCCTTCCAGGAAAAGCAACCCAACCAAGATTACACCACGTCACACTACGCTCTGGCTACTCTGAATACCTAAGGGCCATTAATAGACTTTTACATTACGTTGGACAGATCAAATGGCCTTAAGTTGGCACTAGATATAGCAAGAAAGATATAACCGTATGATCAAAGGATAGAAAAAGGAGCATTCACTCACAATTCACACTCATAAAATCTCAACACATCTAACAGACCACATGAATATCTTCTTTTCCAGACCTGATCACATGAACAGTTTGTTTCTGTTCTAATCAATTTGATTTTCTAAATGTAAACAATCTCCAATAAAACCAATAGGTGTTTTAGACTAGAAGTTAGCAGTCATACCTATTTAGGTTAAGTAAAAGTAATCCTGCTCAGTGTATGTTATCTAGTAAAATTATACTCTCTGATATTACATTAATTTCCCTTTCTAGAATTAACAGATCCATAATCCAAAATTCTACTCAACAAGCAAGCATAATACATGTACAGCCTTCATGCCCAGGAGAAAATGTCATACCTAAACAGTCAACCAAATTCAACCTAAATGTTCCTATTGCTCCCCTACCTGAATGCTTGTCTTTTACTTGTCACGCATTTACTGTGTCTGAATAATCAGTGTAAAGTGATTTCATGAGTTATCAACTCAAGCACGGTTATGCATATTTACCAGCTTTCAAATATGAAGTATAAATGGTAATTATAACCATTCTAAATGATACATCCTCCCAGCGCTTCAGATTCAGTGAGTTAACCTTAAGTGCAAGGCAGATTTAAAGATGAACAATTTACTTAGATAAAGGAAAACAGAAAGTATAATTAATCATTTGCCTATCCTTAAGCCTTAGTTTACAAAACCATGGTGCAACTTTATTGAGCAAAAAATTGAAGGGTGACAAGGTTAATATATAGCTTTAGACCTCATGGTTTCATTAGCAAACACATTACAGACTGCAAAGCTGAACTGACAGTAATATTAGGCCCAAACAAAGTAAATAATTACTGGCTTGGTAAATGAGGAAGCACTTGCAGAGTTTGTTTACATTTGGTTTTTTGGAAAATTCGTGTTGGCAAAAAGTCAAGTACAGTTTGACTAGTAACTGTGACAATTGCTCACAGATGCAGCTGGAAGAACAACAAAGGAATGAATTTATGGTTCTTTTATCCCCTGCATTTTTCTCTTTTGTTGTCTTTTTTTCTTGTGTTGTTTCTGTTATCCTTTCCCTTTTCTTCTCCTCTCCCCACCATTTTTTTTTCTTTTCTTCACCATTTTGGATCAATAACAAACTTGTAGCGACAAAAATAAGTGAGTTTTCATGGATCTTGGAATACATAAAAATCTCATGCTGCATTTTGTCTTTTGTCCATGAAAAAAGTACACAGCTGCATTCAAGATGCACTCATAAAAACATTGGTCCCTGAAAAAAAATCTATAAGTCACTTAAAATCATGTTGGTCTGCACTAGAATTTCAAGAGAAATGTATCACTTCCATGCTGGTTCACTGTTAACAAACTTTTTTCAGATGCCAGGGGTACAGAATTGTGACCAGCCTCAATTCCTTCAGTACAATTCATTGACTGGCTACATAGGACAATTGGAACACACTGCCTGTTATTCAATAATAAGGGTTGCCATGAAACTGGAAAATAATTCAACATCTTGTAGTAGATCTAGAAGAATTGTGTAATTGCAGATCCATTTCAAACTTTTTATACAAAATGCAATTACTCGTATACAACCTCTTAACATGCAGTACTATCAGAGGATTAAGAATCAATAAAGCCAAGCACTAATAAGGAAATCTCATGTGGAAGCAAATAATTACATAACATAGTAAACTAATTATACCCCAAAGAAGACCAATAATGTAAACTCAAGTTCACAAGCAGAAAACAGCAGTAATTGTTAGCATTCACTTTCAATCAAAGTGAGCTGAAAGACTCCGGTCAGTTCTTGTCAGATTAAATTCTTTCATTAAGTGCATTTCAAATAGGAAAAGATTCCTAATTTTATCAAAGGAAACAAATTTTATAAACCAGTGACAACACTGAAGTCTTTTGAACTAAGCATACAGAGCATAAACGGAAACTTTAGTGATCACTTGTGTATTTTAGTTATTTTCCAGCTAAAAAGCAATTTATTATTTACAGAATGCTAATCACACTACATTTTTGGTAAGCTGAAAATGATAGAAATCCTTCGTTAAATTCCATTTATGCATTTCACACAGCAGCTATAAAGGAATATAATAGTTTTCAGTACTCATTACACTTGTCTTAGGAAGACAATGAGAAGGATTGGTCAAGAGTGATCTCAAGAGTGATGGGGCTAGAGATATACTAGACAAATGCGCTCCTTCAAAACTATGGGTAAATGACAAGATTTTCTTGGCTTGTTGACATTCACTCCTCAAGGACCAGAAACATCTATGTGTACAGCTTTCCAAGCTATATTTGCATTGATATTTCACACTGCATAAGAAACTTCACTGAGACCAAGGTTGGGTATTATTTTTCTTAAACTGTTCCATAATTCTGTATTCAGGACAGAACATGTAGGAACAGAGACAAAATATCTATGGAAAGCTGAAAGTTATGAGCATTGTCAGTTGAAATAAATGAAGCTATTCAGTAAAACTGAGTATTTCTAATTGATAACACTATTACTTAGCTTTCCACTAAAATGTTGGAAGACAGAGAAAAAAAATATTTAGAGCACTAAAGTTCTTCATAGGTACCAAAACAAGTATATATGTGAATACTGTTCATTTCACCAGGGAAAAATCCAGAAGAAAATACAATGAAAAAATTGTACTATTGGAAAGTACTTCCAGATTGTGTATGAACAGAGTGCAATATTGATCTGAATATACTCTGATCAATACATAGATAGTTCAGTGCTTTAAATGTAGTGGCTTTGAAGGCCTAAAGGCTACACTGTTCCACTGAGTAACAGTTAGATACCTGCGCTCTAACAACTGTAGTGACTGATACAATCCAATTATTCAGTCAAAATGCTAAATATCAGGAAGGCAAATGACACTGTCAAAATGGTGTCATTTGAAGAACTTTAACATAAATATAATTTAATGTATGTACTGTAGTTTCAACAATATTGTATTTATCACCTTGATATTGCTATGTGTCCACTAAATTTATCCCTGCTAGTGTTACCAAAGAGTAATGAACTTTAGTAAACTGCATGGAAGTTTCAGTTTCTTTGCTTAGATATATCATTAGACTTAGTATTTTATTTTTATCATAAACGTTTATCTTATTCCTTACTTTTTGTCCAAAGGCTGTCATAGAATCATAGAAATGCAGAATCGTAGAATTGCCCAGGTTGGAAAAGACCTTCAAGACTGTCAAGTCTAACCACAACCTAACCATACTACCCTAATTGTAACAACTCACTGCTAAGTCATGTCCCTGAGCACTACATCCAAACAGTTTTTATACACATTTGGAGACATCCTTGGGCAGCCTATTCCAGTGCTATTTTATTTAGACTACAGAAAATTTGCCATATTTTTATGTGGAAATTTATTGAGAAATTATTGTTTGGGAATGGATCTCTAAAGAAGTTCCCGAACTCACAGAATTCTGCTGATGACCAGGGATGATTTGTGCACAGAATACATTACTATAACTCTGTGAGTAATAGCTGCGTTGGCTTTACTTTCTCTCTTTTCAGGAGTAGGAAACCAGCTTGAAATAGCACCTGCTAAATCTGCACAGTTCTTCAAACCATGTCTGCCATGAACTTACTTATCCTTGATTCTCTGAAACTATCTCACAAGTTTTGAAGTGTGCCTCAGCAATTTGGCAGTAGAGTGATGTCAGTTTTCACAGCCATTATCAATACCAGTTCATGAATTTGC
This sequence comes from Gallus gallus, assembly GCF_016699485.2. Lineage (NCBI taxonomy): Eukaryota > Metazoa > Chordata > Aves > Galliformes > Phasianidae > Gallus > Gallus gallus. The sequence continues at coordinate 31,186,851 of NC_052536.1, read as the reverse complement.
AGCTGCCCTCTTCTGTGCAGATCAAAACCTATTTGATCTGTCTTTACTGTCTGCTGTTTCCTGATCAAAACAGAAGAATCGTTTCCCAAACTCAAGCAATCATCATCTTCATTAATAGAGGCCTGGCTCAGTATGTCCCAAGATCATTTTGATATTTTCACAGATCTAAAGTTGTCCTCCATTGTTTGATGTTAAAAAGAAGGCTTTGTTAAAAAAAAAAAAAAAAAAAAGGTTTAAACACTGATTTTATTGTCATGAAAGTGAAAAGTAAAATGTTTTGGTAGAAACAAAAGCTGTAGAGCTTTAGCTGAACTACAGATAAGCCCTCTGAGCTAAGAGAACAGTGAAAGTGAAGACTTTTCACAGGGAGGAAAAAAAAAAAAGCATTTTATCCTTATCTTCTGTCTTGAGGCCCTCACAAACATTTCATAAAGCAAGTACGTACGTATACCACTTACTGTGTCTTGATGAGATCTTAACAGACTTTGAGATAAATTCATTGAAAGATTAACAGGAAACAAAACTTAAAATTTAGTTTGATTCATCTTTATAACACGATCAAATCTTTGCAGATTCATACTAACAAGCAGAATTTTTGAAGCCTAATGTGAATTTTTGGATATCCATATATGTACTTAAATAACATACAGATCATGCAATGTAAACCTACAAGGTAATTTCTCTTTCAAATATGTCATCCAAGTCCAAAACATAAAAACAAGTTTATAACAAATGGACTAGAATCAAATAACTATGATATAGCAAAATATAGATGAAAAATACTCAGATTTATTGTTATTGAGAAGCACTTTTTACTATGACTGTTGCAAGGGAGCACTGAGTATATTTGAGACAAGGTTTTCACTGATTTTCTGAATACAATAAACTGCCTAGTCTAAACTGGGAAAGTGTGAAATAATAAACAAGCCAGCAAACCAGCCCTCGAACTTCCTCATCTCCCAGTGGCTTTCAGTAATTTTTTGAATGCATTGCTCCATCTCATAAAATCTAGCCATAATAGAGTACTTTGGGGAATCAGGAAATAATAAAACTGCTGTCACAGTTGGGTCTGTCTACATTATGCCAGCACTGAGCCGAGTATGGCTAAGGAGCAGAGATACCATGTCAACTGCACTTCCTCAAACAAAAGTAGCCAGGCACTGAACACCCATAACATTACCTTTCAGAAAGCTAGAGTCCTACCTGGCCAATCAATAAGATTTTGCCTGTTTCTTGTTTGTCTTATTAGAACAGAAAACAGCAAGTAAATCAGTCTGAGACATTTCACTGAATAGCGAGGATTAATACTGGACACAGATTTAGAGCACCTAAAGAATGGACGCATGATGCTTAACATTGAATTCCTACCAACCTGTTGGCTCAAAATTGTTCAAACCTTCTGAAGAGGTAACTTCATCATCATAAGTTTTAAGTGTTATTGAGTGTTCTTTTTATTTCTACAGGCAACATAAAAGACACTGAAGGTAAAGCAGGAAGAAAGAAAATAATGTTGTATCTCATTTCAATATATTTTTTTTTGCTGTATTATCTTAATGTGAATCAAATTACTAATCACTAAGGATACACAGGTCAAAGAACAGTTTCTAAAGGCAGTCGTTACAAATCATGTAAGTACAGTAATTTATTTTAATATAAAATCAAGCAAGTCATCCTAAAATACATTCAGCAATTGCTTTAAAGTGACTGAACATCTTCAATTTGAGTTCAGAGATAAGACAAACAACATAAAAAATGAGTTATTTATTTATTTATTCCATTCTCAGATTCTGGAAAATTTTCAAACATAGTTCAACATTAAGAAATTAGGAAATGCAAATCAGAGAACAGGTTTTATTAGTTCAGCTGTTTCTTTATGTACACCTTGACAGAACAGTGAATTTCAGTGGTTCTGTTAGTTCCAGGTATGAACGTCTAACTGAACACCCAGAAAATTAAAATGCTGCCTCTCAATTTAAAAATAAAATAAAATAAACACATAAGTCAACACTGACCAAAAAGAGTGGGTTTGAGAAGGGTACCTATGGCAAAATATACAGCATGAAATAGGCTAGTAGTAAATATACATACATGGAGGCATGTGTGTGGAACAGTGTTAATTCACTAAAAGCATCTTTACAGAATAGATACAAATGATGCTTTCATCTACAGTAATGTTAAGCGATAGGCTTTCACAGAATCAGAGGGGTTCGAAGGGTCCTCTGGAGATCATCTAGTCCACCACATGTGCTTTAGAACATCGGCAAATATATAGCAGGTGGAAAAGAGAATCCCTTATTTTAATTAAAACAAAAACAAAAATAGAAAGGTAGAAAATGATAACAATACTCCTCCTGGATATGGAAAAAAAAAAAGCTCAGCTACTCGTTCTCCTTCCATCTCAAAAGTTCTCTCATGATATTCTCTTTCTAATTTCTTATTTTATAAGCTCCTCCTGATTTCTCAAAGCAGCAATACGTTATTCTATTTACTGATTTAGGTTTTTCACAGAGGAGTTTCTGTGCATACTTTATTTTTTAAAGAAAACATGTCTGCATAAGTCTGTGCTTACTCAATTGTGATAGGGGGGCATCAATGGAGAAGTTTGTTTCTTTAGACACTTTTGGAATCCTCCAAAACAACACAGAAATTATTGTTTCAGCTGTACCATACCTCCTTTGTTCTTTGCTTATTTCTGTAAGCAGCCCAGAGAAGTAGACACAGCAGAACCCTACTCTGCTACTCTTCCCTCACTCTCTGTATAGACCAAAATTTAGATACCTAAACAAAATGTATTTTGACTTCCTAATGAAAAGAAATATCTACTAGAAATGATGATGTAACACTGGTGAATGAAGAATAACTAATGAACACATGAACAATAGGTTTCAGTTTATATAAGCATGTAATTATGCACAAAAGAATCAACATAAATACAGCAAAACTAGCAAACCATAAAGAAAAATATTTTGTTCATAAAAACAAAAGAATGCATTACATTTTAGCTTTGAAGAAGATACTTTATTGTTAACTGAACTTTAATTATGAAAGTTAATTCTTCTATTTGCAAACCAACCCACATCTATAGTATTCTATAATACTAAAAACTGTTAAGCACTTGAGCTTTTAATTACTCTCACACACAGGCACCAGATGCCTCACTCCTCAGGTCATTTCAGATTTCATAGTGAGAATGATGAAGAGAAAATATTCAGTGGGTAAAACATTAGCATGAGCATCAGACCATTCACTTTTCTTTTTTTGGGTCCGAATGTAATTTCATTTGTGACCTTAAGAAATTCATTTGACTTCTGAGTAACTGATGAAATGAAGAGATGGCTGCAAGTGGAAGTTTCCTCCCTCTTGGAGTTCCGGTCCTTTGAGATTCATTTTCATCTCAAACAAGCAAAAATTGCTTTACCAGAAATACTTCCGTTTGAAAGCACTATGTCATCTAGTTTAGGTGACACTGGATAAATTGAGATTCGATAAAACAGAGTAAGAAATAGAATTTAGAAGTAATGAAAAGGTTAAAGAATACTAAAATGATTTGTATTCACGTATTTTTCCCAGATATGTGGTCAAAATCTTTACATTCCCTTACGTGGTTTTTTTTTAATTTAATCTACGAACTGAAGATGTTCCATACTACTTATATTAGATGATAGACCCCAGTTATGCGTTATTTCTACTCTATATTTCAGTTCCAATATGACAGTAACACTTTTTTACATAGCATTGGTAGCTTCAAATTGTTTCTACAGCTTATGGAATATCACATATCTTTCATATTAGTATGTATATCTAATTTTCACAGTCTTGTCACTCACATTTAAATTGTTTGAAATATCTATTTTTAATGTTTATTTGCAGTTTTGCATTACCTTCTGCATTCCTCTCGATTCCATAAATAGACATACTACGACTAGCCATTTGTTAAGAAACCTCTTGCCTAGCAAAAATATTAGGAAACAAACTGTACAGCAAGAACTACAACATACTAGATTACTCTTGGTTTGTTCATATAAAGGCAAGATTTCTAATGTCTATTTACAGGCATTCACCCAAGTGATGACATTTTTTCCTAAATCAGATTTCTCTTGGCTCTATAAATGACAAAAGTCAAGAATTACAAATAATGCAATTTTTAGGGACATTACTATCATTTGTTTAGGCATGCTATCAACACGTTCAACGTGACAAACAGAAGTTTCTTAAATAATCTCTCTCATCCATACTAACATGTCCTTCATATGGAAAAAGCAGTATTTTTCCCAAATAAATGTAAACAAAACCACGTCACAACCCTATAGACCATTAGTTATTTTGGGACTTATAACTATGCTAGCAAAATAATATTGTGTAATAATAACACACCTGCGCTATATTTATGCATGGTTACGGTCCATTTTTAAAGGAAAGAACTAATTATAGACACCTGTTAATACGTTGAGCTATGAACCTTCAGCTACTCAGGATCAAAGTACTCTGCAGGCACAAACTTGCATTTAATAGAACAGTGCACACTGCTCTATAAATTCTATTTATTCTATTTATTTCATTCTTAAAAAACAGTAGTAACAATCTAGCAGCATTCTAGTCTGCTTACTCACCTCTACATGCAGAGGATTTATTTAACATTTATCATCAAGCTGGCCTGCATCATAAGGACATATCATATTGCAGGAAATGAAAGAATCTTACTCCCTGCTTTTTTGTGTGAAAACAGAAATTTATGCTCAAAGACTGTACTTTTCTCTACTTGTTAGATGTAAATATGTCAGAGAGATACTAAAATGGCATTCAATATAAACTTCTTTTTTTAAAACAATTGTCATTCTACTCCTACTGAATTGCTCATAAATTCAAGTTTGAATAAAGAGATCAGGTTACATTAAATGCATTTTGGTATGTATAACTTTCCGCAATGAATTAAAACTAGCTGATCATGTCTCAAGTGCATTTCATTTTCTGTTGATTCATGTATTGCAATATAACCTTCAAAATTCCCTTACGCCAACAAGCTCACTCAGACATGCTGAGCACAGGAGCAGATTAAAGTGGCTATGAGCTTGAAAACTGTATCAAGACATCAGATAATACAGTAGAGGTGTAATGAAAGTGTAAACAAAGCCTGCAAAAGTAGAAATTGCTGCTCTTATAATCCACTGCTGAATTCAATTGAGAGTTTTGCTGCAAGAAGACTGGATATTAATACAGAACAAAATTGTAAGGTCACTATATTGAAATTTTTTCATTCTGTTCCATTCTAGAATTCTCTCTTCAGGAGTTAGCACTGAATAATGAATACACTCCTGTTTTCTGGAAATAATGTTTATACCAAAGTCAAATTTAAAGCTGAGATATAAAGGTAGGACTAAGAAAGCATTGCGTCTCTTTTTCTCGCAGGCTTATTTTTTAAGTTACTTTCAGAAATAACCTCCTAGGTTTTCCTTGTATACCAGCTTTTCTGGTATACAGAAAGCATGTTCCTGTGTCATGATATCCAATCTTTTAAAGCCTTTTTAAAATGAGAAAAAAGAAAAAGAAAAAAGAAAAGAAAGAAAGAGTGTTATAACTGATCTAGTAGCTTCTCTTGTTTCAGTGGTAGCTATGGTTATGGATGAATGCTTTCAACAGAAGTTAAAAGAGATAATGAGTCCTTAATGATACAAAATCAGAGCCTTGTGTGCTTTGTGAAGCCTGACATAAGCTTAAGCTTTCATTTAGCAAGGAGAGCTTACACGGTATCTTATTTTTTCCATGACAAAAATATCCACAGAAGTGTTTTATTGCACAGCTTTCTATTTTCCAAGATGAAATCAGCAAAAGTTACCTGCGAGTCAAAACTATTAAATGGGATGAATCAGATGGAAGTTGTGGTACAAGAAAAAAAAAAAAAAGACAACAATGATGAACATAAAATGGTGTTGATATCCTGGTATCTTTATTTGTGGATCTTTAGTTGTCACCCTTGTAATTTTCCTATAGATTTCTCCTCCCTAGAGATATGAAATATTACACTCATCTAACACTCCAGCACAGCAATACTTGTACTAAAGATGCCTTTTTGGCATACATGGCAAAGGATGTGTTTAAGGAATAGAATGCCAATTTGAGCAATGAGTGTAAACTGTGATAAAATGTATGCATCTTTGTCTTGTAGCTGTGCGGGTCCACTGATTTTGAACTATTGCTTTTTCATGCATTTACAATGCACTGTACATGATTTACAAGTAGAATACTATTAATCCAGAAAAAAAAAAACAGTACATGAACAACTGATCATCATTTGCACTAAACATGGCATCTGGGAAAACCTGATAACTGCATTTGACCAATTTCATGCCACTGTATTTTCACATTGCTATAGTAATTTGTTGAATCAAATCCACCACAAAAAGCACAGGATCAAAGAAAGAGCTATTTGAGCAATTTACCTGAGTGTCAGCTCTTTAATTAGCTTCATACAGAATACCTCTTGCATCAAGCAGAAGATTAGCAATGGTAAACAGATTGACTGCAGTTTTAGTCACAACTTGCTAGATAAGCATCTTGCATTCAGTGGCTAATCCAGACTTCTCCCTTCTCTGCCAGACCACAAACCTTTCATCATAAACTGCTTCATTCGTCTTACACTGGCATGAAGAGGCAGCCCTTATTGAAAACATCTACAAATATTTCATTGGTAGCACGTGTTTTAGATGCTGGAGTTATATGACAGCATACTGTGATTCAGCTGCAAGTGATTATTAACTAGGAAATAAGTAAAAATATAACAGAGACACCCTAAGAATGAGGCAGTTCAGTGTTAACTAAATTTACTATATACACATAATAACTGTTTTAAAAGGAAATCTGCTGCCCTTCTGACTTATTCCTGTTCCCCATGGCACAAATATACATACCACCAGACAGCTGCCAGATTGACCATCCTTTCAGAACAGTCATTTTTAGTAATATCTGAGCCTTCTAACTAAAGGAAGAAATATGCTGTTTCCACCATTGTTCACACTGTTCCACATGCTGTTGGCAGTGTGCCATGGGGGGCTGGGTACTGGTGGGGGCATCCTATAGTGAGCAGTAGGGCTGAGCTGGGCAGTAGGAGTGGTGCAGCCCCAGAATCCAGAACCTTGCACCTCCACAGGCCAACAGAACAGCATTTCCATAGGAACCGTCACTTAATTAGCTCTAAGAAATAGTCATTTTTCTCAGACATAGTAGTAAATTATCCCTCCTCCATGTAACTTTCGTTTTTCTTCTGTATTTCAGATTCAATTCAGAAGGTAGAATAAAACACAACCATTCTAAATTTATTAATTAAAAACTATGAATGAGTATCACGTCTCTTCTGGAATGGATATGTTACAATAAGCAAGTCAGATACAAGCTGCAGAGTAGATGGAATCTGAACTAACCTTGTGGGACACAGCAGAGAATCAAATTACCACGTTCAGACCCAGAACTATGTTGAGGTATGGAACAGGGAAGACCACGGATAAGAAATCGAAGAATAAAAACAAGCACTTTGTTTCACTTAACACTTGTAGTCTTCAAGATTGGGTTATTTGCAGCCACTAAAAATTTTTGGCCTTTCACAGTCAGGAAAAAGAAAAACATTTCCATTTATCTGATATGCTTATAATAGAGAGCTTATGTCTTCGTTTACTTACAGTATAGTTAAACACTCAGCTAATTTCAACCATATTGCAAGTCCAAAGAACTTTCATTAATAAAAGAGCTATTTAAAATTAGATTTAATCTTGTTAGAAGGTGTGTCCTGTAAGCTGTCAAGACATGTAAGAATGTGGCAAAACAAATTGATTCACAAAAATATGTCAGAAATTTAACACTTTTCCTTAGGTTAGAAAGTGTTGTTAAACTGCTGTTACTAACAATAGCTTCTGATTATTTCACAGAAATGTAACAGGAAGCTATACTTTCTATTTAAAACACACATATTTAGTTCTTCAAGTACAATTTTGTAAAATATATGTGACAGGATTAATTTAAAGGGAAAAGCAACAGGAACAGTCAATGAAATAAATAACTAGTGTGTATTTAGATTAGCTTTTCATTAAGAGAACAGAAAGCAGCCCTGATTACTACATTTGAATCCTTCAAATTCAACAGTCCCCTCCAAATTAAATGCAGTTGATGATAGTTTTTTTTTTTAATCAGTTACCTTATTTGTACTTCAAATCAAATGCACGAATACTTCTTACTAAATATTATGTAGTTGTATAGAACTATACAACGCTTATACAAACTGCTGTAAGCAAACTGAACAGCATTTTTGCCTCTGAATTAACCTCAGAAATGAGATAAGCTGAACAGAATTCAAAGATTGTGTTGAGTCCTAACAGAATTTAGTTCCTTGTTTTCCTTTTCCACACCATTCATGAGTTTATTTCTCCTACCCATGTTTCAACCATTTTCAAATCAAGAATACTAAGATAGAGCTTTATTTCCTTCTCAGTAGTTTTTCTATTACACGATTCCTGATATGGGCTATTCAACTAGTCGAATCCTCTAAGAGCAGTCTAACAGAATGCTGTCTGACACAGGAGTGTGTATGAAGCAAAAGTGTGGAATTGAATCCTCCACGCAGAAGAATTTGCCTCCACTGACATTCACTGATGCTTGCTGAACACTGATGGAGATCAACCAGTGGATGTGAGCACACTGAGGCAGTGGGTGGTGAAATTAAGCAGCGGCAACAGCAACATGAAAGAGAAGCCATGTTTTGAATGGACACATGCAGCTGTCACTCTGTGAAATGAAGAGAGTCTTGATCAGCTCTAATTTGTGAATCATGTGAATCAGAGGGTTATGAACAGGGAACTGAGCGTGGTTGAAAAATGCATGACCATGCTGAACATAGTTCTTCCTGAAGATGAAGAATGCCACATTCTTCAGATTGACAAGATTGTATATGGATCCATAACTTGGGCCTTCCTGGAAGATCAAAGGCTCTACTCTCCTAATAGCAAATGTGGAAATTTCACACAGGCATGATATTTCTGCAGTTGATTCCTATGGAAACCATTTGAAAATATAAATTCAGTACCATAAGAGTGGAGAGTCCATGACTATTTGCTTACTAAGTGAAAAATTAAAAAACTATGCATCTTTGGGGAAGGTCAAAACTATGTGGACAACAGGGTGGTCATAAACTTAAGGACAATAGCCTCCTACATTTTAAGCAGAATTAGGATACTAATTTTCCTAAACAAGGATCTCCCCAAAACTTTTATTTTTCTCAGCTGGCACTCTGGATATATTCTAGGTATATTTAGTCTGAAAAATTGCCTGGGTACCTCAGAATTTAAGTTCTTTTCGGAAATATAATCATTCCTGGAGCATATCTGTGTCTACAGAGCTGAGTTGGGTCTTAAGTATGCATTCCAGTTTTGGCTGCGTTTGCTTATGCTGAATCATTTAATATATAAATGGCTATGCTGGTGTACAAATTGCTAAAAGCCTGCACTTATGAATGCATTGGTTTCCATATTCATTATTATCACAACAGATTGAAGCATTAGACAATTGAAATTATTGTTAAGAATAGAAAAAAAATTCACACTACTGTAGTAAAAATGTTGAAGGAATCTACTCATTATCCCACTCTGCATATTGGTTAAATACCCATCCTTGTGGTGGCTGACAATTCTTAGGGGAAAATTTTCAGTGGACTTGACTGTGCTGTCAGCCCTAACCTGGAGAAATCACTTTCAAAGAAGATTCAACTAATTATATAGTACTACATAACAGCTAGTTAAATCAGCCAATTAAGAAAAGAACAATAAATGGAATTCTATATGGCCCAATAATAAACAAAATCAGCATCATCCACAATAATCATGCAATTTGAACATAGCAAGATAGTAATAAATTTACAAACCCAAATCCCAAAAGGCAAATCATTCAACTTCTTCTCTTTCATGATATCTGCATTCTATGTCCATAATTATGCTTTTTACTACTACCAAGAACTGTACTACCTAAGAACCATTTCACACTTTTTGTGTGAGAAAATTTTTATTTTGCAGTATTTCTTCTGCAAATCATTTAGAAGAAATATAGATATGGGACCAGAAATAACAAAGATGATATGTGTCATTTACTTATTCATATGATATTTATTTTAAAATAAAGTAGATTGTATTTACACTACTCCAGGAAAAATTTGTCACCCACTCTTCAGTTCAGACTGCTCCCCACACTGGCATTTTGAATTTGTGATTGTTTCTGTTCTAGGATGATTTATAACAGACTGAATTAAGTTTTAATTCAAGACTTAGCATGTTTATTGCTTTTATCTATATGCTTTCAGTAAAAGTTTAGATTGTATTTTAAGAGATTGACATTTGAGCTGAAAATGTTTGATTTTTTGTTACGTGCTTCTGTGACCTGCTTATCCAGAACTCTTCGTATAATTATTAGCACATCAGAAATTCATTCCTTCTAGGTTCATGTTTCTCCATGTGTAGCAGCTGTAAACCACAAGTGAAGTTTCTAATGTTAGACAAGGTGTAGCCATTAGTTCCGCTAAAAAGCTCTAAACACCAGTGCTCATTGATTTCTAGTTTCATATATCTTTAATGAGGAGATTAAATACTTGTTTAGGAAGCAGAGCCTGGCTTAAGTGGTGTTTGCTCATTTAGCGCATACAGCCAAAGACCTCCCTAATGTTTCCCATTGGTAATAGAAGTGAAACAAAAACCTTTATTGCCCCAAATATTGGTTCTGCAGCAGCATGGGATATTTTATCATGGAAAAAATCATTACAGATGAAATGCTGAAGAAAAAAAAACCTTTTTAACAGATAATAGACTTTCTTCTCCTGTTCTCTTAATTCTTTATGAACACCCAGGTGTATAGTAGATTCCCATTTCAACTAAATGCACTCCCCTAAAATGAAAAAAATGTATGTTAAGCTTCCTTTTCTGTTTACATACTAAAAAGTGCAGGTGAAGTTTACTGTAGTCAATGTAGTTGAAATTTGGGGACACATACTGATTATCACTGAGAATTTAGCCTTAAGAGAATAGAGAAACACAAAACAGATACTGCAGCAAATACTACTGGAATGAGTGACAAATGACAAGACTTGAAGGTACACAATCCCACTCTGCATGTAAAAAGCAAAGGCAACAGCCTGAACATACTGTAATGCATGGAAAAGAGAGGAAGCACTGGCCTCATGATTAATTTTCCCAGGGTAACAAAAAGCTTTGGTAGGACATACTCTGATAGTGAGATGGAAAATCTGATGTTAGAGAGGAAACACACGTAGCGGGTACATGTACTTCCCTTCCTGGTTGAATTGCCTTCCCTACACTTTGCAATTGAAAAGAAACAGAATAAAGTGTATAATGGAAACAATATATTGCTTTGGGTAGGTGGTCCAAAGAGAACCCTGGGCTTTGAAAGGAATCTTGATACTGCTACAGATTTCCAGAAATCACCTGCTAATAGATCTCTCTACTACTTCTTCTATGATAAGATGAAGTTACTGTATTTCCAGTTTCCATGGAAGTATGTAAAAATTTGTACCAAAAACAAAACAAAAAAACTAAAACCACAACTACTTAAAAACTGACTTTTTGTTGCTAAACTTCATTTTATAAGAACTCCATAGAAACATGAATACACTAGCATCCTCATGTTCTTATTATTGGCATCAGTTGCCCCATATCATAACCATTTTCAAATAGGAACAAGAGGTAGAAAACTGATAGGGGAGGAGACGACTCCTGGAAATCAGCATGCCACTAAATTGATACAATGTAAACACCATATAGTATTGGAAAACCACTGCTGGGGGTAAATGAAATGAATTCACTGGGGCATCTAATCCTATTTCTGGAACACTTAAAGTGTTTAAATGCACTGGAAAGCAAACAAACTTCAAAGTGATCATTATACCCCTGACACTAGTACTTGTGTGGCTGAAATCTTTATGAGATTAACCTCCTACAGGGAAAGGAGTTGAATACGGTCAAAACCACTTTGGACCTGTCAGGAAGATACCAGTCTGAAAGCTCCATTTTAGTCAGAAATGCAGCTAAACGCTCAGCATTAAAAGGAGTTCAATATCTTGAGTGGAACTCACTAATAAGCCTGCAGTGAGAACCATGGACACAAAGTCAGTTAGTTCTATGTCCAAATTTTTTTCCTTAATTTGTAAATTTCAGTTTCATATCAACAATTTCTTCCTAAGAAAGAATACTGTGTGATTTAATCACAGTTCAGACAAAACTCTTTTAGGAGTTATCGCCAGCACAGTTCATCTCTTTCTCTGATGGAAAAAATTCAAGAACACACAGCCATCCCAGCTGAGAAGAAACTATAAAACATTTTAAAATATTTCCACAACATTACAGTTGCAATTCCAACAACACTTCCACTGAAGCAATAATTTGAGTGGATGGAGGGAATGTTTGAAGCTTATGTATATATGCACAAAAATACTCTAAAAATCTACCAAGACTGTGAATAAAAGATTTGTTGGCACCTTACGAAACAACTACAAACTAGTTTATGTTGCAGATCTTGCCTAACACATTTTTCATCCTCTTAATGAATTGCTCTAGAGAGATTTTTCTTTCCTTGTGAAGAGAGTGCTTATTTCGATTTGTAGTCTGAAATCTTATATTTTTTTTATTCTGTCAAAAGTTTTACACAAACAAAGTGCTGTAATGGAACATTAGCCTATAAGAGTTTGTCATACTGTAGGAGATCTACCATTGATTTTTCAGTGAATATAGCAAATGGTAAAAAATAAAGCACACATCCGTCAGCAGTAAATACCTTGGTGACTATTTTTCTTTTCTGCTGTTTTCTGTTCTACTATCCTCTGGCAATACTTAGTACAACATGGTTTCTTTAAATATAACTTCCACAATGTGACGATCAGTTGAGAGCTGTATGAGAAGAAGTTAATTACTAAGACACTCTTATTGCAGGTATGTCTGATTCATAGGAAGACAAAAAATAACAGATTGTCAGTGATATGGACTGAATGTAAAAACAAAAATGTCTTTTTAAATATTTGAATTTATCTTGACTCAAATAGTGGACAAATAGTTATATACATGTTTTTTCTTTCCTGTTGTACTGGCTGCTCAGAGTGTGGAATCCTTCTCCAAAGTTCATTGAATCAATGTAAGATTTACGTGTATTTTATCAGGACTCGAGGATACTGCTGTTATCAACGATACTCACTGGACTGAGATGCTTAGTTGCCTCACTGGGTTGCAGCTGCTGCTGCAGGCAGTCCCCAGTACAGCCCTCACTGCTTGGCTCCACAGGGTGTTTGACTGCCCCTGGCCTCTCAGTGCCTCCTGCAGCTTTGAAGAGCTCTGGAGCTCCAGGGGGCTTCTCCCCTCCCTGAAACTATTGTCAATGGAAACCCAAAGTTGCTTAGGCTGCCCCTGGCCCTAATTATTTCAAGGCATAAATGCTTGTGTAGACAAAATGCATGGTGTGACCTCAGTAAAACCATTTTAAAGCAAGAACTCCATCCCTGCAGCTTCTATTTTATACAACTCTATATACTTACATAAGCACCTGTGTACACACTACTGCTTGCATACACTACCTACTATAGATCCTTAGTAATCATAGGGTTGAAGCTTGTCTGAGGGCCATCAAAAGTGGACAGAAAAGCAATTCTTCTAAACCATATGATTCTGCAATTAGTGCGCATTATTAAAGGTCCCAGTGTATGCTATGGTGTAATGCTTCTTGCTGTACAGAAAATCTTGTTAGGTCATTTCCCTTAACAAGCAACACTTATTTAAAATACCCTTTAAATGCACATGAAGTTTCAGTACAAGCATTCATTTCACTAGACTTGTTTTTCAGAATGAAGAGGAAATATATTCTTTTAACAAGTTTGCTCCTCTGTAGCCTACTTGTTTAAGGGCTGTCCCATGGCATTCATTTAGCTACAATGCTTCACCATAAAAACACATGAAAATGGAGCCTCTTACATACAGTGAGGCCCAGGAGAGAGAAAACAAAACACAAGGGAGCTACCATTAAGAACACTTCTTATCATCATGGCACAAATAAACATTAAAGGTTGGCATCTCCTGGCAGAATTTGAAAATTAGAAGATGATTGATCAGAAGCATTCTGTGCTGTTCGCAAATTCATTTTCTTCATATTCTCTGAATGCCCCATTTGAATTGTGCGTCATTTGTTTATAATGATTAATTAAGTTGACAAGTGGGAATGAGTGACTGCTACAAAAACCTAATGAATGAAATTGTGATACAGTTCTTCCAAATTTTATCTAGTTACTTTTTCTTGGAAAACAATTGAAATGCCTAGGATGTCATTTTCTTCTTCTAATATAGTGTCTTCAGTGAATATTTCATCTCTAATCAATTTAGTCTACAGATAACACAAAGTACTGATTTGTTGGTTTTTGTTTAACTACAAGCACTCTTACATTGCTCAAAAGATGTATTATTTTGTGGCATATCTTGTAGCATAACTTGTTTAGGAAAAAGTCTAAACTGATATAATCAGTTTTAAAGTGATCTGGCTGAAGTGGCCATTGCCAATGGTTAACCTCAGTCTAGGAAGGACAATCTCTCCTAGATCACTCTAGCATAAATTTGGAGAGACTTTTCCCATGAAAGAAAGAGTGCAGGAGCTTAAGTTTTAAATCATCTCATAGAATAACCTGTCTCTGACTACTTGCTAGAGACTGAGTCAAGGGAGATGAGTGACAGTATGCTTCCTTGTGTTAGTATGATCTTCTTAGCCCATTAGAATATTGCCTCCTATTCCTGACTCCAAAAATGTAACAAATATGAAACCTCCATCTTTGTGTAAACTAAAAAAATCTACACACACTTGTAGGCTTCACAGGATAAGAACTTGGTGCTGACAGCAAGCTTCACAGTTCAATATTTAGCCTGCTCTGCCACAATGGTGTGAAGGAGGATGGTATGATAAAAGACACCCTGAAAGATCTCACATGTGAACTGAAAAAAAAGTCTTCTTACATAACTTCAGCACTTTGAGTTCTCCCAAATTTCAATTTATCTTTAATCTTTTAAAATCAAACCCAAACTATTACTGACATAGTAGTACATAGTAAATAATACTATAGTAAGACCATTCCAAATTTTGGTATCAAGATTTGCATAAACTCATTCCCAACACCTGCAGCAGAATACGCAGTTACATTTCAAAAACTAGAAAGAACAATGGCAAAGTTTAAAAAAAAGGAAAAAGAAAAAAGCTGTGGTGAAAAAAGAAATCTTTCTCCATATTTTCATCCTCACTCTCCTAAAATAAAGAAAGAGGATAAAGGAAACAAACCTAAACAAAATCCTGTACATTTTTTGTAAACAACTAAAATGATATAAAATAATTCTGTCTAGAGGAAGCAATCAGTATCAGAAAGGGACAGCGCAAGAAATCATTGGTAGGCCACTAATATCTAAGTCTATCTAAATCTGAATTATGAAGGAACACAAGATTGTATTTAAATATTATAAAGTCAAGGCGTTTTTTTTTTAATTTTTTTTTTTAAGTAGTGTTATGTTTATCCTAGCCTGGACAGAGCAGAATTTGTAGCAGAGTTCAGTGCTGGGTGATCACCCAGTGCATCGTCTTACTAGGAGCTCACTACCTAATTACAGAAGTTTTTAATTGAAAAAAATATGTTGCAATCCACATTCGCATCAGTGGTTTGAAATAGTGGCTAACAAATGAAAGTACATGCTGCCTCTTTCTCCTCTGGCCATCCACCGCAGTTGTCTGAGACTCTTAAGGACTGTCTCAAACCAACATGAGCCTACCATCATCACTTTGTGGTGAATTTTACATTTGAAAGCATTTCTTTGGAGCTGTTTGCCTTCGAAAAGGAGTGCTCAAGAGTGTTAATTGGCTGAAGACTTGGCCTGCAAGCAAGTAACTCCAGCTTGATACGGGAGATTGACAGATGATACCGTTGTATCCTGTGAAGATAGGATACAAGTTGGTGTCTCCCTGCTTCCTCTTACTGGCTGACTTAAATTTGCAAGGCCTGGAAGGTGGGAACAAAGGAGTTCCTGCTGAGATCCCAAAGCCAGAACCTGTCACTCCAAAAAGTACTGACTCCACCACTTTGGACTTATATATAAGTTTGTACTGTCATTGTTAGGCATCGTCAACTGAACAACACCACCTCCGACGAGTCATCACTACTAAGATCAGCATCCGATCCCAAGACATCGCTGGATCAAGACATGGCAAACTGGTTCGTTTTGCTATCTGCCTGCCTCTCTTCCCCCGTTTTCTATCTTTTCTCTTTATCTTCTTTTATTCTTTCAATCTTTGAAGTAGCTGCTGCCTAAAATTGTCTTACCTGTAACTTTCATTAATAGTAATCAGCCAGTTAGCCAATTTAACCTCCAAGTAGTTGTGGTTAGTTGTCAAGAAAGCTCTCAAAAAATTGACGTGTATTATTCCTGTGAGTTTTGGATGACGCCATCGCGGTAGCAACCCCTTGCTGACTGCAGAAGTGCAACTAGGTAGGTAGAAAAAGGTTCACCTCGCCCAAAACTCACCGAGTGGGACAAGACAACAGTGCTCAAGTAGACTGCTCAAACACCCTATCAGGCAGCCTGGTAATTGGCTTCCACTATTGTCATGCTTCACACAGTTCAGAAGTCATCTGCTCTACTACATCTGCGGAGCTACTTGCAGGATTATTTTGTGCATTCTAATGCAGCAGTCGTTCCTAGAAGGTATATCCCAAACTCAAGATATTATGGTAGGAACACAATGAATTCATCAGATGAACAATACAGCTAAGTCCGCTGTTCTACTTTGACAGTAGCCACAGTCAGCTATTAATTTTGTAAAATGACTTTTAAAGAATAACCTGTCAGACATCTTTCTCAAAATTTGCAATTATGTAGAATTGATTCTGTGAACTCATAGAAACTGAAGGTTTTCAGAATATTATCTACTGTGTACAGAAATTATGAATGCTAACAATTTATTAAATATGACAGTTCCTTGTGAAAACGAGTTTCACAAAGCACTATTTTCAGAGAAAAGTCTTCTACAAAAACTTGCTACATATTAAATTATAAGAAAAAACTCAGAATAGTATTAGAAGTTTTTTCAAGTCTTCTTGTTACTAAGTGATGTTTGGCATAACTTTTCCAGTCTGTTCATTTCTGTACATCTTCTTGTATCCACAGAACTTTTTTGCAATTTAACAAAAAAGACCTGAAAAATTTCCTACACTTCTATCTTTTAAGAGAGTTCTTCTCCAGAAATGGGTATACAGCATGAAGTTGTGGCACAAATTTATTTAATGGAGTATTTCCATAACTAATTTTTAACAGTTTTTAAAACAGTTCTCCATGTATTGCTTGCTTTTTAAAATTTTAGCGCACATAGAATGTTTCCAATCAACTATTCACAACAATTAGCATTAACTGTTAATTCAGAAATTCACCAAGTGCAGTACTTGTTCTGTTTATCAGTATGCCTTGCATTTATGTTAATAGCATTGATATTTGCCTACCATCAGATTGTCTTCTGAAGGATTTTTCTTGTGTAGCCCACGTTTTTTCTTTGCTTTGATCCACCTAAACACTGAGCATCAAATGCAAAACTTGCTTCACTGACCAGTCCTTTCATCCTTTCCATCCACTTAGAGAGAACACAGTTCTAATGCTTAGCATATTTAAACAGTTCATTACTACTTTTAATACTTTTTTTAACGATTAATAACTCTATTACTTCAATTACTCACTCCTTCAATTAGTTTATGCTGTGGAATTTTAGCATAAGAAAGTATGCATCCTCTTGACAGTTTTTGTTTGCTTTTGTCATGCGACTCTGCTTGTTGGTTTACATTCTAACAAGTCAGGTCACTGTTCTAAAATATAGTGTTTACATATTATTCTCTCCTTTTCCAGGTATGAAAAAAAAATATTGAAAAAGTAAACTCTATTCCCCTGGATGATTCTTTTCTCAGTTTTAGAGGAAAAACAAAGCAAACAAACAAGTAAACAAAATAACAGCAACACAAATAGTAGACAACACAACCAAACAAAAAAGCACAACATCTGCTACCATCTACTCCTCCGGCATAGTGGCCAATTTAAATTCAAGACTGCATATTTATGCTTGTAGTTCAACCACTGAGTCTTAAATTACTTTGGGGTTCCTTCAAGTCTGTTATCTAGTTCTGATTACTTTTATTTCTCTAATTTATCAGCCTGTTCCATTGCATTTACACTGTCAAATGTAAATCTCTGACAGGCCTTAAATGTTTTAAAATGGAAAGGATGTTACTAATACACTCTGTCAAAAAAAGTAATTTAGAATTTTCAGTACTTTGATCCCATTCCTAGTTATCCTAGATCCAGTTAAATGACCCCGTTCCTCACCTGGCAGTTCACTAATTCATAGTTTTAGGGTTGTTGTTTGTAAAGTAGATACTCTTTAGTAAATAAAGAATCCACAAAAAAATATATACAAATTACCCTCTAATTTATATCCATATTAAGAACTTTATTGATACAATTATGTTACTGTTATTAGGAAGATTCTGTTTCTAGGGAAAGCATTCTTTATTTAAAATTTTTATCTCAGGAAAGTGAAATAAACAATTAATGTAAATATCAGGCTGTGATTCCAAAAGAAAATTATTTTGGGTGTTGCAATACATAAGGTCGGGATCCTTTTTAGTTTTCCAGCTGCAATGAATTACATTTTTCCTTAACCATGTAAAATATTGCTCTGGCAGGCATATCTTTTTTAGATATGCATCCTTGGACAAAAACTAAATGAACCTGTAGGTTTTCGTATACAGTGTGGTTTTCTGTTGCCCTAGGGGATTTCAGAAGCCGTGTTTGCACTTGTGTTTTGGGGCGAAAGGGAGACAAGTCAGCATGAAAACAGTATCAGTTATGTTCAAAACCATTGCTCACAGCAGGTTAAAAACAATTGCTTCTTCTCCAGTTTCTGACAACAGGTCATACATGCAGATCTTTGCACTATGGTGAAAATTCAAAACTGTACATTCAACTTGGCTTCTTTATGCTATTGTTGGTTTCCAAAACCCAGGTCAAATTACAGGTATCATCAGAGACCAGAGTCCTCTATACTAGCTTGACACTGAAATGCAACCTATAGTAGATGACATGTTGAAACTTCTATCCAGTTAACATTCTCTAGACATCAGCCTAGCACTATTCTCCCAACAGATTCAGCAGAGCTTAGTTTTAAGAAAAGTCATACATGAGAGTATCATAAAGTGCTTCTACCTTCACATTTTTGTTATAGTGGCTTTGGATACAGCAATTTTGCTCCCTTTGCTTTTCATCTCCATTGTTTGCTAACAAGCATAGACTAGACAACTCACCATTTACAGGACAGGTGATAAGGAAATGCAAAGACTGAAACAAGTTTATTAATATTTGTTTGTCAAGATATTATTGGGATTAATTTCTATCTTCCAATTTAAATAGGATTAAAAGGATTAGCTTGAATAATAGAAGCATACAGCATATTATAAATACTTATGCTTCATTTAACTAATAGGTTTGGATAGGAACATAAGATACATTAAATTATTCCAGGATAGCCTATAATTACATTATTTTTAAATAATAAAAAAGAAACTCATGAGTCATTAATAAGGAGATGACTTTGGAAAAAGGCAAACTCATTCAGCAAATATAATTTTGTACAAGACATTTTCTATTTTTATATACAGTTAATAGCATCTATTATGCAGTCTTCAACTTAGAAGGTTGTGTTTCTTGAGAAATGTACTTTAAAACAGGTTTAATTACACAGTATGAGAGTTCTTTTGGCAACAAAGAGGAAGAAAGTCATTTGCACTTTAATGAATGTTTTGAAGGAGAAAACCAACTTCTGCACTGAAGTACTCCACAAATTTCTAGCAGTAGGAAGAGAATGCAGATTACAGTCTATTTTCCCTACCATATATCATCACTAAAGTGACTGAAAAATATGCTATATTTACCTTATTATATAAAATTCTTATGCACAATTCTAATTATTATTATTATTTTTTTGTATAACAAAGAGGATAACAGCATCCTGAAAGTGAGCTGAAGAGAGGAAAAAAAACATTTTGGATAATGTCTACAGTGCACTTGAACAGCTTTTGTTAATGTAGGAGGAATACACACAACACAACAGGAATATTAGAGACAGATATCTACTTGTCTTTGTACTTTTTGTTAAAAATAACAGACCTCTTTAAAAAAAATAAGATTTTGTTTTGCAAGGCAAGACTTTCTTCAACTGATTCAAAATCGTTGGTTTTTTTTTTTTTTTAAAACCTTATATTACCTTTAGTTATCAGAAGAGATACCGGAACAAGAGGCCTGCTGCAACTTAGGCAGGACTTCAAGCGATGTAACTCTTTTTACACTATCAAAACAATCTGCTACAGTTCCATTCAGTGGCACTAGGCAGGTGAGGGAAGAGTTGTGTTTTTTTTAATAGCTGTCATTCTTTCAAAATTGCAAAGTTGCCACTTAGTGTTAACTCTGGAGGAAGCTTTCACAATATGGTGAGCTGTGCAGTAGTAAACAAACCACCATCATCAGAAGATTTCATGAAACAGCCAGAACAGATGGAAATCATTTTCAGGCACTACTTATCTATGCTGGCTTTAAACCACTGAGCTAAAAATAGAACAGTCCTACTTTAACTATATAGCCTCCCTTACCCTATTGAGTCTTTTTTCCTATTTTTGTTTCTATTGCTATTTTGAAGAGTATTTCAGTTTAAAATTTAGATTTGATGACTACAGTTGACAATAAAAGTAGTTGTAAAAGTCAGGGATACCTTTATCTTCTTCCACCATTACCTCCTTCTCAGCTTCCCACAGAGATTACCTTGTCTCTGCTTACCAGATGTTTTTGCCTTTCTAACCAATTTTGTCTCCAGCCCACTCCATTTCCTGAGTTGTTTCAAGGCCTTTTTTCCTCAACTCCCACTCCTTGAAGTGATCTTTGTTTACAGGTTCAGTGGGTGTGTTCCATTCCAGAAAGTGTTTTAGAATGTTTGAATACTTTGCTTGTAAGTATGATTTGGTTCTCCTGCCATATTACATTTTTAATAAGTCAGCAGCTGACCATTTGAGTGTTTTAGCATATTAAAAGTCTTAGCATAAGAGGTGAACCATTTCAATTATTTATCCCACTTTCTCCATTCTCCACATATTAGGTTCACTTTGGACTTGGAGTTTTACACTGGAACTTGAGAGAGACTTACAGAAAAGAAACTTATGGAGCTTCAGTTCAGTTTTAAATGCTTTAAGAAATATTTAGAGATTTTAAAACTGTTTTAAAACTACAAAATCCCACCCTAAACGAGCAGATCACTAGATGCCGTCAAACAAACTTCTATGCAATAGCTGTTGAATTCCAGATGTCTACGCAGTTGAGTCCTATTGATTTCACTAAGAGCTCTTTAGTTTTTCCACTCTTCATTTTAACGTGCTAATTTTTATAAAATTCTGTGGAAAAAATGCTGGACTACATGTGCTTGCACAGACATACTCATTGCAGACACATACACTCACAGATGCATTCACTACGCACCCATTTTGCATTTCCAGTATCACATCGATTCTAAAATCCCCCCAGCACGCATTCTTAAAGTAAGAACTGAGTACATTTTGAAATTCCTTGGATTTAATATAAGAAATACAGTTTAAAAGTAGAAGTGGTTGGTTGTGGAATTCCCGTCTATTTGAAATGCAGACTGAAAAATGGAGAGTGGACAGTGGAGAATTTTTCCAGTGGAAGAAAAAAGACCTACTATGCTGTTTCCAAGTTTTAACCTACAGGGAAATTCTAGCCCTAAGTTATAAATTCCAGAAAATAGGGGCCTATAACAGAAACAATGACTGAACCTTAACTACAGCATTGCTAAAGGCAGTGCTGCAATAAAATGGAATGACCTGTAAGATAAAATGTTTAATCTTTTGAGTGAGATGTGGCCTAATAACTCAGAAGCAGAGATAGGGGATGATTCAGGCTCTTCCTTGCAGCCTCTTATATGCCCTTTATGAAATACACTATCACTCTCAGCTGCTTTTCCCTTTCAGGATGAATCTTGTTTCACAGCATAGCCAAATGGACTAGAAGAGTCATAAAGAACCAATTTATGGCCACAAACTTTTCAGCAAAAACTATTTTTCAAAATGTAAATTAGTGGCAAAAGAAGCAGAAGGATCAGGAGAAATACATTTGCTCAGAGAAATAGGTGGTGCAGATGTATTTTTGAGTTTCTTTTCTATTTCTCACTTCTCTGAGAAAAAGTATAACATCATTTGAAACTTTGTCACTGAAAATAGCTTGGTAAAACTCTTTAATTGCAAAAATCAAAGCCTAAATCTTGTTCTTGTGCTTACTTTTTGTATCACAGCAGGGGTAAACAAAGAAACAAGGCATTTATATAAAAAGATGGACTCACAGATTTTTGAATGATGTGATTGATATTAACTTTATGACATATTTGCCTATGCCATTCAGTGGAACTGGGCAAAGTGACTTATGAGGTCCCTGCAAATGCTATATCCCATCAAATAAAGAGACATTAGTCAGCAGTACCATGGTGATCTGTCTCTGACACAAAAATCTGAGACCATTTAGAATTCCACTTACTTGAGCACTGCTCCCAGCCTGGACAATGGAAAGATACTATCACAGCAGAGACTGTACCACATTTATTTTCAGAGTCCTTTTATTTTTATTTTTCTCCTGTCCTAGAAGTGGGAAAAGAAGATTTACTTGCTTTCTTCTTATTCACTGTTTCCATCTGAAGATTCCAGCTTAAAAGCAAGGCTAATATGAAAGTAAATTCTTTTAAAGTTTGTGGATAATTTTTCAACCTGGTACATAAGGAATTAGACACATCCCATTAAAAACAGCTGGAATTATGTAGGTAATGCCTTGCATACCACACAGAAAATTTACCATGAGCCTCTAGCCACTTCTGTTACTCAAACTTTCCTGAGGCTAAAATCACTATGAAGAACATCTGGGCTCTGTTCTTTGGGGATTTCTATTTTATTCCATCAATATTTTCCCTCGTTTTAACACATGAAAATTATAATGAGATATTCCCATATTAGGCATATGGGAACATCCACTGCAGATGATACTCACAGGAAAATCTAGTTTGCGAATCTCCTGTGCTTACCACTATTATACCTGTCATTTCTGATTCAGTAGCATTTTGCACCTGTCATTCATAGCTAAATGAAGTGCTATATATTGAGGATGGATTTGCTTCCTGCCCCAGTGCCTACACCTTGTCAAGATTGTACTAGACTGTATGTTTATTAACTTACAAGATGTTCCCAAATACTTAAGACAACAGCAACAAAAAACTAACCATTGGCATTGATCAATGTATAATACTGGTAAGACTAAAGAGGAAAAGAAAAATAATATTTCTAGAATTTCATTTTAACCACAAAGAACTTTTAAAAATAAATCTTTAGAATAAACAAGTGGAAGGTTCATCAGCATTCAGTGATATTTCCTAAATACACACATATATACACACACACCTAAATATACTTTGTTATATATTGTTATATATATGGATACATGCAAAATTATGCAACTGAAGAAGGCTCAGACTGGGCAGTTTGGCCTTATAAGTTTTATTACCTAACTAGAGATAATCTACAGCTGTATAGTTCAGTTTTGACTGCTCTAATATACACACTTTCTCCACTGAGGGAAATAAATTATGTCAGCCCATTCATTAAAAAATAGCTTTTATTTGCTAGTTTGATCTGGCAAATATAGACTCCACCATTTTAAAAGCATCTTTTGATCAGTTTTTAATGCAGCTGACTAGAATAGAGCAATATCACAGTGCTTTGCACGTTCTTTCCTATTATATATGGACAATATATACACAGTTATCTTCTGCTTTTATAAATGATGAACTTTTTAGAATTACGATGTAGATCATAATCATGATTGTCACAACAAATATTTTTGTAAAATTCCATATTCACTGAAGAATCATCACAAGTACATGACTGTTTCAGAAAGCAGCTTTTATTAAGCTTGTGTAGTCTTCTTAATTGAATTGTGTAGATGTATTTTTGCACACATTTGCATAGACAGGCTCTTTATATGAGCTTTGGCATACTACATGTGGTAGGCAGTTGAAAAGTGAATAAAGACAGTAAGAAAAAGGCAATGCACATACTGCTGATAATCAAGAAAAGAGATTTCTGCAAGTTTCCCTTGTGCCAAATCTCGAGGTTCATCCCAAACTCCTAAGTTCATTTTTCAGCCCCTAGTATTTCATGTTGCTTTATCTGTCTTACTTGCTAAATGAATGTACTACTTTTATTTAAACCACATGAGGTGGCTGTACTTGACTTCTTAGGAGGGAATGTAATATTTAGCAATTTCATTATGTACAATTGTGAAAAGGTGAGACATTTTGTAAACATAATTTGGGGCTCATTTTAAATGACATACCTTTTCTCTAACTCCTTTTCACAGCCTGAAGCTGGAAAAATAAAGTGCAGCCCATATTCTCTTTACAATTTACTCCTGAGAAACACTGACCACATAAGTCAGTAAACATTCATCGTGAGCTTTAGGCTACTTTCCTTGGATTTGCCCTCAGGCTAAGCCAAGGGCTAAAAACATTTCATGAGGAGGTCACAGTTTCAAGAAAAATAAATATATTGCTAGTACAGCATGGTTACTCAGCTTGGTCTCATGCTAGAAAAATTCCTTCTCCCAACAAATACACAGAATTTTATGTTTTCTGTCACATTATAATAGATACTGTGGTTATAAATCACCAATATGCTAATCAACATAGCTGTTGTGACCTACATACCACATATTTCTGCCAGAGCTTCCCATAACATGTCACATTGAATCCACTCTGAGAAGTACAAACCAAATCTACTTCAACCCATTTAACACATAGATTTCAGGGAAGAAAAAAATGAGGAGCACAGCAGAGCAAAAAAGCTAGGTCAAGCTCTCTTGTTAATCTTGGGCTTCTGTGACAAAGCCATGTTTGCCACCATGTATCGCCATGAGGAATGACATGATTTCTCATGAAAAGGGCTACAAATAGAACAAAGTCTCCGTCCAATACAATTCCTTACATCACAGAGAATCTTAAAAGATTCCTCTCTAAATTGTTTGTTGTCTTACTGCAGTTACTGATCTGCTTAAGCCAAACAATATCTACAAATAAAAACCACCGTCCTTCAAAAACTGCCTGCTTATCAGTGTAAAGACGCATTTTCTAAAGATTCTAATGTGTACTTAAGGCATTTTAATTGTTCTTGGAGAGGTTTATTAGACAAAAAATAAACAAGCAAATATGTTTTGGTTAATGTGTGATTAATACAAGAAAATAAAATGGCATGGAATATATTCAGAGATTCATTTTATTCTTAATTTTAGACAGTAACATCAGTACTTAAGGAAAAGTAGTTAGAATAGATTATATCAAATGCTTTATCAGGTCATTTAATTAATGTTACCAAGAAGCTTCACGCTGTATTTTTTAATAATCTGTTATTACAGATGTTTAGGACAGAAGAATTTTTCTCTATGTGATATATAATGCAAGAACTTGAAGTTATCTTCAGTGAAGATTTCCTAAAGCATTTTCACAGAAAACATTTTTAAATCTGATGACCTAGAAAAATTCTAGCCTAGAGAGCTACCGTCTACCTGACTTTCCCCTGCATACACGTATAAGGAGAACAAATCAGAATGCATTTAGAGACTTTTTTTTAATAGATGTGGAAATGCTGTTATTAGGTCCATATTGCAAAAGAATACCAGAAAATAATTACAGTAACAGCTTAAAGCTCGATACGTAGAAACAAAACTGACTGACATACAGATCTTTCTCTGAGTAATTTCTTATCCCGGCCATAACTGGCCAAAAAAGTCCTGTGTTGAGGGATCAAATACTATTTTCCTCTGCAGACATGTGACTTCTATGGAAAATAAAGAGATTCACTTAGGCACCCCTAAGCATAGATGGTCTTTTTGTCTCAAATGGAGTGCTTTAAACTATACTGCAATAATCACAGATGCTCTGCTCTTGGCAGAATGAGAAAAGCTTGATATAGATTCCCAAAATAGCTTCATTAGATAAAGACGCCATAGATCTTTATTACCTCTATTATCTTACAGCAAATTTCACAAAGCACAATATGGAACCAAATTCAGAAAAAGACCAGTAAGAAAGCTGTGAATTAGCATAAAACAGCTAAGTGAGCTTAATCCCAATCAATACCTAAGCAAAAAGTAGGAATCAGAGGTATATGGAATCGTAATGATTTATTCCTATGTTGAGTGGAGTAGGAGAAATAATGGTCTACCATATCAGCATCTGTCATTAATGAGTTTAAATTCCTGTAAGTTTATACCTGTTACTTTCTCAAAGTAGTTTTTTTATGGAAGCTATTCAATACATCAACTTCCTCTTCCTAACTTCATTTAATTTCACAGTTTATATTCAATTTCATCTTATTTTTCTTCTTGTTTCCAAAGATGAAGATAAAACAAATTATTTTTTCAAGAAAACTAGCTAAACTTACCTTTATTTTTAAGAACAACCAATTCTTTCACTCCGCAGTCAATTCTCACAGGGAAGACCTCATGAAATTTTCTCAAGTTTTCTGAACTCTGGGGCACCTGAGCTGCACTGCATTCTGAAAGGCACAGTAACATTCCTTCTGTCTGGTCTGGTGAGGAAGACCACTTGAAAGCAGCAGCAGCATGAACTCATTTGAGAAATATTGTCTGTGTGAAACAGAATTCCTAATGATGAAGTGAATTAATTTGAAGAACAAACCGTAAGCTCTCATTTTGGACTTATCACTAATACTGATTATTATTTTTTAAAAATAATTGATTCAAAAGAGAAGAAAGTAATTTTTAACTGAAATTTCATTGTATTCAGTACAAATTCTAATGTCTTGCTGGGAGGAAACATCAGCAGAAAAAGATCACACATTTTATGAATAATCTTCTCATGAATCCTATTTTTTTTCCTCCTGGATTTCTGAAATCTTCTGTGACAATAGAATGAAGCAAGTTTGGATATTTTAAATTTTGTTTTCTACTTATAGCCCAAATGATGTGCCAGCATCTTTGAAGTGTTAGCCTACCATCACAGGAAATTTCATGAAGCACAAGAAATACAGTTTAGACTGAACATACTGGAATATCCTCCACTGTTTTACATTTAATAGTGTTTCCAGTCCCAGCCTGACACTGTTCTAGCCAAGTCATAACTATTTAAGCAGGTTTTATTAATGAACTTCTACTCATGAGAACTAGGAGCGGAATTTAAAAGTTTTACACCCCATGTAAATGGTGCTAAATTTATTTACAATAGAAAAGGATGAAAAGATCCAAGGAATTGATTGCAGTACTGGATTACAGGGCCTAGAAGCTGATGGAAAAAATTCTGGTATAAAGAAGGAAGCCTTTGGATAAATTCAAAAAGGGGAGCATTGAAGAGCACACCTATAGAATCTATCACCCACTTTACATCTTGAGCACTGTACAACTACTGCATCTAGTCATACCAGAGGTTATATGCAGGGTTCTTGAGTCCGTGTACAAGATAAAGTGCCACTCTTTTCAGGGGAAAGAGCTCTAATGCTATCTGGTTTGCCAAGAGTGTTAGTATAGATACTGTACAAAATAATGCCTCTGAGCCTCAGGATATGATTTTACACATTCCCAGCATGTTACCTAACTCCATTACTAAGAATGCACTCTGGCAATCTTCCTTTGAGGATGAACAAATATTATAGGGAACATGCTACATGCCAGACAAACAGCCTTAGCTTGAAGTCCTGCCAGATGAATATGTTGCCTTTTATGGATTTGAAATGCATGTGAAAACCACATCAACATATTGCAACCTCGTGAAGTGCCAAAAACCTTAAGAAAAAGGTAACCATGGATTTGAACAACATAGTAATTACCCCTGTGTTTTGTCAATTACAAAGTTACTTTGAGTGATTGAGATAGACAACATAAGGATTACAAACTCTTAAAAATACTACACTGAAAAGCTTCACTGCACTAACCAAAATTCAGACCCTTGTTAGTAAGAATGAAGAGATTAATGAAAAAGTTTCTCCAGGTAATAAACAAGAATGCACATGAGCACACCAAATATCATGAAGACTGTGGCTTTACTTGTAAGGCTACGTGAGTACAAAGCTTGGGTATATCTTTTTTTCCTAACTGAAATTGCATCTTCACAGCCTCCAATCAATGTCTTATTTTTGTTTGGTTGTTTTTTTCTTAAAGAAATCTAGAAAAAGGTTTTGCAAAAAAAAAAACTGTTAGAACATTTCAGTCATGTCCCTGAGATAAACCACTTATATGACAACTGTGAAAGTCTTCTAAAGAGTGCTATATGCCAGGGTTCATGAAAATAAGACATCTTGTTCCTAACCTATACAAAAACAAATGAAGTTAAAACTGAACTTCATACTTTATGATCATAAATATCATCTTTAATAAATTCTGATTAAAAATGAATTAAAAACAGCAATCACAGAGCATCAGCTGGGTCATCCGTGGTCACGGAAACAAGATAAATATCCAATTAGCATGGCCCTGGGATAACCATATTCTATGAACTGAGTTCAGTATAGTCCATGACACTGAAATCTCTCCTAGGGTTGTGGCACCCTTTTTGGCAAACCCAGGCCAGAGCTGCAAATACTAGAAAGTTGCAAAAGATAGCAGTCAACCTTTGTAAAATCTAGATGATACAGGCTTGAATCTATGCTACCATATTAAACCAAGGAGAACATGGCTTAGTTTAATAATATCACATTAAACCAAGCATAGCATGGCCTATGCTTACACAACCATACTCACTCTTCCCCTCCCTTCCATCTCAATAACTTGCCATTCTCCAGAATGTCCAGCACAGTCTTTGTTCCCTGCTCTAATGCCATCACTATGCAAATATTGAATGAGAAACAATAGTTGTCATGGACTAAAGCATTGGCAGGGATCTTGCTCACAATCACTGGATGAACTTCAATGACAAAGCACATACATGTATTTGTTTAACCCACACATTTCACACACGTAAAGAAAGTGAGTATTCATATACCAATTTTTTAAACTTGAACTGTTGGCTAGTAAATGTGTCTTGGAACACACATCCTGTATTAAGTTGTAAATCCATCTTTCCAGTCAGAAGATTTATGTTCCTTTAGACAAATTAATGGCTTTTGTAAAATCATAAAATCAAAGATCTGTTTGAAGGGACCCTTAAATTTCACCTACTCACAGAATCACAAGGTTGGAAAGTACCTACAAGATCATGTAGTCCAACTGCCCTCCCATTACTGTTGCTACCACAAGCCACTAAACCATATCTCATAGCTCCTCATCCAGACGCCTCTTGAACACTGCCAGGGATGGCAACTCCACCACCTCCCTGGGCAGGTCATTCCAGCTCTTGACCACTCTCTGAAAGAAAAAGTTTTTCCCTTATGTCTAACCGAAACCTCCTCACATTAACCAGAAGGTTTTAATTGATGTATTCTGGTTCTGGGAGCAGAAAATAAAGTTTATTTTTTTCTTTTATAATCACATTCTTTGTGGAACAAAGGGATTATTCAAACCTGCATATGTGCTCACACAGATGAAGCAAACTGCATTCCTTCTTTGTAAGAACAGAACTTTCTTCTCAGATTGGCCAAGAACTGCTCTCTTATTTAAGGATGTGCATTTTGTTAGTCAAGATTAATAGACCATTTTGAGATGTTTACACTACAATATTATGGCACGTGACTCCCACATATCAGCTCAGATACAGAAGTTCCCTGATATAAACTCATGCCCACTGTACTTTTCTGTTGTATGAAAAGTCTTTGCAGAAAAGAACAGTGAGATTTCTAAGGATGATAGCTTTCGTGTCTTCTTGATTCAAATTCAGAAATCAAAGTTGTTAGCAACTTTTGAAGTCTTTGTGAAAGCAAACATTAACCACTCAATTTTCTTCATTATACATAATCTAGTTCAGCCATGAAAGCAAATAATGCATGGCAACAAACATTAGCCAACATAACAAGGTGAAATCAGTGAAATCAGGAGAGGGTCAAGGACCTCCTCCACAATTTTAACATACCTACATTGATATTAAGGTGCATTACCTGTATGTGTTCATAGCTTAATTGGGTTAAGCCCTTCATTGCTTCTAGGAAAAGCTGAATTTAATAAGAATTCCTACTCTGCTTTGGGATAACATCTTCCATTGATTTAATCCCTTCTTGTACCTACTTGCATCATGTGAGGTAGCTGTGGTTTTCATTTTACATTCAACTCAACAGCATGATGAATAGCTATTGTCAGCTTTACTTCACCCTGACCAGTGGCTGCAGCAGTGGGGGTATGCTGGGGTCAAGGAGACGGCCTCAAATAATCTACAATTTTCCTACCCCTGCTCCAACCCCCCTTTGTTTAAGCTTACCTTTCTTTCTTTAGTTCCCCCTCCCCCCCCCCCTTCTTTCTCTTTTGCTGTTCCATCCACCTTGCTCCTTTCTGAGGGAGACTGAACAAAAACTAAAAATGATGAGTACCACTGTTTATTGTTTGTTACCCTTTTATGACATTTCCATCATCTTCTTTCAAAAATCATTCTAACATTGTATTATATGTTTCTAATTTATTTTACAGGAAAATCCCCTATTTTATTCATTTAGATATTTCTTTTTTGGTTCAGTATGTTACTTATAGCATATGGGAATTCAGCACTTCAAACACTGACTCCATATGATTTACTTACTACATTACCGTATTAAAAATATTGTCAGAACTGGCCTTTTGATAGTATCAAATTGAGGCTGATTTTGTCTGAAAGTTTTTCCCAATAAAGCTACAGGCCTTCCCAGATTAAAGCAAGAATACACTCACTACATATAAATACTGGCAGTTTCCAGTAAGAAGCCAAGCAGGAAGGAAGAAATATTACATAAAGCACTGAGAGATATGGATAGGAAGAGCAATAGTACTGTTTAAGGACACAGACTTGCTAGAGGAGTTATATACTAGGAATTTGAGATCAGAAACCTGAGTCTTCCTTGGACTTACTCAGCAAGAGAGCTGGGAGGAAAGAATCAAGCAAGTAAACGTGGACTGGATAGATAAGGCAACGGGGCAAAGAGCCAGAAGTTGTAGAAGCTGAGCCCAACAAAGAGCATCTTTTTCCACAACCAAATAAAAATATTTCTGAGTGCTAGCATCCTCAGAAGCAGCCATAAATGTGGTATCCTTGAACTGCTGAGCATATTGGTTTTGCAAGCTGAATGTTCCATTAGCAAGGACTTCACCAGTGTCATGTTGTCTATTTCTGTTACTTCTATTACATGCATTGATATATGCTAGCTGGAGTTACACTGAAGTGTTATGAATGGATCAAAGGCAATTTATTAAAAAAATACTTTGAGAAGTGAAAAGTGAAAGTTTACTTTCTTGTTG
Organism: Gallus gallus; assembly: GCF_016699485.2. NCBI lineage: Eukaryota > Metazoa > Chordata > Aves > Galliformes > Phasianidae > Gallus > Gallus gallus. The sequence goes on along the minus strand of NC_052536.1, from coordinate 31,155,301 downwards.
AGGAAAGGAACAAGTATAATCTTGCAAAGTTATGGAGATCACCAAAAATATTATATCCATAATTCCACAGAGAAAAGGATTGTACTGTATCACTAGTTATAAAACATATGATTTCTTAAATTAATGTAAATTGCTAGGTATATGAATCATATATCATGTATATATTATATGCATCACAGATTTATACATATGAAATTCATGGGAGAATTCATTGTTCAGAAGTCTGGAATTGTACCTTTTTTCATCTCATTTGTTTTTCTGTGACTGAGAAGAGACCCTTCCTTGTTATCCACACACACCCCAACCACCACAGCTGTTCTCCTTGTCTCTTCAGAAAAAAAACTTATGGTATGTGTACTGACATGTTCATAGCTCTCTATGTGCACTTCTCTTGTCATAGAAATGGATCTGCTTCAAGGAGTTCTTTCTGGTTAAGATCTACGATTTCTCAGTATTTTTAATAGAAGAAATATGCTCTTAAGCACGTTACCACAACAATTTTCATTTCCAGCCAATTAAAATTAGACTAAACTTCGAATATTTATTACTAATTTCACTTTGCAGTATTCTGTTTGATACATAGTTATGATTTGTTTTTAATTAAATGAGCAAGTAAATCCATGAGAACACAATGAGAAACACAAGGTGAAAAACTACTTGCCACTACTTGCAAAATCATATCATTTCTTTTGTTGTGAAGGAAATTAGTAAAAAGTAACACAACAAAACTGTACAACATTAAAATAAGAACCTCCACTGTGAAAGAAATGTGTAATTGGTGTAAATAAACAAACAGTGTTACCCTGTGGCATAAACAAGGGGTTCATCACGAACAGACCCATGGAATTCGTTAGATACAGAGAAAAACCAGACATAGCTTACAAAACACACTAAACACTTCCATGACTGTGATTAACAGAGGTACATTTTTTTATGAGCGCAGCTGATACAGGCTCCTGTTCATCACTCATGAAAATGCAGTCAATGATGGCAACTATGCTGAAATGCATTTTGTATTTTAGAATTTGCTCTATCAAAAAGTGATATTATGCCCTTCGTACCTGTTGCAGTTTCCATGAAAATAAATAGGAAGTATTACTTCTGGAGTGACCTGCTCACTAACCAGTAAGCCTCCCTATCAGCCTCAAGCAGTCTACATAATAACGCTGAAATACAGAACAGAAAAATGGTTTAACGGGCTATAAGAGAAGGAAAATTGGCTAAATGTATTCCTAAGGCCTGCACAATAGGCACCACTGTTTCTTCCAAAGGAAATACCAGATCTTGTTCATTCGAGTTACCTGACGTATTACCTGCAGTTGTAGTTAGTTTAGGAAGACAGTAGGGAACTGCTAACCACTGTCTATAAAACTAATGATTTTGATACAGATTGTCTCCTGCCGTTTATTGCTACACAGAGGGAAACTGTTGAGCAGCTAGTCACACTTTCCGATTCTGGGGAACTGATTTGTTGCAGCTTTAGTTCAGGCAAGAACAAATCCAGGCAAGGAGCGGCTTTAATTTATGCCACTGTCAGAGTGTCTCACGGTCTCTCTACCACTGGAGTTCTTCTCTGCCACAACCTTTCATGCTCTGACAAGGGATTTCCCAGGCAGAAATATATATATGTGTATTGCACAGATGGTTTGCATATGCGCAGTAGACTTCACATATCTGATTTACTGCGTATGCACAGACCATCTGTGCAGCACATGTGCAGCAGGTCTGATGTGTACTGGACACATTGGACTTACTGTGCATGTGCTACACAGTTAATCTGCACACACACAGTAGCCACAGCTCTGACTGAGTTGCCAGACATCCAGATGGCCAGAGTCCTTAAATTCCTTCCAAAGAAAAAATGAAGATGGAATAAGAGGAAGTTTGCTTTTATTTCCTGTGAAAATCATAGCTCAACCTTTATTCACAAATGTAGTGGGTAATTAGCGTCCACAGTAACTTCATTACTTACTAAACCATTTTATTTTTTTTACTTGAAGAAAGAAATTCCCATACACAAAGAGAAGCTCCCTGCTGGTCATGTATACCCTAAAGCAGGCTGTAGAAAACAAAATGGAGCTCTGACAAAGCTCAATAAACTTTACAGAAGAAAACACTATCAGTAGGTTAAATCTGTTTAAAATTAGCAAATCCACAACAAGTGAATTACACATGCTTCTATTAATGAGGATTGGCAGCCACTTCAGGTTTTCTGCTTACAAACAGCCTCTCAGTCTGGAAATTTTTAGATTATACAGGTTAGTGTTCCACTCAGCAAACCAGATCAATTCTATGCCTCAAGCTCAGAAAGAAATTTAGTCACTTCAGATCAGTCCTCCCCATTTGGCTGACTGCGATTCCTTGTCCTGGAACATGCAAAAAGTTTTTATTCCCATCACTCTGACTGTGAGCTAACACCATTTCTAAAATGTTGGCAACTTTCTCTCCATTAACCGCCCCTTAAATCTAAGCCACAAACTAAAACACATAACTAACTTATCAGAGTCACCAGTCTTTTCAGTAACAGTGAATGTAAACCATAAAGCATACTATTGGCTAGAACGTGCAGAAACTTTACCTACGTACTACTGTAATGCAATGGAAAATACAGCAAAAACAATGGTGTGGCACAATCCTATGCTGCACCAAATGAGAACAAGCCAAAATACAGCAGCTATAGATGCAGAAACAACAAAAAAAACTTCTTACCTTCAGGAGGCCTCCAGGTGACAGAGACATACAGATGTACAGAGAAACACTCTCATCTCCACTGCCAGCCCTTAAATGAAGTCTGGGAAGAGATGGATCCTGGCTCCACTCCTTCTGGTCACTCAAATACATTGCATGCACCTGAGCTCCCCTGGATTGGCCCTGCCCTCCCACCAGGTGCTCAATCACTGGGTCAGGCCACGACTCAGCATTTTCACTACAGCTACCTAACTGACAGCTTTTCACTGACACAGGAAATATCATGTGGATAGGTGGGAAAGCAAGAGGAAAATGGATACAGAGCATTCAAGTGAATACTGCAAGGAAGACAAGGACTGGTTAAGCCTCATCAGCTAATATGAGGGTTTCTAATTTAATCCAAGAAAAGCCAAGATTCTCCAGCTGTGTTATTAATCTGTAACTTTTCTGCAGTTTCCTCGAGAACTGTCCACTTTACCCAATAACATGTAAGATAGCAAGCTAACTTAATTTTTATCACAATACACACTTGCGAAGTGTACTGAAGTTTTGAAGACCTTTGAAAACTCCTTGTAACATTGTACTTGAGTACTTGACCAGTGAGTGAAAAATGTTAACCCTTTGCCTTGGAAGGCTGAATACCCTTCACTCTATAAAACAATGTATCTTAAAAGGTACTTGTCTCTTCTAAGCAGCTATGCCTCATTCCCCCTCCTCCTCCCCCCCCCTTTTTTAACCTCGTCCCAGCAGTCCCTATTTAAATTACAATTGATAGATTTCAAAATATATTTCCTAATTAGTACTATGTCAAATATATTTCTTTTGATAAGCCAGCTGTGTTGAAGAGTAAAACCTATATTGTAGCTAAAGGTTGAAACATCAGATTTATTTTATCCTACGGTAAAGAAAGCAAAATTTGCAGGTGGTAAAAGAAGCTAGATTTTTTTAGTTGCTTTTATTACTGTGTCTAATCACTAATGAACATTTATAAATACAAATTTTTTCCAAATACTGCCTCAAAAATAGAAGGTAATGAATGAAAGCTGGAGGTTTATTCACATAATCTGTGAACAGCAACAGGCAATGACTTGCAAAAAAGGATAATTTACTAGTACTGAAACTGGCAGTGGGCGTAACATACTTGGCACATTTTTAATATCCTTAGCATATTTTGTTTCAAACTTGTTAAAAGGATATGCTGTAATTGATCTGCTTTTAGTGACAGCATTGAAGAATATTGCCAGAAGTTGTAGCATGTATCAACACAAAAAGACAGCAGAATTAAAAGATGTCTATTAAAATTGATTGGATCCTTCACTAATCATTACTATATATGATATATTATTACCAAATAACTGCGTATCTATACATTTTCACTGCATAAACGCTGCTGGCAAAATCAAGGAAAAAAAAAAAGTAATAGATTGTACCTATCCTTCCAAAAGATAATTTGTGTGATGTCAAGGATCTCTGCTGCACAGAGCCCCTAGCAGAATTTTTGTTGGCTCAGTCAAATCTCAAATTGTTTTGAAACAAATACCGAAAATTTTGAAGGCTTCCATACCAGTGTATTCATAAATGGTATGGAAAATCAAGAGCCAGCTTCCCTCTCCTGAAGCACTCACTTTTGAGGATACCATAATGAAAGCAGTAGTGTATGTTCAAAAGTGACACTCTTATTTCCAGAGATACTTAATGTGTAATGTTTAATATCCACTAGCACAAAAAAAGCTCAGTAAGACTGGAACTCAAATGAACAGCGTAATCATCTGGCAATATAACAACTCAGTTACTTGCTCAGTCTTCCGACTTGCTTGTGTCACAGAAATATTTTATAGATTCCCAGTGACAGAACAGCCACCTCAGAACACTACCTAGAATATGTATAAAAAGCATAAATCTTGATTTCAGTTCCCATTCTGAATCAGTTAAATATAGAATGTGAGGCTGATTCTCACATTTCTTACATAACCTTAGCAATAAAAACACTTAAATTAGCTTAGTCTCTCTTTTTTCAAGAATTCCACTTTTCCCCTTAAACGGTAGTGCACAACAATAATATTCACAAATTTAAATGAACATGGCAAGGAGAAATAAACAACTGGAGTCTGTTCTTTTGGTTCAGAAAGACAGCCTATTCCTGTGCAGACCGGAAGCCCGTATCCCCATATCACTTCCAGAAAATTCCTGTGATAAATCAGATTTCAAGTGCAAGAAAACACTGGTTTCAATGCTAGGTTCAATGCAGTGAAGAACAATAGATCTGTGCAGAGAAAACTATTTCTTTTTAAAGTTTTCCATACTTAAGTGCTCGTGCATCATCATGAACATTACAAATGCTCATATCAGTAATAATACCAATGAACACATCTGCATAGAAAAAATGGAGAAAGGGAACTGGTTTTAAGAAACATGATCACAGCTATGTTTTATTTCAGTAGCAAATATTCACACAATTGTTCATTTGAAAATGCTTGATATGTGGCTGAACAAATGTTTATGCACAACAATTTGCTGAGAAAAAAAAAAAAGGCTTTGCTACGAAGCAGGTAGGTCACCTCAGGAATATGTTTCTCTTCTGACAAGCTGTTGAGATTAGTCACAATTTTTTCCCTGACATTTTTTTTTTTCCAGCAGAAGCAAATTTAAACAGAAAATGAAAAGATGGCAGGGAATACTTATATAGTGAATGTTGGAAATGCACCTTTATTGGTTGTTTTTCCAAAAATCTGTGTTGCCAGTGGTCTCTTAACCCATATTGTCAGGGAGAGGTATTTTCTGTCTTATTGAAGCAGAAATCACCGTGCCAAACATTTTCTTCATTATATACAGTAGTGTTCTAGCAGAAGTAATATTATTTTGCATGAATAAGAGGAAATGTCTTTATCTAGTTTCACTGCCACTTAGCTTCCAGCATGGATGATGGAAAGAACTCACATTTGAAATTTGGATAATAGTTTCATTTGGCTGCTTACGTGATATTGATGAACTTCCAGTGCCTGGAAGTGCCTGTTTGCTTCCTATAAATTGGCAGTCTAGCAGATGAATGGACAAGAAAAAGCAAAATTTTAATGAAAAGTCAGCTTACAGTAGCAACTCAATTGCTGTCAGATTCAATCTTTTATATGTTATTGCAAACTACAGTGTTACTTTTACTGCTCATCCACTGCATAACCACTCATGGGAAGGTAAAAGAACTAATATGGAACACAGTAATAGATTTGCTATTCAGGTCTTTGGAAAAAACATTCCTGTTTGGCAGTCAGCAAGGAGAGAGATGATGGAAAAATGAGAGGGAGGCTAACAGATTTCAAGATACTATTTTGAAGAAGAATGTTAAGCATTTTCACTGACATTAATCCAAGTAACGTATGTGGTCTCAAATGTGTAAATGTACTTAGTGAGAGTAAGTCATACATACTGAGATCCCAGAAACATCAAAATCAGTAGCTTACAAAGGCAGGAACTGACTTGTGTGGAACAGATCCATTAAGAGAGATTATGGACATAGGAGGTGTAACTATGACTAGCATGGCATGGAGAATGTTTTTGCAGGACTGTGTTTTGCCCTGTTCAGGTGAGTAACGTAGAGAAAGGTGTAATTTGGTCCCTTACTTTCTCTCCTCTGTTGCGATGAACAGCAACATGTGCCAGTACAGCCTAGCCCAATTTTCTCTGTAGCAAGGGAACAGTCCAAGGACAGATCACAAATCTCACTGTGTAGCATACTCCCCAAGGCTTCTAGCAAACCCACAGTTTATATCAAAGAATCCATTACGTTAATTTTACATCATTTACAATTTCAATTTTGATTCTTCAGCTATCTTACTTTTTTAAATTATTTTTTTTTACTTTCATGTAAGGTGGCACAGAATCAAGTGTTTGAGTTAATTGATTTTCTTTTCTTTTTTGAATAATCACAAATTTACTGATGAACACTGCATGTCAAATATCTAGAGCAGAAGAAGAAGGATACTTTGTAAATAAATAATATTATTCAGATTTCAAAATGAGTTTGTATGAATCTCCTAGTTCTGGAATTTTTATAGGATCCTAATTTTGGCTAAGTTTCAGAAATCTATCAGTTGCAATCCTGACCTTGCAAACCAGAGTTAATTAAAGTCAATCAGTGATTGTTTAACTTGCTTGCTACTGCCTTAAGCAGAATTACAAAAGCTCAATGTATGTTCAAAACTCCACGAGAAGTCTGTCTTCTAAGAACTCTGAGTGTATGACCTCATGGAATTCTAAGAAATAAATATCTTATAACAGCATGAAGAAACTTGCAGTTGCTATGCTCTCACGTCAACAAAATAAGTAATCATGCATGAAGAACAGCAGTGTTCTACTTTCTGCCCCTAGAATATTTCACTTAGAAATGTGAACTAATTGGTCAAAAGATCATGAATATTAAGCAGTTGACAAGAAGAAGTTAACAAATGGAATTAATTACAAAAGTATAGGTTGATTACCAAGTAAGAAGATTTATTAGCAATGTAGTGTTATATTACCATGTGCATTAATCAGGTTTACTGTAGTGACAATCAGCTGTTCAATATTAGCTTCCTTGGCTGATTTGCAATGAATTGCTCTTGCACCTACCACAAACTTTTATGAGTTCCTACCACAAACTTTCATGAGCACTCATTCTCCTACATTCTCAGATATGGAACATTTTGTTTCATGAAGAACACTTTCAAATACACTAGAATAACCTGTTAATCCAAATAGGTTTTCTTTCATGAAATCACATCCAAGTTTTGTAAAGGATGGAGAGAGAATTTAAAAATCTTAAATCCAAGGAGAAACCCTGTAAGTAATCGCTGTGGATACCAGTCTGCACTCAATTTTCATTATTTATGAAATGAATTTGTAGTGCCATTCTTAAACTACAAGGGCTGCTCTGAAAGTAATGTCTCCTATTTTATTACATTGGCCACAACAGCAGAGGCAGATGTTGGTGGGATGGAATTAGAGATTGAACCTTCCCATCACTATTTTATTACATTTTGTTGCTGTGTGACAGATGACAGCAGAGGGGCAGTCTGACAAAATGGTGTCTGACATGGAAGCATGTACGAAACAAAAATGTGGAATTGAATTCCTCTATGCAGAAAAAATTGCACCCACTGACATTCATTGACACTTGCTGCATATTTATGGAGGCCAAACAGTAGATGTTAGCACAGTGGAAGTTGCACTGCATGGGCAGTGTTTTCCTAGGAATGACACCTTCATAGCATCTGTGAAGCAGTGAGTCACCTCCACTGGTACAGACTTTTATGAGCACAGCATGCAGGCTCTTCAATGTTGGCAAAAAAAAAAAAAAAAAAAAAAAAAAGCATAGCTAATGGTGGTGATATTAGTGTTTTGTATCTGAGAATTTGGTCTATCAAATGGCATTATTGGGTTCTTTGTATCTGTTTTATGAAAATAAATAGGAGGCATTACTTTTGGAGCAACCTGCACAACTCAGTAGTCTAGAGTTCCATTACTACAAACCAGATCTATGAACTAAGGATGAGTGAAAACATTTTGCTGGTACAAAAGGAAGATAAAAAAGGTATTGATTTATTTTTAGTTCAGTTAGGAATTCTAGCTCAATTATTATAGTAATAATATTTTAATATGCCTTTTCTTTCAAAAACACTAGAATCAGTACTCACTAATTCATGTTCTAGAACCTTAGAGACACAAAAACTTGCAAGCTGAGTATCTTGGTTCCACAATTAGAACTATAATGCTGCAAAAAGTTTAACTCAAAGTCTAACCGAAATAGTTACTTATCATTTACATTAATCTTCTCAACACAGGTGTGTGGGACTAGGCAAGGATGCAATATTCTCCCTAACTTGTTCACGTATTTATGTATGTTTCAATTTCAGAATATACAGTACAATGCAAAAGAAGATTGGAATAGGAACCAATACCAATGCATTGTATTATTTAGATTTACTTTGATCACAATATTTGGCTTGTTGTGAGAGTAGAATTTTTCTAGAAAATTCCTCAGAGTAAGCATGTAAGTATGTACATATCATAAAAGCTACCAATACATTTCCATATACCTAGATGAAAACATTTTCATTGGCTCTGGCACAAACCTAACTCATCTGAAAGCTTCAGAGTTAATTCTGCTAGCTTTTCTCTTTCCTATCGTTAATTCTTCAGGAATTTTAAGGGAGGATCACCCAAATAGGTGCTGATGGTTCATTTTCTCCCAAAGCTTTCAAAGGAAACCGTTGAAATGAAGAATGGGGAAAAAAAAAAAAAAAAAAAAAAAAAAAAAAAAAAAAAAAAAAAAACCACCAAGTTCTCAGGTCACTTGCAGTCATCTTGTTTTACATACTTATTAGACTTTTACCATCAGAAACTGTGGCACATTTCTTTTAAGACACCCTTTGCACGGCAGTTGTGTGAAACAATGATCTGTTGAATTTAATTCACAGATCAAAGAGGGAGGAAATTAACCAACACAGTAAATTGATTATTTCATGGGTGACATAACCAAGGCAATGATTTATCTTAATAAAGAGCAACATCCCTCTAGTCCTTAACTGAATTCCAGCCAGTGCAATAATACTCAGTTGTTAATGACTTTGATGTTGATGTGGAAAAGTGAATGACTGTGTAATCACTGAAATGGGACCTCATCACAGTTGGAAATGTTTAAGCCAAATCATTTTGGACTGTGAAAAGAGCCCTGAGTGGTATAGATTGGCTGGGTCCCAGATTTTCAGTCTTAACTAAACAGGGCCTGAAAACTTTATCATACTGCTGTGCCTCAGGCTGGTCTGTAACTCTGACAGCCCCAGAGAATCATAGTATAATATATGTTTGTGGACTCACTGTGGAAAAAAATTTAGGGGCTTACAGTACCAATAATAAATACCTGTCTATCAACATCCAGCTAAAGGAGTAATTAGTTAAATCCATGGCTAGGAGAGGGGAAAGAAGAAAGGAAACAGAAGTCAAATAGGAAAAATTTTACTGAAAGCTTATTTTTATATCCCACATCACTAAAAATGGCTTATGAGTGTGAAATACAGCATTAGTCATTCATAACAGCCTCTACCTCCCCCTTTATCCTTCCCTACCAATGCTTACAATAACAAACCAGGCTAAAATTAGAGTTGCTTTATAGTATGTTAACTTGATTATCATTGTTTCAGCACTGATTGAAGAGCAGACATCAAAAGGAAGGCTCCCCTGTACACCAAGTTCAGCTTCCTTGACACTGACGTTCAGCTCACAGATTAGAGAAGGAAGCCAGGTCATTCTTTTCCTCTCAGGTTTCCTTCAAAACTGCTCAGCTGAAGGATTTCCAGCATTAATGTTGCTCCCTCCATCTCTTGTAACTTTATTTTTAAAAGGATAGAGATGTATTTACCACTCTCCCAACTGTACTTCTCATGTATGCCATAAGAAATCAAGAGGAGACGAGGTAGCTAGAAGGTAATAGCCCAAACATTGCAGCTTTAGGTTTCTAACCATTCCAGGGAGGCAGCTGTAGGTATGGTTGGAGGAATTCCAAGCACTCACTCTGCTTGAATACCACACAGCCCCCAGGCTCCAGAAACATGATACTCCAATTCTGATCATTAAAAAAAAAAAAGAAGAAGAAGAAGAAGGATTGTTAAACTGCTCATCCAGGCCTGCAGCTGGGGGTGACTCAGAGTGCAGAGCTGGAAAAATGCCCAGGTGGCAAGATTAGAAACTCATTTGTGTAGTTTATGTGGCCTTGCCAGGAGCCTCCGTTTTTTCCAAACCTCCTTCAGTTTATTAACTTTAAAAGCACTCCTTTCCTGTTGGGGATCTGGCATCGCTGCAGTGAGGCAGCTCTTTCTCCTTTTGCTTTAACAACACTTAAAGGCTTTCTTTCCTGTGCTTTCCTTTCTACTTGTGTGAGATCATCTGTGGAATTTTCAAATGTGCTCACCCTTTCTTTACCTTTTCATTTTATTCTTTGTCCAAGGGTTCAATTTAAATCCAAGTGCTTTTAAACTAACTGTATTCAGCAAGCCAACACTACCAGGAATATATGTTATGAAAGCAGGAAAAGAAAAGGCCTTCTTGTCATCAAAACCATAATAATTATGTGTCAAATGTAATTACTGCTCTGTGGGTAATACATCTAATACTAAGTGACAAAGTAAGCTGCCTACAGAAGTAGAAAGTAACTGGTGGCAGGATCAAATATGATATAAGACTAAACGTCGTGCTTAAATATTCTGTCTGCTAAATTTCTACCAGAAAAGTGAAAAAAAAGGTGTTTTTTTTCCCTCCTTTAAAATAGCTAATGTACTCAAACTTCTCAGTTCTCCCCACCTCCATACAGTGAATCACAGCTGCTTTAAAATAAGGAACACTGTGCTATAAATGTGAAGGAGCTCATCAAACAGAAAGGAATTGAGTGTGGGAATTTTGTCCTGTTGACCCATTATGTTTCCTCATTAAGTTCATACACACATTTGACTCACTTGATAAGAAATAAGCTTTCCATGTTTCTCTGCCTTCTTTAAAATACATAAATTAATGAGCAGCTGGTGAAGCTGACATGTGCCTGTGAATTTGAGGACTACTGATATGTGAAGTCATATTCTGAAGGAGGAAAAAAGTGCTATGTCAAGAACCAATATTATAACATGACAGCACGTGTCAGAAATTTGTCCATTTTGAAAAACGTCTTCTCTTCCCTAACACAGTTGCAAGTAGACTTAATAAAGTCTACCATATTAAGAAGAAACCAACACTTTAAAAAAAAAACCTTATATTTTGATAAAGTGCATTCCCAATTCTGAAAATAATCCACAATATCTGTGGTTTAGAGTTATACTGTGAATAAAATCAATTCACCTAATTGCTACCTAAATGAATAAGTGTTTACAGCATGGACATCTTTTACTACAATTACAATTATATATATGGGTGTCTTTACTGATTTGTGTTGGACTCCATAAATGTAAAATTAAGAATAATAGAAATAAAGGATTCAATGACTGTAGATTCTAGTCCTCAGTTTTTTATGGTTCTGTTGGATAATCAGAACAAAAGCATTTCTATATATTTTCATGTTATTTTCTTAGCAAGCTTTGATTTGCTTTGTATTTAAGTTTCAGGAACAGAATATTTCAGGAATATAAATATTTAATGAAATATTCATAAACTTTAGAGATATTTGAAGACAGAAAGATTGGAAGATTTTCAAAATATTTTTTCATTGAAATTCATCTCTTCTGTCTAAAACTTCTTTGTGAAATTTTAAAATTTCAAATACTCATTGAGCAACTTTAGCAGTTTTTAGCAAATAGAACTTGCACACATAAAATTAGACCGGAAGTGTAATTTTAAATATTTCACTGATCTTGTTAAACAATGTTCAGTCACAAGACTAAAATTATATTTTTTGTTAAAAACAGAGTTTGAAGGACATACTTCCAAATAAGGTATGGCCAAGAAATATTTTGTCTTTTTTTTTCCAAAGGAAAAACTTGGGATGGAGAAAAAAACATACACTGCTCACTTTTCACCATGTTTTGAAGGTTTAGCTTGAGTGATTTTTTCTTATCTCTTTTTACTTATTCTTTTTCCACATGTCAAAAACAAAGTAATATTTCTTTTTCTGTTTTTGTATGCTTTAAAATGTTATAGTAAAATCTGTTTCTTATATTAAGCTCAAATTTCTACCCCAGTATCAAGTGGGCCAAAAAGCAGACAACTCATTAACTTGCTTTTGTGTAGCGAATACATCCGATGATTACACACCATTCTGCTTTGTGAAAAAGCTTTTGGAACACATTTCATTGAAAGCGAGATTTCATACATATACAGAAACATATTTAACAGCATTTGCTATCAGTCCCAGAGCACAAGTGTTTCTCTTTAATTGTTATGATTTAAAACAACTGGATATTAGGAAGGTATTTCCACTAATCAAGCTCTCAGTTCTCCTGTGTTTGTTTCTAGAAGAGATAGAATCATAGAATAGCTCAGGTTGGAAAAGACCTTAAAGATCATCAAGCCTAACTGCAACCTAACCATACTACCCAAATTCTAACAACTCATTGCTAAATTATTTCCCTGAGCAAAGGACAAAAGATCTCACTTTTACCTCCTGTAAATAGCTAATTGGCACCAAATTTAATTTGTGAAAAATAGACACTAGAAGAGTTCAATATACAAGTGATCATGTCATAATGAAAAAGCAGTGGTAATTAACAAGATATTTCCTCAGTAGCAAAATTCATGTTAATTAATCAAATCTTTTGGAAATGCTCGTTACACATATTTTGAGTCTATGCAAGGATGCTTCCTCTAAATCAAAAGTGTTTTCCTAGTTCCACTGGGTATGTTACATAATACCAGCAGTGCTGTCTATATGTATAATTGTCAGTGCTAGAGGAATACAGGCCCAAAAGCATTCCCTGACTTTCTGCTGATAAATAAGACTGATGAAACGAATGGCTCAGAACTGCCAGGTTTGGTTACAGTTTCTGAAAAATTAAGTCAACATGAAAGAAATAATGTTTTCAAATGGTACTGTTCTCTGTAGACTGATACCCCAATTTATTAAACTCTACTTCTTGGGTCCCAGGTTCAAGCGCTACTTCTGCTCATCAGTCACCACTTGTTTCTTGAACTAAACAACACATCTGTAATTCTCAACTTGACTAGAATTAACTCCCCAAAGGAAAAAAAATATTTTAGATAGTTCTGACTGGCTTCTAAATTGGAAACACCTGTAAGAGTTATATCTTTTCCTGACATAAATTAGTGACAAGGAGTTCATAATAAGAGGTGCAGACAGAAAATAAAATAGTGTAATAAGTATTTCAGGTAACAGAAAAGAATTGTCATGACTGGGTGGGGAGGAGACAAGAATATGTGACCCCAGCCCATTGCTATTCTGTAACACTAAAATAGATGTTCGATACCCCTCTTGTGTTAACCAGAAAATGACTGCCTGAAGCAAGATCAAATGTCTCATTAGCACTCATAATTGCTACCATAAGTTGAAAACAGATAAAAGAATAAAGGATAATATTCAACAGTGGGATAAAAAAATTAACCCCATTTGTTCTATGCTGTGTGTTCTCCCTCAAATGGGGCCTCCCTCACAATTAAATTTAACAGACAAAGTTATTATAAACAGAATTCTAGAAAATTTCATCCTATTTTAAATAGTGTTCATAACTACAGTGGAAGATTCTTACCTATCAGTAATTATGCTAAAGCATACAATTTCTTCTTGAAAAACATTTTAATAAATAAATTCTCTACAAACTTGTAACAACAATTTAGCTAATCTGTCACTGCCACAATATCTGTATCTCTCATTTTCAGTGAGAAAAATATCTGCCTCAGCCAAGAGAAAAATAATGTCTTGCCAGAATTCTAGAATTCCACCTTGATTCCAGTTCATCAGGAAACTTATCCCTTAATATATCTAAACCTATGGACTGTGCTAGCCTATGAGAGCTTTTTTGACAATGCATGAAGAATAATACTGATTCATGGTTTAATTGCATAAATTTGATATAGGTTAGTTCTACCCAGTCACTCAGTACACAGAGTGAGAGATACCTACATGCAGTTGCTTGGCTACATGTAATAACTTCTCATGACAAGCATTCAGAATCAGAATGCTAATAAGGATTCATTTTAAGAAGCGATGTAAAAGAGCTAGTGCATAGTCTAGTTGTCCTACATGATACAATATAATACAGACTGGCAGACTGCATCTTTCAGGAAGAACAAAGTGATTGTTTGGTAAAGATATGGAAAAATACATGGACTAGTGATTCAGGGTGATGTTAATATTTTTTTCCATACCTGTATTGTTTTCAGCTATAAAAATTAGGAAGAAGATTTTGTTCAATACAATGGGAGTACTTACAGAAAAGTACAGTGCTCAGTACTGTGCACTGCTGTAAAAGAAAGGGGTTTTATAAAATCAGGAATCTCTTTCCTCCCCATTTATTATGGTATACTAACATACAGTATATTTTGATAAATGCAGATAAACTATAAAAGTGCTTAGCTTGCTGATATTACTTCATATGCACAAATACAATCATTTTATTCTACTGACTCAAATACGTAGGTGTTAGATGCATCTAACTGCAAGAAGAAATATCAGAAACTAATTTAATATTAGCATTTCTTCATGATTTCTCTGAATTCCACTTAAAAAAAAAAACAGGAAAAAAAAAGCAATACAGTCTTCAAATATCCACAATAAAGTGATATATAAGTAAAATTAAAGAATCACAATGAAGAAGTTCTATGAAATTCCAAGTACAATTGTTGTATTTAAGGATAATCTACCTATGCGCAAAAAGTAGACCATGTTCTTCCCATATGATTTCCTTGGTGAGAGTGGTATTTACATCCATGTTCTCTGAATTCATTCTGAAGCCCATTTCTCCTCCATCCATCCATCCATCCATCCATCCATCCATCCATCCATCCATCCATCAAACAAACAAACAAACAAATCCTTTGTAGCTGCTACAGCAGGAGTCAAATGTCCAAAGAAGGAATGGAAAACAGAAATCAGATTCCTTGGCAATTTTTTACTCAAGTGATTTATGAGCATAATGAGCTTCCAGAGGAAAAGGATAGGATCTATTGAAAAGGTCTTTATGGTCTGCTGGATTGATAATACCTTCTTGCTTTCACACTAAGAACTGAACATAAATGGATGCCATCATCAGAAAGTTTATTTTTGGCAAATCTTTTAAGAAGTGACTTGATAACAGAAGTATGAGAGTGATCTCAGCAAAGAAATTGTCTTCGTGATATTTACTTTGCTACACTTATTTTGGTTACACCAGGCAAGTGTTTTTTTCAAAGTGGACAAAATGAAGTGTTAAAAATATGTGAGGTGACTTATAATAATACTTTGTGAAACTGATTGCATTTACTTCACAGAATATTCACAATGTAAATGCAAAAATTACACCACATTTTAACTGGCCAGTACCATTTAATGACAGCTGTGAAAAATCCCCCAAGTTGATGAATGTGCTGGAGAAAATGCGCAACAGGTTCTCTAGAAGGCTGATGTTTTGCTCATTTCCCACTCTGGATGTATTGTTTATGTTTGTGGAACAAACTTAATGCATACTGTCAACAATGGGAAATTGTACTTTTACTATGCTTTGTATGCTGACTTACTCAAAGTTCATGCTTTCTATTCAAACAATATGTTTGTCTTTCCAATGGCAAATATTAGACTTTTAATTCCTTTATTTTATCTAAGATAATACAGCATATACAGTTTATAATATATTCCTTCTTTCTTTTATTTTTCTTCTTTTTCATTGATGTGTGATATTAGAATGCAAGCAGTTGATTATTTCCTTGGTGAAGCAATCTCTAGGAGATTACTTTCTGCTACTAAATTATCAGTCCAACACTATGTAAGTTCTGGGAAGTTCTACCACTAATCCACTTTATGAGCACTGGTAGCATTCCCTTGCCTTTGCAAGGGATCCCATTTCTTCCTCAGAAAAAAAAAAAAAGAGAGAAAAAAATCTCTTTTTAAAAGTTATTTTACTCTTAAAGGTGTTTAATAACTGAGGTTATAACTATGATTGATATTTAATATAATGGCAAGTAGCTTCAAAATTTTATTGAGAAAAATCCTCACCAAAGAGTTTGTCACAATTTCTAGAAGACAGATTGAACTTTTGTAATTCCTATGATGCCAAATCTCCATGTTAAAACATGTAGTTCAAAGGAGCATTTCTTCTGTTAACCTTTCAATAAAGCAAAACATACTCTATGGAGCTGGAGTTCTTGGGACATAAAGTCCCAGGGTACAATATAGTTAATAAATGAGAAAAATTATTCTTAAATCAAATGACGTTAATATAGATATGAATACATGTATAAGTAAACAAATTTATTCATAAAATCTAAAGTAAATTATTTTTAACATTTCTTTAAAAAAGACTGAGGTGAAGAAATTGAAGAAAAATTGCAGTTAGTTTACTTAAATGGAAGCCATAGAATCTTACAACCACGGAAAGTTTTTGGTGCGAAAGGATCCTAAAACTCATCTAATTCTGATCCCCTGACATGAGCAGGGACACCTTCCACTAGGTCAGGTTGACCAAAACCCCATCCCACCTGGCCTTGAATGCTTACAAGGATAAGGCATCCATAGGCAGTGAGCTTGATCCAGCTGCCCTATGGATCTTAACTCCCTCACTTCACAGCCTCTTCAGTCAAGGCTACCCTTGGTCTTCAGATTTGCCACAAGCCCTTCCATGTTGGTGAGAGTTCCTCTCCTCACTGAATCCTCTATCACCGCAAGAAGGAATTTATCAATTAAATCCAGGAACCTCCTGGAGGTTCCCATATCAGACCCATATCAATAGGATTCACTTTCCTTAAGCACCTCCCTTTCCTTTTACCTCCTGATAAAAGGATGGCTCCAAGTCTTATAATTACCATTGTCTTCCTCTTTTGGTGCAGCTGCTTAACTCTTACCACACCTCTTAGGTCTCCATCTGAAGTTTAATTTCTCTGTTCCCCGTGTAATTACGAGTAGCCTGTACACTTTCTTAGATGGAGTAAGGTTCATTCTCTTCCATATGGAACACAGAAATGCAGAATCACAAATTGTAGGGGTTGGAAGGGACCTCTGGAGATCATCTAGTCCAACTCTCCTACTAAAGTAGGTTCCTTACAGTAGATTACACAAGGAAGCATGCAGGAAGGTTTTGATTATCTCCAGAGTAGGAGACTCCAGAAGCCTGTTCCAGTGCTCTGTCATCCTCAAAGTGAAGAATTTTTCCCTCATGTTTGTATGGAGCTTCCTACGTTCCTGTTTGTACCCATTACCCCTTGTCCTGTCACTGGGCATCACCAAAAAGAATCTGGCCCCATTGTCTTGAATCCTGTCCATTAGATTTTTAAAACATGGATAAGATCCCCTTTCAGTCTTTTCTCCAGGCTGAACAATCCCAGGTCCTTTTCCTCATAAGGGAGATGCTTCAGGCCCCTAATAGTCTTTGTGGCCCTGCACTGGATTCTCTCTAGTAGTTTCCTGGCTTTTTTTTCTTTTTTGAACTGGGGAATCCTGAACTGGACGCAGTACTCTAGGTGTGGCCTCATGAGGGCAGAATAGACGTAAATGTCTTCTTGATACTGGAGGAATATCCTAGGTTCAGATGAATAGTAAACAACTCTATGAAATACAAAACTCTTTCCTCTCTATTTGGCATATTAATGGCATTCTTCAGTAGGAAATGTGTCTTCCTCTCTTAACAGATGCAAAACATATGTCTATAAATAAATTGCATAGGACACTGACACCTGAGCATCCTAGCTGTATTCAGCTTATTAATGGCTTGCAGCTGAGTACAGTTGCAGTAGCAATGCTCATCACTGTGTATTGTTGCTGTGTGGTGGCAACAGGATTATACATGATTACCAGTGATTTCCAACATTTCATTTTTAACATACCATACAAACATAAATGGAAAGACCTTGTAAAAAGTGATTTGTATCTCAGGCTGCCAACTAAACACTAACTATTCTTAATTAGTTCTTTTTTTTCCAGCTGTCTAAAGCACTAGTTTTTTCTGAAAGCAATTTCAAGATCAAACTCTTAAGTACAGTGACTAGTGCTAAACTTAAGTGATAAAACTGTTGCTTCTCTTTTCCATAAAGTAAATACAATCTGGAAATGAA
Source organism: Gallus gallus (assembly GCF_016699485.2). Classification (NCBI taxonomy): domain Eukaryota; kingdom Metazoa; phylum Chordata; class Aves; order Galliformes; family Phasianidae; genus Gallus; species Gallus gallus. Next base: position 31,136,908 of record NC_052536.1, on the reverse strand, counting down.
AACGCTGATTTTACAAGACATCTATTCTTCTCCAGCCCATTTGGGAGAGAAAAAAATGATAGTGTGCATTATAGTTTCTACTCTCCTGCCGCTACTTAAAATTTCTAAAAACCTTTCTTGTACAATTCTTCAGAATAGTTATTCTATCAGCTCCCCTTTCAGCTATAATAAATACAACTTTAATAGTAAGATTTCTATATTCAATAAAAGTGGAATTAAAATATACATGTTGATTATTAACTGTATTTCCTTTAACGATTTTTTGTAATAATTTTTCCTCCCTCCTCTTCATCTCTTTAAAATTTCCTTTATGACAGGTCTGTGTATATAGAACAACCAAAACAAGACAGATGTCTATGAGGCTGTGTATCTGCTTTGCCCCTTAGATCCCCCCCTCTGCTGTGATATACAATGTGCTTCTAAAAGAAAAATAGCTACCATTTTTAACTCATTGTAGAACTGGCAAAATTAGATAAGAAAATAATAATCTCCCACTGTTGTTGCTTTTGCTGTTAAAAGACGTACTAATAACTACTAAATTTCAGTCCATTATGAAGCAAATTGCACAATATATTACACAAAAATACACATGCTGATACACAATCAGTTTGGTTTGATTAGTCACATGACTAATGAGATATAACTTAGGCTGTAAAACTAGAAGTTTCAGTTTCTTAGAAATCCTGAGCTCTGCTAGATTTCTTAGAAAAATTTCACATCTCTCTTCAAATGCAGAAAATTAATGTGATTTTTTCAAAGTAAACTGACTACGGAATTTTGAAAATGTTTGACACACATAAGTAATACAGACCCATGTCCTGCATTGGAGATAAACTTTTTTTTTTTTCATAGAGAGCCAATGGTCTTATCTTCATGGAGACACCATCTGAAAAAGAGAAGTACTACCTTGATGGACATTAAAAAATAAAATAAAATAAAATTCTGACACTAATCAGTATGATAAAATATTACTACCTTATTCTATTCTTAGTAGAATAGTAGTGTATTACATACACACAAAATTAAGTTAAACAGGAAGGCTTTTTTTTCAGAAAATCAGGAAAACAAATTCAGTTCTATAAATAGCGTAATCGTAAGTTATTCAAAACAATGGATCTTCCTTTCAACTAAAAAAAGTTTCTTAATGTCCCTTCTTGAGTACATTTGTAAGTCCCAATAAAGTCAACATTTGTCCTAAGGGAAAAAAATATCCTTTCATTGCATCTATGCTATTCGTGCTGTTTCTTTTACCTGTAAAAAAATATACTATGTGAGTATAAAGATAAATTATAGTAAATGAAGATACACAGTGCTCAACAACAAATTATTAACAGGAATTATAAGTACTGATAAATACTACTGGGACTGTTTCTTTATGAGTATGGGTTTTGTGCTCTGTGTGGAATTAATTCCCTATGTGCTTTAAGATTAAACACTGAAAAACATGGGGATATCAATTATTAAGTTTAAATAATCTTGTCCCACATAAAAACTGCAACTGGCCTCTCAAAAATAAAAACAAAATAGGGAAAGAATAGAGGGGTTCCCTTACTTCTTGGCCAAATTAATGTGTTTCTGTGTCCTGCTTGGGCTCAGAGTGCAGAAACCTGGGTTCAGCTGTCCAAGTGCTAATGTGAGACCCAGGAGAAAAGCTGCTTCGCTTGCATTGGCTTCGTGTGTGAACTTGGGCAGCAGACCTCTCCCTGCCAATAAAAAAAAAGAATAGCACTGGTCGAAAGCCAGTTCTTGCACTGATATTAATGTAAGGGTGCAGGATACTCAGACTGTATGAGGAACAGAGGGACAGGCACAGAGATTCAATTGTTTCTGTTCCTCAGTTGCCTCACACAGCTCTTAGTTGCTGAGTATAGCTGAAATATTCAAATAGATTTTCTTTTTTAAATTAGCCAACATAGTCAAAGCAACACTGCTTTTTCTACTCTCCTTACTGGTACCTCTCCAGAGTTTGCAGGCAAAGTGCAATTGCAAATGGATTGGGCACTCAGCCAGGATCCTATTTTGTTTACTTTTGCTTTTAAATATAATCAGGCTTCTTATAATAGAGAAAAAAAAATAGAGATAAAATTTTCTGTCCTAGAGTTTAGCACTTCGCATCACTACCTAACATAACTCAGTTATTTAAACATTGTTATTAGACAATAAATAATACCACTATCACATGAATAGCTATGGCTTTAGAAATAGGTTTATTCTCAAGCAGCTGACAAAACTATATAGCCATGATTAACTTGCTACTTATGGAAGTTGTTAAATCTGACCAAAAAAAGTAATTAACAAATGTTTGAAACAAATTTGCTTGGGCCTGATGGAAAAATATTTTCCTGTAAATATTTGATTCTCCATTTACCTCATAATATGTCCAGAAAAAAAAAAAAAAAAAAAAAAAGGATGGAAACTGGCCATTTTTCAGTGACCTTGTTTCCCTCTCTTAGAGGAAGACAGCTGACAGGTAGATATATGAACAGTTTGTTATTACAGATTCCAGATATTGTGATTATCTCTGACTCAACTTCTGGGGTTTTATCTAGAATTCCTGTGACAGGTCAAACAGCGTACTTAGTCCTTGTCTTTACCTCAGCAACCCCAGCTTAAAAATACACCTTACAGTAGTACACAACTGTTTCCAAAACTGCTACTTGAATGGTATAAATGATGGCAAGCTCAAGAGTTAGTATGTATAAAAATATGTTATGTCTCACAAGCTTACTTGTGTAGAAGTTATCATTCTGAATTTATCTATACTTTTTTTTTCAGTTTTCAGCTTTATTTGATATACTGGGTACAATAAATATTTGTTTTTCATTTTCATAGCTATAATAAACTATATTAGTTATACACTTTTGTGGAATATAAGGTAATACTACAAGATGTTTTTAAAACATCTTGGAAGAATCTAACTGATGAGGATAAGTGTTTACACATAAATTTCTTCTATGTTAGCCACTCTATTCACTGTAGAATAAAGTGTGTAACTCATATATTGTATAAAATTTATAAAGTCCTCTAAGTTCCTCTGAAAAAAAAAAGAGACAATTTCTAAGACATTATCAAAGTGTCTCTAAATCTTGAAGTTTCTTCATCTATTATGAGGTTATATTTCCTTGCCTTCTTTCAATTCAAAACTGTACTGATGTCATGTTCTTAGTTAATCATCTTTTCTGCATTAGCCCTTTTCCAAAGCTGAGTTATTCTCATCACCAGCTACAAGAAACAAATAAATATGATAGTAATAATAATAATAAAATATCATGAGCTTCTTAAAAATTGAGAGTCAAACATAAGCATGCCTCATTTCTGAATGTATTATACTAACCTAGAATGAGATCGGTTATAGCCACTTTACGTCCACTTTTACATCATTCACTTCCCCTGTACACAGCATAGAAGTTCTGGCAGAGATTTGCTGACTTTTTGCTTCCTTCCCATTCATGTCCATCTTCTGACCCCTTCCTATAGCAAGAGAACAGCTATCATTCTCCAGTTTCCTCTGGGAAAATCTTTCTAGCTGACATAGACATCAAGAGAATTGTGACACTGAGGTAAAGACATGAACTGTGCCAATTTTATTGTAAGACCGTGAGAAGAACGAGTGAGCAAGAGTCTTGCTATTTCTTCTTGTGTCTCAACACAGCATTGGTGTCCACTGCACTTAATTTCAGGAAAACAGGCCAACATCTTCTCCACCTTCAAATTCAAATGTCATGCTTCAAGTTAGAGCAAGAACCTAATTTGAGCTGTTTTTCTTCTGTGAGAAAGAGCCCTGGCTCTCTCCCTTCTCTATGTTATAATTTGTTGCTTTACAGTATCAGCACAACTGTTTCCTGAAAGGTGCACAAGTAAAGCAAAATGGGTGTTCAGCAGTGGTGGGAGGGAGGAGAGATAGAATCACAGAATGGCCTGGGTTGAAAAGGACCTAAAAGATCATTTAGTTTCAGCCCCCCTGCCATGGGCAGGGTTGCCAACCACTAGACCAGGCTGCCCAGAACTACATCCAGCCTGGCTTTATAATGCACAAATATATGTTACTTTTTTTTCCAGTTACAGTGGAACACAAGCATTGTAATATTGGATTTAAGGCACATGAAAGAAACAGAGAAGTGGCCTATTGCCAAAATAAAGTCATAGTTATTCAGAGATCTCTGCCCTTGTTGATGCTTTCTGATATCAACCTTGCTTCCAGTTGCTGCTCCAGAAACAGTTAAGATTTCTTTAAGTCTTGTGTCATATCTGCCACCTCCATGTGAGTCTCTCAGGTACCTCAAATCATCTCAAATGACACTGTATGTTGATCTAAGCAACTGAAGACCACCCTTCAGAAATATGTGCTGTTAAACTTTCAGTCAAGTTGTCAGAACTTCAGCAAAACCACTTACTTTATGCAACATCCAACCAACACTGCATGTTTCATGTTTCTCTGTTGGCATTTGATGAAGCCAGTAAAAATAATGGTCTCTCTGCCAGTGAGGATCACAATTTGTGGAGGACAGGTTACACAACGAAGCAGCAATGGCAAAGAAGTTGAGGTCCTTGCACCCTAAACTGGTGCTTTTCTTCACTGTTTCCTGTTTTCACAACTGCAAAGCGTTCTCCAAACATGTGAATATATTCATTTTCCTCCCCCCATTTTTTCCACGACAGTGCACTGTATTCTCTATAGGAAAATAAATCTAAAAAGCTGAATTTGACTTTTTTAATACAGTTATATTAATTCCTTAAAATAGAATGTTAAGTTGCTTGATTCAGAAGGATGTTGATAACCAGTATGACGGTATTCCAATTACTTTCTCTTCCCCAGCAAACCAATAGACTCTAATCCAAACTGCTTACAGAAAATTCATTGCTAGATGCCATGTGAAGATCACTGTAGTGAATATAGCTCTGGAATATAGAATTCTGGATTACAAGTTGTTTCCTTCTGACACCATATTTCACTGAAGAAGTTAAAGAGCTATAATGTCATGGATGCTGACATAAGTGTAAAAACAAAAAAGAAAAATTAGCCTATGAAACATGTTATCTGACATTTAATGGTGAACCTGTAGTATGAAAGGTTAAAGATGTTAAGATCATTGTGATAATGGAAGACTAGAAAACAAAAAAAATAGCCTATGAGCTACAGCTTTTAAACATATAGAAAAATAAATCTCTACCTTGAAAGGTTTAATCTCTAACCCCTTTACATCTTGCAAGAGGAGATGTTTATTGTTGGACATTCTGAGTCTCCACTCAGATGTTCAATAGGCCAATGTGCTAGCATACTGAGGCTGATTCAGAAGTATGTAATCAGTGCCTAAATAAAACATACTATTCAATGTAAAGATGGCTGAGTCTCTTGGAATATTATTAACTTCATTTAAACTTATAAGTTTGTTACATCTGTGTGGATAAACATTTCCACCTATTCATTCTTATGATTTCCCATTGGTATAACTGTATTTCATCCTATGCAATGGAACAACTGTTAGTTAATTTACATTTTATGCACAATTATCTTAAATACAACGGCCAAAATATCACAAATTACTTTTTATCATAGTTACATCAGATTTCTTTCAACTGTTTCATATTAATCTGAATCAGTATTCTTCTAATGATGAAAAATGATGAATCACATGAATTACAAAGGAAAACAGAGCAATTACCAGGAATAGTTAAGACTGACTAAATGAAAGGAAATAAGACACTATATAAATACTGATAATACAACATCTTCTATTTGGTAGCCTGAGTTACTTTTCTTCACTCATAAAATCTTTTATTCAGTTTTGTTTTTTGACAAAAATCTGTTTATGGAAGAAATAACTCAATGGACATTATAAAAGCCAACGTTTTTCAAAAAATGTCTATATAGTACATATTTGCATATGTGCATGTTTTCAGGTGAAAAACATTACAGCTTCTGAAAAACCCCATAACAATCTTTACCCAAAACAAGGCCTTCACTTAGGTTGAAATATAAGCAAAAGGTAGTAAGTCAAAGCACGAAGCACATGCTTTAAAAAAGAAAAACAAACAAACAAACACATAATAAGTACAAATGCAACTTAAAAAATAGTGTGTTTTCTTGTTATAAATTGTGCTCTCATAGTGTCAAAATGCCTCACTGATCTGGAGAGCCTGTTGCTACAGATAATATGCAGGTGGAGTAAGAAGCAGGCATATCTCGTGTCTGCTTAAGCAAAGCAGTCTATACAGAAATAGCTACGTGGAGCTAGCATGGCAACAAGGAAGCTGAGTTACGTGATGAGAATACAGCTGAAGTTTTAAGTTCAATACCTGGCTAGATAGATGCTTTTGCTGGTCATTCTGGGTCTTCTGTTTTTGTCTTTTTTTAATGCATGACTTGCTGACAAATGTAACAAGAGCTCCATTCTAGTCAGGAAGAAATTTTAAAATCTTTCTGCACTGATAAAAAAAAGTACTTTGCCAAAGCATATATGTTTCATTTTAAAGCCTACACTTTCTATACTCTGTGAGAGAAAAATTGGTCTAATTTCCAGAGAAGATGAATATGAATCATCTTCAGAAAATGAAACAATCATCATCTCCTCCCTCGGACAAAATTAGAGAAATTATTTGATTCTCTGTAAACTAAATCTAGATCTTTTAACCTACATATGACATCTTCACTTTAATATTCGCGTGTACAGCCTTAAAAATGCTGCAAGTTTTTTGATGTTTCTGAACTTCTCTTATTATGAGTATGTAGTGTTTTGACCTTGTGCCTTTTCTTGCTAAGCAAGTAATTGTATAATCTCCAAATTAATTGTATAAAGAAAAAGCATAAAGAAGCAACATTAGCTAAACAAAAGAACCAATTGAGGTAAAAGAAGTCTTCTGTCCAATTTAGAGATTAGAATGTGATGTTGGACCTTATAAAAAGCAATGCAGAAGTTCAGATAGACAACATCAGTTGCTCTTCTTTTGTCCACTGATGCTGTTGCTCCATTACAGAAGACCACCAGATTGGTCAGGTACCATCTACCCTTGGTGAAGCCATGCTGGCTGTTTCAGATAACCTCCTTATCTTGCATGTACCTCCAGAAGGATCTGCTTCATGATCTTCCAGGCCACAGAGATGATACTCTCTGTCTGTAATTCCCACTTCTTCTTTTCTGTCCTTATGAAAAATGGGAGTGATGTTTCCTTGAGACTTCATTTGACAGTCATGACTTTCTGAATACGACATAGAAAGGCTTGACAACTACATCAAGCAGTTCCTTCAGGACCACAGGATCCATGTTGCCCGGCCCTATAGAAGAAGACCTGCCCTATATCATTAAATCTGGAGGAGTCAAATAATTTTGAGATTTTTCTATAGGTTGAATAAAGCTTCATATGGACTCCAGTTGTAGATGATGTTATATCAAAAGACAAACTTGGATTTTTGTCTGCAAAGAATAGATGAGTCTATTTCCACAAGGGAAACTCACTCCACAGTGAAGGTTTTCACATGGTTTCTCTCTCAGACTACTGATTCTTAATGTAAAACTACATAATCAAGCCAACTAGAGTCTCCAGCATAAAAAACTAAAGTAGCCAAAGCAGACAACTTTCTGTGGCTAAAAGTATGATTAGTTTTTTTGGTCCAAAATTGTCCTTCTCCTACAGTAGTTTAATCTCAGCCTTTCTTGACATCCATAACAGTTACACTTTTTTTCATTTCCACACCTTTCACGTCCTGCAAATAGAGATGCAGGGGCAATTTGGAGGGGAAGAAAGGATATGTGCTGCCACAGGGCTGCTTCCCAGTGGCTGCTTCCCAGTATCTCTCTCAAAAGAATTCACAGTACTGTAAAGTGCTAACAGGGTCACCATAGCCATATTAGACCTAATCCACCAGTAAACATACTAAGCCCTCCCTCCTTGCTTTCAGCTAGAAATTATGGAACTAATGCAACATTTGCTGCCATCACATTGTTCACACTACTGTTTTATGTTATGCCTCATCATTCACCCTGTTGATTCAGATTATAAACTCTCTAGAGCTGGGACCATCTGGTATTCACTGTTTGTAAAGAGCCTAGCACAATAAGGTCTTGTTCTGGGTTGACATACACAATCATAACAAAAACAACCAATAATAAATAAATAGTTTTATCTCACCAGTTGATACTTTTTTACTCATATTATTCCCAGTGGACATTTTGCTGTAGTGCAAATATTCAAAACAGAAGGGAAAATGAAATTACAATGACATCTTTTTATATAAGGAACAAATTCAGATTACTCTTAAATCTAGAAACCTTTTGTCCTTTTCACTCTGCTATTTCATTATGTGTTTATGGAATAAATGAAAGGTTTTACATATAGCCTGGTCCAAATCAGAGATGAGTTTATTTCATCTTTTTTACTTGCAGATCTGGAGACCTACCCAAAACACATACAACGAACACTGAAAAATACAGTGATAAGATAAATTAATAATAGCATATGGATAGACAATAATATAATTTCGTTAATTACTCACAGCTCGGAGCACATTTTTTCAGTGCAGCGGACTAGAGCGTGCATTTAATCTCCATCATTAACCCTATTTTATTCTTTCTTGATTTTTATAACAACAATAACAAAGTTCATTAATCTCCATTCTGTTTAACATCTAATCAGCCATGTTAGTTAAATAAATATTATAGAAAACATTAAATATCATTTTGTTTAACTAGATTTCCTGTCAGTAGGGGAATCTTTCCTAATGTTATATTAACATCAGTTTACTCAACAAGTGTCAAAATCTGAGTGGTGACAAGTAGAAGGACTCATTGTGACATATAGTCTTTAACCAAATCTACTTAATCTTCTTTATTTGTAGAAACCTTTCTTAGAAAGGCAATTTTTCTCTTAAATTTGGTATTGAATATGCTTGATAGATTTTGGTTGGAAGATTTTGATACCTTCTGGGCTTCAAACATCACTCAGATTTGGGTATTTAAAGGCATAAAGTTTTGGTTCAATCCTATATTTCATGCATTTGTTAGAAAGATAGGATTAAAATCTACCTCTTTTAGTAAAGTTAAGCTGAGTTAAGAAAGGAGAAAATAAAAAGAATATACAACTACTGAAAAGAATCAATTTTGCATAAATGTCCCAAGGAGCAACAAATTAATACAACTGAATCTATATAAGCAATATTTTGAGGGGTCACTTCTAAAGACTTACAAATAGTAAAACGAGCCTATAGTAGTAAACAAGAGAAGAATTTGTTGAATTTGGCTACTGAAATATGTTCATTTATTAAGTTATAATGGTAATATTCAATAAGACTTTGCTTTTTTACTTAAGAAACCATAACAAGAGTATAGGAAGATGTAAACTAAGTAATTTAATTATGTAATGTTTTGGAGGTTACCAACAAAATTTTACTAAAGATATGAGAGGATTTCAGAAGATTTCTGATGAAAGTAGTGGACTCTAAGTCTTTCCACATATTTTTTAATTTATGTAAAAGTGTTGCAAGATAGATCTGTTCGAGTAATGTCATGTACAGATCAATGATCACTTGATTAAAAAGAGAATCTGTGAAACTTGTACATTTAATAAAAGGCTTATGGGGTATTACTTACTTAGAAATGAACAGGAATATATAACCATTCATCATTTTAAGGCCATAGAGAGTTCCCATATGTTCAGAACTTTGGAAACATGCTGATGTTAAAATTCTACTTGATTTTTGATGAAAACCTTTCACATTCTCTCTCTACTTTAAATTAAATATATTGATTTTCCATGCTCCTGTAGGACTCCCATAGTACTTATTCTATATTTGATACTACCAGCTCTCTTCAACACAAACTGAACTTTCAGAAGGTTAAAATGTTGTTTTAAGTTGATATCACTAACGAAACTAACTTCAGTCTAAGTTTCAAATACTTCCACTTCAACTTCAAGCATACTCTGAGCAATATAAATATGAATTTTGAGTAGGAAGGAAAAGATTTTTAATCCTATCAGTGCACTACCCTAATTAAATTTTATCAAATAGCCTATTTATAAATACATCACAAAAATTTAAACTGCTACAAAACATATGAGAAAGAAGATAGAAGAACTACCCTTTTTAACTCAGAGATATTTATTTCAAGCTGTAACTCAGAAGTGCCATTCAATGGCTACTGTAAAAATATGTTATGTTCAAGGTGATACAGTTATGCACTTATATTATTTTAAAAATATCTCTACTGCACCTCATTGTTTCACTGAACAACTGAAAACATAATTTCTTCAAAATCAGTGTTAAAATTAGATTTAGAAGATCATTATTAAAAGATTTCTTTAGCAAAAATGAGGAATTAGAACTTTGAGCATATACCTAAAAACAGAAAGATTCATGCAGTGTCTATTTTTACTTAATTCCCCACATTTTACATGATGGTATGATGTGGAATACTGATAACAAAAAATCATAAAACCATGACAAATGGGTTTTACCCAACCATAGATCACCATTTTTTCTTGAAAAATGGATATTCCATCATTCCTCCACTACAATTTCTATCATGTAACTTATCTGCATAGAAGGAGAAAACCAACTTAAATGTAATCAAATAATTTTTGTCTTACTATATTGAGCCAAATTTAAGCCACTTCACTTGAGTAGGAAAGATTCTAAAGGTTCTTGGTTACCTCAGAAGAAAAAGAATTGCATGTAAATCCCAGGAGATAACTTTTTGTGCAGCCATCCATTCTATGCTGACCATTCTCCACTCTCCCACTGCACCCCATATATCTATTCTGCATGAAAATCAAACTACAGTAAAGCCAAAGAACAGTTGTGTACCCTGATTCTTCCTGTTCTTAAAGCAATGACAGTCTAATTTTCACTTTCATGAAATCAGTGTATCTTGAGGGTTTTCACTTTGTAAACAGGCTTTCAGAAAAGACTAAATAATATTTATATTACATACTAAGCTACATGTAAAGAAAATATTCAACTTATGTATTTTTAGGAAAAATGCAGGAACAGGAGTTTATGCCAAATATGATGAACAAAAAGAATATAAAACTCAAACATCTTGCCATAAGAATCTAAATATTAAACCAGCATTAAGGTTTAAGGTTTTGGGTTGGAATTTTATTCTCGGGGCTTTGTTGATGATTCAGCATTCTTCTGTGAAACAATGCTCCCTCACCCTTGCATTACAAAAGAAGATTATCCACACCTGTCTGATTGAAGAGCAGTTTGGAATGTTTTGTTTATATTGTATTTCAAAGAAAAAGGAAAGGATTAAGAGCAGGTTGTGATTTAATAAAACTCTAATCTCTATCCATCAATATTACTCACTATTAACAAGATAAACTAGGCAACAGAGCTTTCACAATGGATATCATTTAATTAATCTCTTTTTTTTTGTAAAAAAATCTGTTGCAGGATTTTTTCTGAAAGGAAGAATTTATGAATAGAGCTAAATTCCAACTACCCCTTAGGCTACACTACTGTCAAAACCAGAGAATGGAACGTAGGCATTACAGAAAATACTTCTGATCAAAAGAGAAGAAAAAGTATGACGTAAAACATATTTTAGAAATAACCATATAAACATTTTATATACCACATTTAATAAGAATATGATTTGTAACAGAATGACTGATTGCCAGTATTGAGGATCACACTTAAAAAAAATCACTTGTAAATAAAATTATGTGATGTATCCAAAGAAAATGGATAATTAAGCACAAACAAAATGTATCCAGATCGTTCTCTGTATGCACCAGTACTCATTATTTAGTGAATGGGGATACATTTGTCTACACTTCCAAGTAATAAGTGTTTTTGCTCTTATTCTGGGAAGTATCAGTATTTAGATCAGCTTTCTCAAAGATAAAAAGACAGTAAACTGGGTATGCCTATATGTTAAGTGCAGTTTGCTTTGTTTAAATATAACCATCTGTCCTGGAATGGAGATGCACACCTAGCAATTCACCTATTTTTTTAATTGGAATTATTAAGGTTATATAGATGGCCAGTTTCTCAAGAGCCAGTCTTAACATCCAGTTCAAACCGAAACCCAAATATAATACTCTCTATAGAAGATAATGCACAAAAAGTTACTACTGTATAGCACTTCTTCACAATCCCATTTGCTAAGATGCAATAAGAAAAACAATTTTGATATGATGTGTAACAATCACTTAAATTATTTTATACTAGCTAAGAAGACCAGTTTGTCATTAAATGTGCTTCTCTTCTTTGTATATCTACACAGTTCCACTTAATAAGCCATATTCGATGTAAAGAATATTTTCATTTCCATTCATTTATCCATATGTATACTTAATATATTCAACAACTCTTACAAACTGGTACAATTGTATTGCCTACCTAGCCTGAAAGCTCCAGTCCTGGTTTCCAAAATAATGGCAAAGGAAAGCAAGCAATACCTCTTCATGATCAGCCTATGATAGAATAAAACATAAAATAGTGACAATAATACCATGTGCATAAATTAACATACAAGATTCAGGAGTCATGAAGTATCTGTACTTCATGTTTATTTTAATGTGTGCTTGTTTCATATTTATCATCAAATTTAGAAAAATACTGTATTCATAGTAATAAAAGAGTTTGTGGAAAAGATAGCAAAAAAAAAAAAAGGCTTCTTTGATAAATGATTATACACTTGCTGAGGAGAGAAAAACACTGAAAGCAAATGGACACAAGCTGGGGAGTAACAGTGATGCAGTAAATATCAGCAGCTACTTAACTTGTAGCAAAGGCATGAGTAGAGTTTTAGGGTTTATTATTAGTGCAATTATTCTTATTACTATTATTGCTATAATTATAGTTCAATAGGAGAATATAAGTGATAGAAACAAATGATACATTCCAAGCTTATGGAAATATTATAAATATTCTGTCTATTTACACTGGGAAAATGCAACAATTCTTGGATTATAATTTCTTTTTAGCCTGTATGACATCATAAGAATGTAATCACTATTTTCAATGTGACATGTTATTTTATTTGTCTACTCTAATTACATTTCTTTATTTGGTTACTTGAGTATTTGGCCTGAACAAGCCATAAATGCTGAGGTTTGTTTTCTTTGAGAGTGATCAATCCTTTTCCATGTATTTCACTAAGAACAGCCTCTCATGTTTACCATAAGAAAGGATCACTTTCCAAAGCCCAATATTATTCACTTTTCTCAAAAGTGTAGGTAGATTTATGAACCTGTTTGTTCATAATCTGATCTCTTCTACTGTACATTCTTTAAATCTTAATGTACAAAACTACGTTTTGACATTCATTCTCTTCACAGTAGATATTTTTGGTACATAATATCAGTCTGGCAGGTCAGCTTGTTTTACATCTCTGCCCTTTAGAAAAGAAAGCACAGTGCATAGTATCATCTTAAGTAAAATCTTGCTATTTTTATATTATCTAATGGATGTTGTATATATATATATATACATATACAGAGTAAAATAGGAAGTTCATCATCCTTTTTTTTTTTTTTTTTTTTTTTTTGCCTATGGAAGTTTACTATATTTGCTACATCCTTAGTTTTGCCTATATTTTTGGTTTTGTACAAAAGTTTTTTTTGTGTTTCCTATCATCTGCTTCATGATAGCTGTATTACTAACTTAAGCAGACTGTATTTAGCTATGATGTATCTTATAATACTGACTTTCTATAGAAATTCATAAGATTAGAAAATTATAGATGACTTGAGCTGGAAAATGAAAACTCTCTTCATGAAATTCCTTTGGACAGATTAACAAAAGTCACCTAGACATTTTGGGATGGAGTTGAGGGAATTGGGTCCTCAGCAACGTGGGAAACCTACCAAAAGAGAAATAAAAGCTATTTTCTAAATTATTTTTCTATATTATTCTCTAATTTTTCTAATTGATTACTATTTCCAATGTTATGAATGTTAATTCTAACATCTAGAAATCAGAGCAAAATCCTAGAAATCATACGGTCTTACCTCAAACTCCCCATAAATAATCTAAACTAATTATATGTAGATTGCCCAAAAATGTGATCAGAACTTGAGATCTAACTCATCATTATATCAAGAGTTGAGATCTAACCCATTATTATATCCAAGGGCAAAGCTTAACAGCATTTAATAAGACATTAAAAAGGAAAGGAAAGAAAAGAAAGATGTGGCAGATGAACAGTTCTCTGTTCTTGATATGAAACACAAATACCTCTTAGTCATAAAGCAGATAGTAAACACTGTTCATTAGAGAAGTATTAAGATGTAAGTATGTAACTTCAACATCTTGGAATTATGAAAGAATGTTCTTAGCACTATTTCTGTCAAACATCTTTTGCCCTAATCCTTAAAGTTAGGTGACTATTTCATATCAGAGAAAAAGATATTTTACCACTTAGTATACCCCCCCTTATTTGCATTTCATCATTCTGCTCCTGAAATAATGTTTAAGCAACAGTCAATTAACACTAATTCAAAGGGAGTTCTTTCAAATCTTGGACAAAGCCTATAAATAGATACAAATACCACCAAAAAAAAAAAAAAAAAAAAAAAAAAAACCCTCTGTTTCTTTTACACTGAATTGCTATAGATAAAGACCTAAACAGCACACGTGCAAGTAATTTCAGTATGTTATACTTGTAGATCTTTATAGATGCTCCCTTTGGGCACAATCCAGCAAAGATTTGCACATATGCTCAAGTTTATGCATTCTGAGTAGTCCCAAGGCCTTTGTTTGTACTGTTTGTACAAATGCCACAATTGTTCTCTTCCATGTAATATCTTTACGAAAAAAAAAGAGAAGGAAGGAAAGAGGAAACTCACAGAATCTTGGTCTGAAATGCACACTCTAATCTGAAACTTCTGAGTCACTTACTTTAGTTATTATAATTTATTGTTGTTTGAGAAAATAATGAGGAACTGTCAGTATCTAACTATAGAGAAGAGCAAACAGACTTGATTTTGATTAACTTTCTGGGTCTTATTTGAACTAATTGAATTAACTACTGTGTTAACCTAACAGTTTTATGAGAAGAGACTTCATGTGCGATTTCTTGCAGCCCATCCTTTCACTGCAGCCAGTGTAAGTACAATAGTGCAAGATCAGCCTTTTTAATTTTACCTTGGCCATTGACTCAGAGAACTAAGTAGAAACAGGAAGTGCAGAGGAGCAAGAAAATAGGAAATATTTTTTGAACCTTTTGACAAGTTCACTTCTCTTTTGGTTTGAATTCTGGCCAATAGTTCAGATCATCTCTTATTATAGCCAAATCTGGAGGCCAAACTTCTGGTGGTTTTGTTCAACCTCTGCCCTTTTTTCCTGTCTCAAGGTCTCCAATTCACATACTACCTGTGAATTTATTTTGACAGCTGTATTTTTTCAACAGGAATACATTATATATGTGGTAATTTCAGAGCATGCAGCTCCCTCTCTTACATGAGTAGCTCTCCCCTTATGTACAGTTATGCTTGTACAGACTACATATAGGAAACACTCTGATGCATTAACTCTTCACTTTATTCCTCTTTCAATTATACACAGCACACAAGTTCATCAGTATAGAAACAAAACAAAGAAAATCAGTGTATCTATTTGTTTTTGTACGCTCCTTAAACTTTTAATATATTGCCTTGAGTGCACCTAGGATTCTGAGAAAGGAAGTGAAAAAAAATAAGTTTTTCCTTATGGAAATCTCTTCCAAAGGCTTTTGGTGTTTAAAAAAAAAAAAAAAAGTTATTGCAAAAGTGGTGGGAAGTGAGCAGGGATTTTAATTTACTTTCATGTTGTTTCCCCACTAAGTTCAATCTAAGGTGAAACATCGTGTTGATGTCAAATTTTGCTTCAAGCAAAACAATAGAGGAGCTCTAAAATTAATGTAGGTGTCCAGTCAGAGGCCTTATACAGCCATTAACAGCAGTGCCAGCTTGAGATAATGCATTATAAGCATGAAAAATTTAACAGTAATTGCCATGTTCTGATCTCTCCCCTTTTTTTCTTACTTTGTTGTCTACAGAATGTGCTGTACATTCCCAAACTGGTCTTTCTGCTAGTTTACCCCAAAGAAATGCACTGAATCTGGATCATTATGACTAATGAAACTGCTGAGAAGTGATTTTTTTTTTTGACAAAATATAATGTCACTCTAGAATTTTCACCACACATTATGATTGTGAAACAAGGGCTTGCAGTTGCCTGAGGCATAACTTTGATTCAGCTTATCTCCATCTTTAGCCACCTAGTTCAATGCACTATTGAAAGACGAGACAAATACTGAAATTCAGTGCTAAGAGATAAATATCATTTTATAGCTCTATATTATAAAATTATGTTGCACTTTTTGTTATCATGTGTTGGCTTGACCAAAAAAAAAAAAGTCTCCGAGGCTTTTTAAAGGTAACAAATAAGGTAACAGTGTTAAGGCAAGGAATCAAGGAATTCTGAGTTAAAATGAGCTGTTTCTTGTGCTGTTCTCTAAATTCCACTGAAAGTTTGCAATCCATGTGCTATGATTTAAGATTCAACAATAATTGTGGACGCAATTATGGTTGACCAGTAGATAAATGACTTGGTTGACTTAGAAATCAGTTCTTATAGCCACCAGAGGATACCACACTCCTATCCCTGAGCTTTCAGCTCTTAGATATTTCACATATAGTTTTCACAGGAGAAACACCTGAGGTGTATCAGTGCTTCATGCAATGAAACTTTTCATAAGAGCAAGAAAAATATAACTCCTTTATTCTGAACACAGGCATATGTGAAAGCACATTTAATTTCACATCAATAGCTTAACCTCACATCAGCACTTACAAGACTAAATACAGATATAGTCTGGCTTCCCTGAATGTATTGTTAGAATGATCATTTCATGTAATCTCACAAAAAGTTTTCAATAAATTTAAGATTAATTATTATTTTCTCATCTATAAATAAAATATAATCATCTTAAAAATCAGTGAAGGGAAAACCATCAGATCCATTAACCTGACTAAGAATTCCTTCAGGCCAAGAATATGAACCATGGTGCACTGGATCTTTTATTTTATTGAGCTATATCCTTTTGTATGGCAACCAGCAGGGGAAAAAAAATAAATCTAAACTAATGATTTTTGTTCTGGAAACCACGGAAGTAGGGGCTGAATATTCTTTTATGCCTGGGGTTAATTTTTTTCACCTTAATTTGCAATCAAACACAACAAAAAATATGTACTGCCTCTGGAAGAAAGTAGCTTTGTTATCATCTCTGTACTTTTTTTTACTTCCAAAGCCTCTGCTTTCTGAAGTCACCTCCATAACCTTGCAACATTATGAACGTGTTTACTTGTCTTTGCTGACTGTCAACCAATACCATCTGCTCTTTGGATCCTTAAAAATAGTAACATATATATGGGTCAGAACTGCAGTCTCTAGATAACCATGTAGGAGATTCAGGTGATTAATTTTCCCACAGCTTTTCTCATACACAGGAGTAGATTTTTCCTGTCTCTTTCCCTAGAGAATGTTCCTCATAAAACATGAAATTAACAAAATTGCAATCTTACAAAAAAGTAGTATTTCATAGGCAACCCATGTCAACTAACAGAAGGGGTTGTTAGTCAGCTGCCTTGTTTGAACTTCATCCAAAAGCCTTTCTACTCTCATAAACAGGAATGGTTCAAGCCATGAAATTATGAAACTAGGACAAACCAACAGTGTTCTCTTTTCTCTAAAAGAAAAGAAAAATAAATTACTTTTTGCCTTCAGTACCTCCTGGCCAGTACTTGTTACTTCCCTTAACTACCACTATGGCTTTGTGTCATATGGGATTCTACTTATACTCACCCTTTTGACCCGCACATTCAAGCTCCCCCATCCTAAACCATAAAGGATAGTTTGACAAGTCAGTTGACAAGATATCATATGCTAATATCACATGCCACAGTGATCTATGTCAAACTGAAATTCCACAGAAATCACAAAGGTTAAAAAGGCTATCAAAATTATCTGACTTCAGCTTTGATTCAGCATGTGTAAAGTATGTATATACACAGTGTGATAGCCCCACATATATATATATATATATATATATATTTAAAGAAGCCCAGCTGCACAGAATGGTTAGCATTAGCATAAGATAAAAAAAATTCCATACTTTCATCTATTCTAAACGTTCTATGTGTTATGTAGGTCATACTTCAACAGATTAAATTAATTGTTTTACTACTAGTTTATAACTATAGTCTCTGATTATTTCCAAATATATATTTTTTTCAGAATAAAGATGAACAGAGGTAATAAACCCATTTACAAATAGAAGTGAGCAACACAAAGAAAAATTTAAAATATCCAATAATTCCTATTGCCAGGACCTGTTTTTCTCCAAGTATTCAGCTTGTACAATGCACAGCCTCCATGTACTGAATCTTTGACAGTCAAAAGTCTCAAATAAGCATTCAGAATTTGGGTATAACCATTAGTTGGAGGGTAATCACACAAGCAAACAAACACAAAAAATACTGTTAGAGATCTGTTTCACTTGATTTGTTAAAAAGTCAATTCATCAATGGTAAGTATTAAAGTCAGGATTAAACTCAGAATTAAACTTTAAATCTCTATAGCAGCATCAAATTGCCTTGGCAACAGAAACTGCCTTTTTATTTACAAGGTATCTTGACTCAATAATTACATGCTTTTCTAGTTTAGAACAGGTGAATCAAGGGTCCTACAAACAATTGTTTGTAGCCCTACTTCTTTCACACATCAGATCCATTCTAGGCATTGAAGAGGAAAGATTTCATGGAATAATAGTACAAGCCATAATTAAAGATATGTAACAAGACTTAATTGAAGCTTACTTATGCAATCTAATCTGTCATTTCTTAACTTCTGGGTGCATTAAATTGCAGTCTTAGTTCTGTCATTTAACCCCTTCATATATAATTTACCACCTATTTTTAAAAAAGTCATTAATAGAGTTGAAATCTTTAGAATTGCCATACACGTCAGCTAACAGAGAAGCAGAATGTAATGATAGGTTAACATCTCTCATACAAAACAGCAGGATAAGGAAGTGGCTTTGAGAGTTCTCTATTTAATAGAGAAAAATGTTATGACTAAGGAGCACTGAGTTCCATTCCCCATGAAACAATGCTCCAATGGAGTAGCTGTCAACCACTGACACATGCATCACTGGTGATCTACCCAGGCTCTGAATAAACGCCAAAAATTTCAAAAATATTTTTATATAATAGACACACACATTGACCTACAGAAGTAAATCTACAAGAATAGAAACATATAAAATTATAAAAATAAAATGAACATGCTTTCAACTATACTATGAGAAAAAAGTATCTCATTAGTAGACCAGTAATATTAGCTTCTTGACCATAGCTCTGAGATTTACTGGAAAACATTATAGATCTCTTTACAGTTAGCTGAGATACACTGAATGATTTCTTACCTAATTAATGTTTGCCTTTTTCTTTCACACACTGGCAATCTATGAGAGAGAAAAGGAGGTTGAGCAATTTGCAGGTATTTGTGATTTGTGTCCATAGTACAGGTCTTGTTGCATCTTGAATTTTGATTTGTGAATTCCTTCAATATACTGCCTCCTAGAAAGACACATGATCTACTAGAAAAAATCAAACTATTGTTCACCAAATATCAGTTTGCTCTGTATAAGATATATATACACATAAACTATTTAAGCACTTAAGTATATCAGCTAAAAAAAAAAATACTCTTATTTGTGTAACTTATTTCTTTTCCTCTGGATCAGAAAGTTCCACAAAATAGAAACGTTCACCCCACAGCACCAATGCACCAATGCGCTGTCAACTTAGTTCATTCAAATCAGTTACCAAAATTCTCCTGGATTCATACTGACATGACTAAAAGCAGATGTTGCACTTTGTCCAGAGGATCATTTCCATTTCATTCTTTACTCTTTAAATTGGTCATTCATCAACCATTTGATAAACATGATCTTGGTGCTTGTCCATTCCACTCAAGGTTCTCAAGATTAGTATTACAGATTCTATCTTACCCTTCATGTTTTCCCTCCTGCTGTAACAGGTCTATACTATTTAATGTATGCTCCTAAATCTGGTAAAGCTGCGCTGTTGTACTGAGTCAAAGTTTTTTGTGTTTTTTTTTTTTTTTTTTTTTTTTTCTTCAAGGAAAGCATGAACATTTTTAAGCATTCAAGATATTTATTTACCCTGATAAATTTATCTGGAAATACATGGTTCTGAAAATAAATGAATACATAAAACTGGCCACATAAGACAACAGAAATAGCATTTCTATATTCAAACTGAAAACCCTAGAAACAGAAAATATTTTTTACTAGTCATTTTGGCAGTAACATTTTTCTGTTAAAAATTCAAAAACTTTCCAGCAGACACATTTTATGATGGACTATAAATCTTTTAATATTCAGAAATCTGCTATGAGTATAATAAATATTCTCAATTTTTGGGAAGTATGAGTATCACCGAGACAGAAGACCAATTTTTAAACAAACCTTTAAGGAAAGAGCAATTGGATCTGTGAGCTTAATAGAAACTCAGCTTCAGCCAAGACTAAGAGAGTGACATAAAAATATCAATCTGTCATTGAAGTCATTGCCAGACTTGCAATAAAGCCAAATACAGGAAAAAATAATTCTCTAACCATTGAGAAAATATCTTCCTCATAAATCAGAATATAAAAATCAGATATATTAAAAAATCATGATTCCTCCACCTGAAGATACATATATATTGCCAATGATCATTAAACTAATAAAGAATCTAAATATCATGGGGTCTATTACAACAGCATGTTTCAACAACCAGCCTCGTTCAACATACTTGTTATATTTATTCCTTATCCTTCAGTAAGTTTCCTTCTATGACACAACTTAAACTGTTCATTATTAATATTATTTCAACATCCCTACATGCATAAAAAACACTTTTCAAAAAGATGAAACAGATGTTGATATAAAATGAAGCTAGAGTGGTGAAAAGAAGTAAAAACAGATGGCAAAAATGTTTGAAATTTTGAATTTTGTGTTTCCTATTTTGAATTTTGAATTTTGAAAAAATTAAATGGTTTAGATTGCAAGTGCTCTCTCCAAATCCTTTGGTTAAAAAAAAAAAATGTTTTTAATGATGCATGTGTATGCGTATGTGAATAAAATACTGTGATATCCCTTATCACTGTTGACCATAAGATTGTGTTATACTTTTTTTTTTTTTTTTTTTTTTGAAATAGTAGTAATATTCATAGAAGAAAGACAGGTAAGAGTGGAATTTTTTACTGACCTTTTGGTAGGGCCCATTCAAGATACTCCAAGCCAAACGTTTGACAATTTTGTCAGAATGCCATAATGTAACACATATGCATACGTCAGTATATATGTTACATACATATACACAGACATATACATACGCATATACATGTACAAAATATTTAAAACATATTGCTAGCTAGGGTTTTTTTCTATAGTTTTCTATAGTTGTATTTTTTTTCCTTAATTTTTAATTTAACCAACACTATGGCATGCACTGGGCTAACAGAAGTGATTGATCTATTTGAAACTTCTTTTGATGCCTGCTTCAAATATAAAGACTTTCTTTAGAAAATTTAAAATACTAAATACACTATTTAATTGCTACAAACCCACACTGAATTGAATTCATCATCTACACATCAAAAATACCTCACCTCTATAGCTTGAAGTAAAAAGATCTAAAACCAGAAAATATTACTGGAATTTCTACAGAAACTTCAGCAAATCTATTCTTAAATCTTTATTATTTGTGATAACATAATATAGAGAAAATAGAAGGAGAACAATTTATATTATTGTTCAGTTGCTTTCATATATACAATACTTTTTTCTTTGTCAGATCTGTCAATATTCTGTAATGAGAACTACATGCATTCTGATAGAATGGTGGGAAATTTGCTTAGGCAAAAAAAAAGGTTTTAGAATTTCTCAAGAGGCAATTCATAACACAAAACCATTTATATCACAATATATGTAATGATTGCAAAAACATTAAAAAAAAAGTATGGTGAAGGTAGGATAAATAAATGGATGTTGAAATAACTGCAAAAGTAATATCAAAAGTCCCTTAAGATCTCCTTGTACCAAAAATGGTAACTCTTTTTCTGTTTTCTTAATAATTTTAAGTTGGTACATCTATGAAATACGGAACAAGCATTAAGTAGCTTCCAGGATAAAATAAGAAGAGGACAAATTCCATTATAATATCAGCAACTTACTTCTAGCAAAATGTGAGGTATTAAATAATGAAATAAACTTCAAAAATGTATTTTAAATTATTGCTTGGCAGTATAAAAAGAGGCACATTTTAATACTAAAGCTGTTACTTTTGCTGCAATAAAGTATAAAATATATTGACACAGTATAATTTTATCATTAACAATGCTGAGATAAAAATCAATTTTATAACATGATTTCTTATTGGTAAAGTCTTCCAATTACAATCCAGTAGAAATTCTAGCACATGACATCCATTCAGTGAATACTCTGTCATTACTGTTCCTTTTTATCCTTTCTGCGTGCAAAACTTCATAGATGTTTATAAAACTATATTGACAAGGCATGATGGAAACAAGAAAACGTCAAATATTTGTTTCTGATGTGACACCCAGCTCTTCATGCCAGAAATGATTTTCTTCAGAGCTGCTGAAACAACATATTACAGTCAAATATCTTTGGTAAATGCTTAATAGCAACTGCAGCACTTCTTTGTGATACACTTCTGGTTCACTTGTGTAAGAAATGCTGTATTTATCATTTCAGGACTTGTCTAGAAGTACCTTGTAATATAAAATGGCCATTTCCATTGTCCTAAAAGGAAATAAGATTTTCTGTAATGCAAAATGATGGCATAACCAGCTATTACTGAATTCTTATATTTTTGTGGGGTTTGCTGTGTTTTGTTTTGTTTTACCCAAAATTTAATAACTTTTCTTCTAAAACCTCTTTGTGTGTGTATGTGTGTGTGTGCGTTTGCACACCCTTTTCAGAAATTCTAACTTGGCTAACTGAAAAAGTATTGAGCATCTCTGTATGTTTATCATCTGTCTCTGAACTTTAAAAAGCTTCTAGACTCAGTAATATTGTGGGTAAATAAGTGCTACAGGGTGGCTGCAAACTGCCTTTCGTCTGTTTTAAATGTAAAGAGTACAAACTTCAATGTCTAATTTACTATTCCTACATTTCAGATTTTCAGCATGAAGTCTTTTAGAGTGGGATCAGATTCAAAATTTTAGGTCCTACTCATTTCCACCTAGTAATTCCACATCAGCTTCTGGATTCAGAATACTGGTTACTGCATGTAATAGTATGGTAGTGTAGATATATAATGAAAATACTTGTAAAAACAAGCATCAGAGCTAGTCAGTGAAAAAAAATTCTCTGCATTCATCATAGTAATTTGTGACATTGGAGTAAATGTACTGGTGCAAGTACTGCAGTTTTGATTGGCATTGCTGTAAAGGAAAAAAGAATAGGCTGTCAGGAACAGCTACTGGGTTAAAATTACATTCTGTTACCCTATCATATGAAAGGCAAGGTGGGGAGCGGAAGCAGGGATTAGGATAGAACATTAATGGTAAAAAATGAAAGATCAAGAAATATCCTCCTTTAAAAGGAAAGATTCAGCTTGATTCTCACTTTATTGGCTCTCCTTCTGGAACAGGAAAGTTACAGTAGTGAAGTTGGCATAAGATTTGATCATGCAGGATAATCCAGCTACATTGCTTGCTTTCAGTATTCATTGCATTGAGATGTTCATGGCACATCAAGGAGAACAGCATAGTATTTGTAGGGGAAAATGATTTTTAAAAGATGTGGAGAAAATATTTTGCTTCTATTTTACATCCAAGAATGTACATGTGTATTGGCAAATCGCTCACTGAAAAAAGCCAAACTGAAATATTTCCATTGTGGAAGATAAATTAGCAAACAACTGCAGCAGAATACAGTATGTTTGCAAACATATAGATGCATTTTCAATACAGAAGACAGAAAAGACACTACGTAGGAAAATATAGTGATAAATAATAGTGTACTCTTTATTGGATAAAAAGCTTTCTACCTGATTCACACAGCTAGCAATAGGCAGCTCTGGCACAAACACAAAGATGCATGTCACCTATCTTTGGCACAAATTCTATATGTAATTAATTTGTATTAGAATTCCGTCTATGTAAATCTCACACAATTACTATTTAAAGCATCCCAAAACCCAAACAAATGCTAGCACACAGGTGTCTCATTCAGAAGTTCAACTGATTCAATTTATCAGGAGTTTCCAGCAAAGATTCAATTTATCAGGAGTTTCCAGCTAAATAAAATGATTCTTCATTCTAGTAGTAATGTAAGTCTGAGGTTTTCCCATGTTTATTTATAAACGTTTAGATATCCTCCTTTGCAGCAAGAAAACAAAGAAGGTTTATGTATAGGTGTAATTTAGCATACTCTTACAGCTTAGCCCCCTGTAATTCCCCGGGCTTGTTTATAGTATGTCTGCATTTGTTATTTCCTCTCTTTCTTCCTGCTGCTGCTGCTGGAGTTAACAGAACAAAGCCCAGTTGTCGGTCCCAATAGTGAACTGATCTTTACCATATGCCTCTGTTTAAACTTTAGATTGAATAGACTATCTCTGCATGGTTTAATTAAGGACCTCAGTATTTCGTCTTTCAGCGATTCTCACTTTTCCTAATCTCTTTATTTTGCTAGATCAGCCATGGCCAAATTACACAGAACTAGAGATATCTTTTATCAAATCCCAAACTGTATTTTGCTACTGTATTCTGTTTTCATACAGTAATCATTCACCCTCTTCATTTAAATAGGTCTTCTGAAGAGTGTTTTCCATAAAGTCTGTCAGGATTAACTCATCACACAAAGGAAGCGCTATAGGTGTGGAAGTATGAAAGGAGAGAGGAGAAGAGACACATTGCCCTACCTGATGAATTCATGTTCTAGTCAAACAGTACATGTCCAATCTCCATGGTGTGGTTCATGTCCATTCTCTACATGGGCTTAGTGAAAAAGAGAATGAAATGCACAGTGCTATCATTGAACCTGTTTGGACAGTATACTCTTGTGCACTTTAGGGCTTATAAATATTAAGGCAAAATTGTAGAATATTTTCTCTGCATTCCTAGCTCTTCAACATATTTACGCTCATAAATTAGTAGTAATAAGCATAATCTTATATCTTTCTTGTACAATATTTTTGACAGCAGAATTTTAAATGTTCTGGTTACAGCAAGCTCTCCATTCTCCTGCTGTATAACAATCACACCTGTTTCTATACTCTGCAGAAATTTTCATCACCCCCTGAGAACATGCATACTATTTGACCTTCCATGAACAATCTTATTTATTTACTTCTGACCTAGAATCCATGATGACTTTCAATTCTACTAATCTAGTTTTCACACAAGTGTTTCTCATTGCATTTCCATTTAAGAGTATCAGCAGTGCTTTAGTAACAATGACTTTGTTCAGCCAAACAGTTTGTGACAGCTCATGTACAGAATTTTTATCTCTTTACATAAAGCCCCATCAGTGGTGCCTGCTCACAAGCACACCTGGAACAACATATGTTTTTGATCTTTAAGTACAACTCGGAAAGCCAAGTGAATGTAAGGGATAAGCTTGATTTTATGAGAAAGAGATATACACATCTAGACTACAAGAATTTTGTTTTGTATGAAATTTCACAATGTATTTAAACTCTAAGAGATTTTAAATAAGGAAAAGAAACACTAAAAATGATGTGCTTGTTTGTTTGTTTGTTTTGAAAATGAAAGTAATGTTTAACATATTAAACTTTCTGCCCATTAAGGTAATGTGTATTTTAGAAAAACTGATTCTAGATGTTATTTCAAGTATTTTCATTGAAAATATTTGAAATAACTTATTATATATCATAACATACTACATATATAACGTGTTATATATACAATAACATATAATAACATAAGAGAGTCACCAGCACACTAAACAAACATGTAAACTTCAAAGGTAATAGTTAATATTCTTTTTTCCCAACATGTAATTTTAGAGTTTAACATAAATCGAGCATTTCCACATTAATAACACTGGGGTACAAAAAGTGGACTTGCAGAGATTTCAAAGTAAATGCAATAGGCAGTTTCCAGATTACTTCAAAATCTCACCAGGTTTTTTCATAACAACAA
This sequence comes from Gallus gallus, assembly GCF_016699485.2. Classification (NCBI taxonomy): domain Eukaryota; kingdom Metazoa; phylum Chordata; class Aves; order Galliformes; family Phasianidae; genus Gallus; species Gallus gallus. The sequence goes on along the minus strand of NC_052536.1, from coordinate 31,110,720 downwards.
AAGGAAAGGAGTCTTTCCTTTGCAAATTCCTCTTTGATTTTTTTATCCATAACCAGAAGTTACTGTTATAATGTCCAGAATTATAAGCCAGCTGTTATCCAGTAAACCACCCAACGTGAATGGAAAAAGGAACAGAAACATGTCTAAAATTAAATAGGATTTCTTTCAGATAGCAGTAGTTAGCAGAAACTGGGCCTACGGAAACCATTTTGAATTTTCAGGGGATTAGAGATTTCAATTTCAAAGCAGAGATTTGAACCTATTCCAACAACTTCTACACTATACCAAACCAACAATCTACATCTATTCATCTGCTCAAATAGAAACTTTACTGAAAGTGTTTGAGACTATCAAGTTTAATGAGTCTTTGAAGAATAGGAGAGTAAATTTGAAGACCATAGCTGGTAAGCCTGAAATCTATCAGCAAAACTTTACATTTTTGCTGTTCTCCAATCAGAACCCTGACTCTAATTCTACCTGAAATCATATAGCATGTTTAAAAATAACAGATGGTATTATACTCTTCTTGCATGGTTTGTAACATTCTAAAAGCTTCATGCAAGTAATATTTCAGCATCCTGCGTAAGTAGCATCAGCCTTTCCTTTTAAACATTATTTTTTCCCCTAGTCTTTAAAGGACTTTGGTATGAAATTGAGTTTTTTATTGCCTTAAAAATGTATCTCTTCAACATGTATTTAGTTTTTGAGAAAATATTATATAGTATAGTAAAGTTAGAAAAGAACAAGATACATTATTTCTAAGGAAATCTACAGATCTCTTCATATCAGCGCTGTATGCTGCTACATAGGTACGACAAAACAAGACCAACAGAATCCACATATCCACAAAGCACTGGTTAACGTGTTTCTTTTCCTTTGGTTTAAAAAACCAATTGTATTCATTAGCAGCTTTCCACTTAGTATGGCCTGGGTACATTACTCAGTACACTCAGTCAGCTGTCATATGAAATGATGGGAGCTGACAGCGTGGAATCTTAAAGGTTCAACTCCTGTTGAATGTACTAAATGAACAAGAGCTGTCTAATTTTGGTTGAAGTGAACCCAACAAAAAACCCTATGAGTATGCAAGATTTTATTCTACTTTTTCAAGTTTAATAGACTCAGTGAATATTCAATGCTTTTCAGCTAGATACACTGTTAGTTCTATGACTAAGAAAGATTTCATTAGGTAGGCTTCAGGCAACAGTGAACTACAAATGAAATTCCTTTCTTATTTTCTGAAACTCACAGTTTATGACCCGTATCCAATGATGAATGGTCTATAAACTCTCTTACGGTCTTTAATTGCATAAACTTTACATTATAGTCTCATATTAACTTATGAACATTTTTGATACAAGATGTAGAAAAGCAACAGTAAAAACAGAAGCTCCTCCAGGTTTTACACAAATAGAATATGTAAGTCTTCAACATAAGGCATGCTGTGCTCATGCCCTTTGTTTAAATTTTTACCTTAATTTAGTTCTTAAAAAATAAAAATAAAAAAAAAGTCTAGTAATCACTGCTCAATTGCCTAAAGCTCCTGCTACCCAGTTATCCCACTGTGCCCTGTCTCAAAAGTGTATTGCTCATAGCTTTTTCAAACTCTCCTAGACGTTGTTTATATTAGCGTAATAATAAATGGCTTCCTATATGTTAAGTTGTTCTTGTTTAGGCTGGGAAGAACTTGATTTTTCCTTCATAGTGTTTGGTATGATGCTATGCTTTGGTTTTAGGAGAAAAACAATGTAGGACCTTTCAGTTTCTCAGCTTCTTGTACCGTCCCGCCAGTTAGGGGGATTGAGGGAGTGCAAGCTGCTGGGAGGGGACAGAACCAGGACAGCTGATCCAACCTGGTTAAAAAGATATTCCATACCATGTGGTGTCACATAAAATAAATTGAAAGTGGGGGGCAACTGGCCAGGATAGGCCACTGCTTGGACTGATTGGGCATCTTGGTGGGTGGTGAGCAATTGCTTGTGCATTATTTGTTTTGTGAATATATAATTATCCTTTTTTCCTCTTTCTTTTTATGTTTTAGTAAATAGTTTTTATCTCAGCCCACAAGTTCTACTTTGTTCTTTTCTGATTCTCTATCCAATTGCACTGGGAGTGGGGTGGGGGAGAGTAAGTGAACAACAGTGTGGTTCTCAGCCACCTGCCAGGTTAAACCACAGCAGAAGTACTATATGTACACTCCTTAAACAGTGCACTCCCCAACTGGATTCTGCTACCATTCTTACATGTTTAAAAAAGCACTAAATAAACAAGAAATAGAATGTGACATAATGTGTTTGATCAGCATTACTAACAGAAGAGCCTGTGGCAGATTGTGCATGATAACTCTCCAAGTAGACAAAATACAACCATCTGGGATTAAAATGTTGAGTATTTCTTAACCTATGCAATTATTAGGACTACAGGCTCTGACTTGTAACATGAGCTGGGTGTTGCCCCTAAATCACTGTCCATTAACATGGCAGCAATTTGAATCAAGTGCTATCCATATGCATGAATCTATATAGATGTCCTCCACTGTAATGAGTCCTCATGGTCATTGTAAAATGGTTTGAGCTGGGAAGAACCTTTAAAGATTATCTAGTTCCAAGTCCACTGCCATGGGCAGGGGCACCTTCCATTAGATCAACATATCAACTGTTCCAACACATTTTTTTTGCTTATATAAACTCTCCCCCCCTAAAAATTACCCAAGCAATTGCACAATAGACACATGCAATTATCTAATATTTTTATCATAGTCCTGCTGCAATGTTCAAATCAATCACAAGGAAAGGAAGGAAGAGTTAGAAAAAACAGAAATGGTATTTCAAAACAGGTCATGAAGTGCCTACGTTTGGTACTGATGATTCTTTCTAGCAAGATACTGGACACTGAAAAACTGTTGAGATAATTCTTCATTCTTATATTTCTACATTTGTTAGACAAATATTATTAGATTCCACTTCAACCCTGTGCTCTTAAACTACTGAAACGTATTAAGTAGCCAAGACTTAAAATGAATAATGTTTTACACTGTAGAAAAAATACATATAAATATATTGAATTAACATGCCATTAATAATATTAATCAACATTACAGGTAATAAATGTATAATAATATTACATGCTAAGAATAGTTCTTTTTATGTATACTGTAATTTTTCCTAATTCTAGAAAAGTAAGTTCAGCACAACAGTTAAAATTCTGCCTGAAACTAACACAAGATTAGTTCCTAGTTTTGTACCTTAATAAAGAAGTCTGTCTTTTCAATCAGTTCTTCTCCCCCAGATCTAAAGTTATTTATAATATAGCAGGTAGAAGCATTAAACCTTATAGCGTATTTTCCAGGTTTTTAAATAAATTCTAGGATATTACACTGAATGTGTTTAGAGGTAAGCCATAAATATACATAATCTTTTGTTGTCACAAAACTTTTCTATTTTCTTCATTTGGTCAAGATATTATATGATCTAAAGAGAAGTGATTTATAAGACAGGTAATTTTATTTTTCCTTGTTTCTGATCTTGATAAACTGTTAGTGGGCGCAACAACAGCAACATCAGTCATGGAGCAGGAAATACCTGGTTTCTCGATATATGCCACAATTTGTCCTTTTCCCTTTGTGCTTCCCTTGGTGGACGCTAAGCTGACCACGAATTAGCAATGTTCCCTTGCAGCAAGAAAGGCATCCTGGATTGCATTAGGAAGAGCATCACCAGCAAGTTGAAGGAGGTGATCTTTCCCTGCTACTCCGCATGGGTGAGGCTGCATTTGGAGTGCCGTGTCCAGCAGTAGGCTCCACACTACCAAAAAGACAGAGACCACCTGCAGTAAGTCCACCCAAGGGCCGCAAAAGGCCTGGAGAATCTGTCATAGAGAAAGGAAGGCTGGAGAAAGCAACAAGAGAGCATCGTTTATAAATTAGGATCTATTCTCTAGCCCCCCTGCACTGAAAACAAAACAGAACAAAACATAATGTAAATGTTTGCAGAAGCAGCAACCAACAGAGTTTTATTTCAAGTATCAGGTTGCCAGGACCTGTTACTTTTTTCAAAGTGTGAATAAAACAGAAGCTATTGCTGCAGTTATAAACTATTTAATACAGGTAAATTTAACAGAATTTGCATACAGTCAGTTTTCTACAGGCAGAAAATACTGATACATGGACTGAATACGTTTTAGGGAAGGAGAAAAAAATTTGGAAGCCAACAGGGTGAAGTCTGTGGAAGCACTGAAAACCCTCATATGAAGCAAGAAATTTTAGTAATTGTTGAATATGTGGGAAACACCCTATATCTAGGCAATTAAAGCAGTTTATTCCTAAGTATATAATAACTGTTATTAGCAAAGTTGAGGTTTGTTGTGTAATCCCATACCAGGTGTTCTTTTCATAATTTGTTTGTATATCCAAGACATTGTTTGTTCTGTATAAATAAAATATATGGCAATTCATAATAGATAGCATGTGGAGTTTCTGTTATTTTGAAAAGTTCGTGTTTTGTTGAAAGAGAAACAATGTAGGTGTGCATAATGAGGATGCATCCTACATCATTTAAGAATTATTTTTAAATGTATACATGTAATTTTGATTATGGGAGACTATATTAATAACTTATTCTTACATTTTAATAGTTATTAATGATAAAAAGTAATCCCTAACATCAAGGAGGATTTCTACAATGTAACATTTCCAGCAGAAGGGTCACTTTCCTCTCTGAAGGAGGATGAATTCTGGCTGCATGTTTTCAAATGTCCTTGAACAACCGGCAGAAAGCCTAAGACTGAGAATGATTTGTTGTTGGCTTAAGCAGCAGTGATGCTTATGGCTCATTATTTCTGCTTTCCATGCTATGCTTGGATAATGGTTGAACAGTTTAAAGTTTTGTAGATAAACTTAATGGTATCAGGAAATGAATTGTGTGAATTTTAGCAATGTTATTTGTTTTGCTCAGCTGTATTGAAAAACCAACATAAACCATAAATCCTCAAATTAAATAAAACCATCTCATCCTGAGAAATACCTGCTGGCTTTTTCAGGTTTTGTTGTTGTTGTTCTTTCATGTTTTAGAGTTCTGCTTATTCTGGCCACCAACAAATACATTTAATTCCACACACCTTACCAAATTAGAGAATCCACATCAAATAGATTCTAGGCTTAAGTAATTCCAACGGTTTAAACCAAAAGAGAGATGTAGATAATTCCTATCTTGCAAAGATCCCTTCAGTATCGACTATAAAAATTTTACTATGGCTATAGCAACATGCTTGTTTGGAGTAGTATTTAAAGGAAACATGCCTCAGTATTGCATGGAAGACCAATATGTTATACTTGTAATTTATCTCCCAGGAAAACTTCAATATTTTAGTTAACTAAAATATCATTTCAAACTCCTCAGCGTGCTAACTAACTGTTCTTTGTAACTTTGACTTAACCTGTACATATGGGATCACACACTCTGTTACTAGGACCTATTATTGATTCCCTTATTAAATTTCTGCCAATAAAATTGTTTTAAAGAATTTCATATAGGAATACATATTTTAAACATTGCTGATTTCTATTTTAAGAACTTCATAAAACAGATGGAGGTGGTGTGCTTGCTAAATGTTTTAGTTAATCATTTTCTGTAATTAAATGATCTCCGATCATTCAGGAAATGAAGATGTGTAATAAACTTAAGGAAATTGAGCAGTCAATAGCTGCAATAGATGACAGCAGTTAACTACTGTACAGGGAGTTAAACATTCCCATGCACTATCTAATAGCATCACTTCAGCCTGTTTCTTCTAATAGACAGTGTTTCTACAGTGTTGAAGATCGATAGGTCCATAAAAGAAATCGTATTTTGGGTCTCTGTAATTCATACTAGGTTAAAGTACATTTAGGATGCAGCTCTAACTGTAGAATTTCTTTTCTGTTACTATTACACTGTACCTTGCATACACTATTTATAAGCACAAATTATGAGGGGCTTTACCAGGACCACTTCTTAAACTAATTTCACCAACTATGTCCCCCCTCCCATCCCTGAAAAATAGGAATTCTATGTAAATGATTGGAAAGAATATATTTTAACATTTAGAAGTTACTTTGGAATACTTAGGAATGTCCGATAATTTCTCATACACGATAGTTCAGACTTCAGCCAGGGACCAATCCCATTTTTCATGTCTTCAGCTATGAAAAATAACAATAAAAACTTGAATAGGCACTTGTGTTCACATTCTTTATGCTAATGATTACTCAGTGTTTTGTGCAGTTGCTCAATATTAAAGCAAAAGATTTACTTCCTGTTAGATGTATTTGCAGTAGAGTCAATATTAAGCTTTGCATAGACTGTTGTAACTTTGCAGTATTAAACAAGGCCATCTCAGTTTAATTCCTCTCAAGTCTGAAATTCCAGTACTCTTTAGACAATACTGACATTACTAATTCTTTCATTCTTTTCTGCTTTGATAACATCTGCCTATTAAAGATGATAAAAAAAAGAAACAGATTCAATTATAATTGTTAAGATTGTCAAAAATAAATTGCCATTTATGCCAGTAATATTTGCTATACAAAGTTGACAGAAATGCTCATCAACTAAAGAAATGCACTCCTGGTAATGAGAGGACAATCAGAGATAATAAGTTAATTACTATATTTTCCACAGCTAAATCTTATCAATGTTTATAAATATATTTTCAGGGCGAGTCAGGTGGATGGGGCCAGGCTCTTTTCAGCAGTGCCCAGAGTCAGGACAAATGGAAATGGGCATGAATGGGAACACAGACTGCTCCATATGAACATAAGGAAAAACATCTTTACTTTGAGGGTAAGGGAGCACTGGAAAAGGCTGCCAACGAACACTGTGGAATCTCCTCCTCTGGAGATATCCAAAACCCACCTGGCTGATTTCCCATGTAACCTACTGTGGGGAACCTGCTTTAGCAGGGGAGTTGGACTCAATGATCTTTGGAGGACCCTACCAACCTCAACAATTCTGTGATTCTGTGATTTAGACAAGCATGTATCACGACCTCCCAAGATAATAATATACACAGGACTATTTCCTTTGGAACAATGGAAATGTAGAGAATTTCAGTGTTTTAGAGTCTACTTTGACCTAATTAAACATTGAAAAACATTGAAACAGATTTTGAATCTCTCAAATTTCTTACAAATCCTCATTTCAAAAACCTTTAATAGGTAGGATAACCCAGAGTTATTTCTACCCAGTACTCACTATCCCCCTTCACAGATTATCTCCTGCTTGTAGAATACTTCTGAAAAAAGCCCACTGCTCTGTGGTCAGCTAATATATAGGTGTTTGGTCTGGCCTTATAAGCAACAAGCTCCTTTCAATAGTTACATGTGTTTGTTACAAATGTATTTCTGACAAATTTTTAATAATATATTTATTTCGTTAGCCATGCAAGGTAACTGCTAAAGTAAATGGCCTCTTTGGCTTCTCCAGTTAGACCTGAAAGGATCTGGGAGTAATTTGGGTTCATTGTGGATATCCTGTTAGGGGATTAGAAATGTATAAAATCCCTAATTCTCTTGCTGCTTTTATGTGCTGTTTATAAAAGGCTTCCAAACTAGAAGAATAGTATATTTATTATTTCTGGCACTGTTAAACACAATAGCAATTAACATTAGATAATTAACTCTTACAAAGCAAGCAAACCACAATATGCTTATGATGTACAGGACTTCAAACATATGCTTACATTTACACACTGTCACCTCATCACCTGCATGAAAGCACTGGCACAGAACGCCAGCACTATGAAGCCACTCTCAAAAAGCTCCTAAATTGCTTAAAGTTGTCTTGTCTTCTAGCAAGTATTGTGATTTGAAAACTCTTTAAGTACTACATGCCATTTTAAAGAAAAGGAGGTATACTGAGTACACTACCTGTGTCTAGATCAGGCTGTAAACACAAAATAAAGTTATTTTTAAAATAAACATACAAAAGTTAATAAAAAGAATCAGTGCCCAGTGGGCACATACACTTCACAATTTTATTTCTATACATAAAGCTGCAATTAATTACAAACCAGTCTTTATGCAGTTTTGCTTTCTTTAAATGTGGAGTGAGTGCTCCCCATAAACTAATGAACTGAAGTGGAGCCAAATAGAGACCAGCTGGCTGAATTGCCAAGTAATTTTATCCGCATGATTGACTTTATGATCCTTTCACTACAGTAACTAGCCTTTATTCTCACAATCAGCATCAACCATAACTCCAAGAGGAAAAAAATGATTAAAAATCTAGAGAATAGTGAGGAGAGGTTTGTTTGATGTGGTACAATGCATTCTTGCACACACTTCTTCTGTATAATAGGTACTGAATTACAGGTGTTTATAGCCTCCAAAGTAGCACAGTGAATAGCTGCCTCAAAGACATAATAAGCAACCGATGCCTAAATAATCATTACAGATACTCCATTAGCAGCATCTAACTGTGTGGCTTTTAACCATACAAATTGTTTTTTGACAGCTTGTAACCTTTCCAAACAGTTTCCTTTGGGCATTATACCACAGTCAGATCTAATTTTAACTTTTGCTTTGTCTATAATTTATTATTTTCTTTGGAAACACCTAATGTATTTCAGTGGAACGGATAAATCCAAATAAAAGATAAAAAAAAATCAATTGCTGTTTTAATCTATGAAATTCTTGCTCACTGGGACAGAACTAAAATCTGATGAAACATAACAGGGGGAAAAAAGGCTAAATGGTCCTGAATTCCTTTGGGTTTTACAACAAGCAGTATTTTTTCCCCAGATTATTTAAAATAGGACATAGCCAAGTGAAAAAAGAACAAAAGTAAAAATGTATAAATAAAATATAAATACTTTAAAGCTGTTCATAAGAGCCACAGACTTCACATAACATAGTAAATAACATTATAAAAGAGTTCAATGATACATTGCAGTGGGATAAAGAGCTAAGAAAGATGTACAGTACTTTTTCTCCAAAACATCCTATAATTAACATCAGTAAAGACATGACTTATGCAGAGCTAGAGGGTAGCCATGTTTATCAGAAACATTACTGTATGCGTGAAATTAATGTGAGGAATGATGTAACAGTATTAGGTGATCTGTATTGGCTGTTACTGTCATTATCTCACTGCTGGGGAAGTTGCTTCCAGGAATAACATCCAATAAATCAACATAGAGTAGCAATCAGCATAAAAATATTCTAATTGTGGCAGACAAAATTGCTCATATCTTTCAAATGTTTTTCAGCAGATTGAAGCACTTTTTCCATTTTTCAAGCCTATAGAACAGGTAAAAGTGTACATTCAATTAAAAGAAAAATGACTAGAAACAGAGGCAGTGTTTGCTGCTCGTAAAGTCTCCTGTTCCTTGAGGGTGTTATTCAGTGTCTAGTCACACCAAAATTAACCATCATAGTTGAAGAGAGTACGGACCAGACAAACACAAGAAATCTACTTAGAATCATTTGAGCAGGTTCCTTCCTATCTTTTTAAACTTAAAAAGGGTCACTAAATTTAGTGCAGTTTTCCTAAATACAGGGAAGGCAGAGTAAATGGTTAGATAAAATGTGGAAAAATCCCTCTTCATGTGAATCCAGTTCATCGTGCTAAAGTCAGAGAAGGTACATCAGTGTAAAATTAGAATAAGGCAGTTATGAATCTGATTCATGCCTAACTTGTGACTTACAACTTAGTTATACCACCACTTGTATATCTCCCAGTAGCTGAATTAATAATGGCACTTTTCTTAGTTACAGATAAGAAAATCAATAAGCTAATTTTCAGAATAAAGATTAGTAGGGAAAAGGGGTGTTAATAAAACAAATTATTAGAACAATATAAGTAAAATGTGAAGTATAAATACCAAGAAAAATGAAAAATATAAGAAAATCACTGGAGTTATTTTCTCAGCAGCATTCAGTGTTGTTATTAATCTAAAACTTTTTTATTATTATTATCAAGAGGATTGCTTACAGCTAAGTACAGTTAAGTAAGTTAAGGTATTGAGTACAGAGAAATCATATCTAAACTGTTTCAATACTTTTTTAAAGACCTCAACTTTTATTTCTGTTTAATCAAGATGTTTAATATTACAACCTGCTCTGGACACAGCTACTGCAAGTATAGCAAGCCAACAAGTAAAGTGAGTTCTCTATAATTTGATTGAAAACTCAGTGTAAACCTGATAAGAACTATAAAAAAACGTCCTTCTTTCAGGCCTCTTAAGTCAACAAAAAAGTCACTAAAATCAGACCTATTTCATCGTATAAGACAGTTCTAATGACTGTGGACGAGTTCTAAGTGACTCATGCGCCAGTTTGCAGTGCTATAAGATATATAACTCATCATTACCACCAACAGTACTTAAGGGCATTGCACAGTTCTCAGAGTAACATGATTATTCTCTCTAAAATATCTATTTCTCAACCTTTCAACCTCCATATAACTGTTAGAATACTCTGTTTGACCAGAGAGAAGCCATCTCCAAACCTTTCCCACTAAGTTCAAGTTCAAAGAGGGCAGATTTAAGCCAGATACAAGAAAAAAAATTTACAGTGAGGGACACCACAGATAAACTAAGTTGCCAAGGGCCTTATCCAGCCTTGCCTTGAAAGTCTCCAAGGATGGGGTATCAACCTCAACACTAGGTAACCTGTTCAAGTGCCTTGCCACCCTCACTGTAAAAGTTTTCCTTATATTTAACCTAAATCTACCCTCCCTGAGCTTGAAGCCTTTTCCCCTCGTTCTATCACCACAGACCCTGCCAAAAATTCTGTTCCCTTCTTCCGTGTAGTTCCCCTTTAGATACTGAAAGGCTGCTATCAGGTCACCTCACAGCCTTCTCTTCTCCAGGCTGAGGAGCCCCAGCTCTCTCAGCCTATCCTCATAGGAGAGGTGTTCCATTACATGAATCAATGTTCCATTCCATGGATTTCTTTCTCTCACCTTCTTTCCATTGGATTTTGGTGGGCTTAAGTTGAAACAATTAAAACAAATAGACCTAGACTGATTTCAGCACTTATCTCCTGCAAGTTTTCCAGATGGGGAAAAAGTGGAATTAAACACAGGATTAAAATAGTCACATACAGATAACTCTGATTTTAATTTACACATCATTTTCACTAAAAAAAATAAAAATACATGACTTTTAGGTCACCTAGAGAATAGTAAATTAAACATTGAATAAACAAAGTCTTTCACAACAAAGAAAATGATGGAAGACAGATTTTCTCAGCATAACAAGGTATTTGATCTGGCTTCAGTACCTCACTACAGTAGTCTAAATTAAGAACAGCACAGAACAAGTTAGAATCATATATGGCTAGGAAAAAAGGTTCTGTTTATAAACTATCAGTTGGAAAACTACAGTACTTTAAGATCACTTTAAATAAAGCTACCCTCACACAGCCTTTCCTTTCTCTGTATGTCAGCAACATAACTGTCATCTAGAATCAGTTCATCCTCACTTTAACCTACAGGATTATTTTTTCCTGCACACTCAGTTCATAGGCCTTCTAGTACCTGCAAGGCCTACAAGAAAGCTGGAGATGTCGTATGGTGATAGGACAAGACGTAATGGCTTTAAGCTGCAAGAGGGAGGTTTAGATTAGATATTCAGAAGAAATTCTTCATGATGAGAGTGGTGAGGCATTGGCACAGGCTGCCCAGAGAAGCTGTGGATCCCCAGAGATGGGGATCTCTAGAGGTATTCAAGGTCAGGTTGAATGGGAACCTGGGGAGCCTAATCTGGTAGGAGGTGTCCCTGCCTATGGCAGGGGGTTTGGAACTAGATGTCCTTTGAGATCCCTTCCAACCCAAACCATTCTGTGATTCTATGAATTAAAGTATCCAAAGTCTCTACAACTGAAATAGCATGAGAACAAGCATTAACTGCAGCTCTGTATTAGAGCAGATGTGCATTTCAAACTGATCCAAATCCTAATTGCATTTTCAGTTTCTCTGAAAGTAGACCAAAACATATACACTTAGCAGGTAAAATGAAAATCACAACCCCCCACAAGAAAAAAAGGAACATTATAGAATGCAGGGTTTGACCCAACTCTCACTGAAGTCTATCACAGTACGGCCATGCATTTCAGCTTTTAATTTGAGCACTTGTACAGTTAAAAAAAAATAGTGATTTTTCATTAATTATAATAATCCTACAGACATCCTACTTTTGAATCTGGCTAGCAAAATATGTTCTACTCTACATTAGATGTTCGGGAAACATCTTCCAGTTTTATGACATTCATCATCAACCCAGTTTGCTATTAGAAGTAATTCTCTAAGGACCCTAGGACTGCTGAGAATTCATGAAACCTCTTCAATTTATTTGTTTTCAAACTCAGAACTGCTTATAGACTTTACTACCCTTTAAATATCCCCTCTCAGTGATGCAGTGACGCAGACTTACAACAACTTATAACAAAACCTTAGAAATAATTTGCACCTTAACCGGTAACCATCAGTAAGTGTCTGTAAAAAATCATGAGTCTGCTCAGATTAAGGAGGGTTCTTCATAGTATTCAGATTAAACCCAAAATAAATTTTCAGAATATAGTGAATTAAAATTTTACTTAAAATGGAATTCCACATATTCTAAAGATACTACACTAAACAAAACTTAAAGCAACATTCATTCTAAAAATATACTCATAGGTTAATAAAAGGAGCAATAGTGAAATCCTGACAAAATAGAAAAGTAAAGGTAGGATCTACGTGAGAATTAATAATCATTAGAAAACAGCTGGCTTCCATATACTAAAAATATAAATGAAATGGGAATTTTGTCCAAAATATTTAAAAAGATAATTAAGTTTAAAAGACAAACAAAACAACAGCAACAAAAAACCTAACACCTCACATCCCTTATTGAGTTCTTCAATTCCCAAAAATCAAATAAAACAATAATATATGATAGCAAGCATATAACAGAAACTAAAGACATAGCAGTTTAAGTTTATATGTTTTCCAAATACTTTCAAACATATGCTGAAATTTATGTTGGACCTATCAAGCTAATCCTAGAATTGGAAGAAAAATGGAAATCAGTGAAGGCAGGTGGTGGCATGCAAGCCTAGGAAGATATCAGAATCAGTACCTCTACCCAGCTACCGACCTCTTCTGGTAGCTAAATTAATTCCTTATGTACTGTGTCAATCCACTACATCATCTTTTGCACATAGCTAGCACTTATTTTTACTAAAGGACTTTTGGAAAGGACAGTGAGGAGTAATATATGTTGACTGGCTGAAGATCCTAAATCACGGTTGCCACTGACTGGCAAAAGTGGCCTGCTCTGAGACTCAGCAAACACCAGTGAAAGCCTCAGTCCTCAAGGATTTCAGTGCTGCTTCAAGTACAGTGTAGAGTTGCTGCAGATCAAGGTGAAGATCTCTAGTGGAGATCTTTGTGATTTTGCAGTATTGTCAAATAATGTGCATCACTTGTTGATCTTTGAGCTAAACATGTTTACATCCTAGCAACCGGAGTTATAGAAATGTTATAGAAAAAAATGGAGAATTATTGAATAGAGTTGTCCTCTCTACATTATCTATACTAACTACTAAACATTATCTATATTGTTTTGTTAAAATTAGCAGTTTAATTATTGTTTGATTTTGCTGCAAATAAGAACTGTTATTCAGCAAAGTGGTTACATGGACCTACAAAATCTAACATCTGTGGGTACAAAACAAAAAAAAAGCATTTTAACTAGCTGAAGTTAATATCCAACCTACAGCCTTAAATTCAAAAAGTTCACAAAAATACTAGAAGACTAAGAAAATAAATACCAGTTTCCTTCTTTTATCTCCTCAAAGTCTTCTACAGAAAATACAACCTGCCTGCCTGCAATTGATACATATCAAACACTACGTGAATGCAGCAAGCATCATGTTTCCATAATGATTGATGACAGATGTCCAGTCAGGTTCTTGTTACCAGGGTTTGGAGCAGGGTGGGATCAGCTAAGCAGCTGCCAAAGGCCATAGGCATAACTGCAAGAGAGAACAATGCAAATTCACAATTAGGGAGTCTCTGGGGTGTGGGAGGAGAATGATTTGGGCCTCTGCAGATTATTGCAAACCTGGTCTTGTTTAGCAGAAGAAAAAAAGCTTCGTGCACTTTCAAGTTCCTGACCAATCTTTTTTGTTCCATAACTATTCTTTAGAACCCCTAGGCCACTGTATCAGCTGCCATATGTCTCTCGCATTAGGCAGCCTGGACCTTTTCCATCAGCTGCAAGAAACTTTCAACACATCTGGTCTAGCCTTTTCTCATCAGCTGCTATGAGTCTCTGTGCATAATGACTATCAATTCCTTCCATTGGTTGCTACACTCTTTGCAGACCCTTGTGAATCTCCCTTAGCAACTACAACAGCCTTTCACAATACATAATTAAATTAACATTTCTAGTCAGCGTAAACCCTGTCACAAAGCAGTAGGTTCAGTTAGGCCCTCCCTAGTTTTAATAACTCCCTAAACTTGTTCTTCCTTTGTGCAATGCCACACTCAAGAAACGGATTTGTATGAATATTGTCCTGGGAAAAAAAAAACTAAAGATTTTCAGTTAAACGAGTTCCTAGGTTGGTTGATTATATGTACTGAAGAGAAAGCAGCATTCTCCTGGAACTAGTGGCTACAGATAGGGCCAAGCTGCTTTTTTTTTTTTTTGGCAACACTAGCAACTTGTTCCAGCTCAAAATTTTAGCTGCAGGACAGCCTCAGGCTGTGACTTCCCCACAGTTCGGAGAAACCTGAATTGTCACCCTTGGAGTCCCTCTCCCTTGCTCTACTTCAGGAAACAGACTGCCAGAAATAGTCCTCCTAAGGAAAAAGAAAAGAAAAAAAAATAGTTGCTGTTTATTTATTTAGCCTGAGCTAGTTCATTGCATGATCAGATGAGCATCAGAGTCAACACATGAGATGAGGGAAGACATGTACTGCAATCCCAGAGGCACGGTGGGCAAGACATGTGCCTGCACTGCTTGGCCTCAGCTGAAATGGAACTGCTAGTCTTACTCCTTTACTAGCAATTCTAGACTTTCACTGTACTGAAGATCTGATCAGCTTTCGATTCTGTCAGCACCAAGGCTTCTACAGAGACCTTGGAGAATCACTATGAGGTCTATATGAGTTCTGGAAAATGGTGACGAAACTTGGATTTACCAATACAAATTGAAAATCATTTTAAGAGAATTATAATTAAAAGTCCATTTTACAAATGAAGGAGGATTTCCATATCTAAGTAGAACAAAGTACACCTAACTACACTAAATGAATATTTAGTGAACAACCCATAAATGGAAGGTAATTCTTCTCTGTCAATAAGCACAACATATGCAGGGTGCTCTTTGATGCTATAACTGAAGTAATAAAGAGATATAATTCAGACTCTGGAAAAAAAATGGCAGTGGCTAAAAAACAGAACTGTCCCCTTTATTACAGGAGAAAAAAATAGCAAAAACAATAGAAAAGGTAAGAAAAATTCAAATATTTCAATCATACTTTTAAACATAGATCTTAAATGGTTTGTTCTTAAGCATTAGAGATCTGTCAAGTCATGCTTTTCTTTGCACCTGAACCATAAAAGAAACCCAACACTGTTAACAATTAATTGTGAGTATTTTAACTAACACTTATCCTTAGTTAACGTACAGTAAAAAGAAAATGTCTACCCTGGGTACTTTCCTAATGACAGTGAGGGAATAATTATTCCACTTCTGCTGTCATGGTTCAAATCCCAGAGCTCAGGTAAGGACGAAAATGAATTTAGGCTATCTTGCAGTTAAATTTAAAATAATATAAGTGGTAATTAAATTAACAAACCACTGCAGAACTACATATAGAATGTGATTCCATTTGTTTAAGGTTTTAGCACCATGCAGAAAAAAAGCTAGCATTTATGATATCTGTAATACAACCCCAACATTCATCTCTTTTGATATAACAGGTTTATTTACATAATACTTAGCTCCCTTTCCACTGCAAAAATTTTCCAAATACACAAAATATGAAGGTTTTAATAAAAATAAAAATAAATAATAATAATTAAAAAAAAACAGAATGTTCCTTATAACAAGAGACATAATAAAAAAAGGGGGGGGGGGAGGCAGATGACTGGAAGAGTTAACATTTATATTCTACATATAGAAGTCATTACACATTAATTGACCTTACCTGATCAAAAGCAGTTTGGGACCCTCATTAGGAAAGACTAACGTCAAATAGGCAAGAAAGAAGGGGTAGGAAAACAAAAATGCTAATTTTATAATATTTATCTCAAGCTTGTCTGGGTGAATATACAGGGAAAGTAAATCAAAATCTTGAGAAACAGAATTTAAGGGCATTGATGTATCTCAAAGGCTAAATTCCAGAGAATTAAAGACATAAAGACAAAAAAATTGTCACCAAACTGTTAGACGCATGCTGGAGTGGAAAAGATTAACCTTACCTTACATTTTTATCACTCATTAAATTTTCCTATGTTCAAATAAAAACAAAACAGAAACCAGATATATTAACATAATTAACAGAATTCACCAAGTACAGGAGAAAGAATAAGGAAGTGTGAAAAACACTAACTTCAGTCAGAGTAGTAATTATGACTCCCGAAGGTCAGTGAATGTTAAAATGCACATCCACATGAACCAAAAGGCCTGGTATGTGTAAAGACCCATCAAACAGAGTATAAAGGTCTAACACAGTAGATGACACCGAGAAATCATGTTAAAAATTAGTATTTTTATCAGATACTTTATAACCAAATCCTCTCTGCTAAACAAACATGAGAAAATTTATCCAACTCTGTTTTAACATCTGCTTTCTGTAGCAGAAACGCAAATGACTCGCTCGTCAAAAACAAAATGTAGGCACTTCTGGAAGGAAGAGATCTAAAGCATTAAGATATTCAAAGCTTATAGAATTGTATGAATAAAGGTCAAAGAATTAGTGTCCATGAAGGAATAACACCAAATATCTTGTATGCAGTTAGAAGATCTAATATATGCATTTGGAGTCTTGTTTAAACAAAGTACTCTGAAAAGTTTAGCACCAATAAAAATAAAAAACATTGAAGTTTTGGTCTGCCTGTCAGTATTCTCCTTTAGTAAGTAGGAAAACTTCTACAGAAGGATTAATGGCCAATTAAGAATACTACTAGATGATACAGATACCAGAAAAAAATGGCTACTACTCTTTGACCATAAAGTTTGAAGACCATTTGGCTTTACTTGCCTGTATGTATTACAGCTCTTTCTGCATTCAAATTCACTTGCAAGTGTAACCTAGTGCTAAAAACAACTTTTACATGTTGATTACTGTGTCACCAAGTTAAAAGAAACTGCACATCATTTCATAATCAAACCTGCAGCGTGGCCCTGTATTTTATTTTGTGACTACAAAGTCACATTACTTCACTGTAAGGAAATTCACTGGTTTGGAGAAATCAAGTCTTTGAGGTTTTTAAAAGATTTAAGGTATAGTGAAGGATTACCATACTACAGTGTCTCTTTAAGTCAGCAATTTTAGGAGGTAAAGTTCTCCATTATTATATCACAGGCTTTTTTACAACTTGTGTAAATTATTTTAATTTATAAAGATTTGATATTGATTTATTTTTATACTGTGCTTGAATTCATTTGAATCTTATTGAAGTAAGTAATTTTTAAAAGAACAGAAAAAAATCTTCTCATTTAAAATAATTCCAGTTGTGAAACGTAGGCATTAAAATAAATACTTAATATTCAATTAAACTGAGAAACAAGACAACACAATAGCAATTTTACCACTTACTAGATAGTTACAGTCAAGCTGAGAACTCCTTTATTAACAGGTCATTGATAAAAATACCTACTTAACCCCATCAACTATTTTATTATTTAAATGTATCCGAAGTGTTTATATCTTCTCAGTGTTTCTTGGACATTATGACAATGTATTATATTCACCCAGCTCAGCTTGTGAGATGACAGACAAGTCCCATCAGACTGCATGTTTGCTAAGAAAACCTGCTTTCATCTGTCAAATCTGAATTCTACACAATGGCAACGCTATTTTGTTCCATCATTTAATCACTTAAATATTTCAACTGATGGTTTGTAATCTCACAAATTCTATTTTGTCAGATGAAAATAATTTCAAACAAAATTAATATTCAGATATTACTTTCTCTCTAAAATACTGTTTCTTTCTTTTTTAAACAAAAGTTGCAGACAAACTTATTGCTTATCTCTTTCATGAAAGTCAGTAGAGAAAAATGTGGTTGCCTGCACAACAATTATGTTTTATAATATCCTATTTTAGTTTCAAATCCAGAATTAAG
The DNA here is from genome assembly GCF_016699485.2 of Gallus gallus. Classification (NCBI taxonomy): domain Eukaryota; kingdom Metazoa; phylum Chordata; class Aves; order Galliformes; family Phasianidae; genus Gallus; species Gallus gallus. The sequence continues at coordinate 31,092,399 of NC_052536.1, read as the reverse complement.
ATCTGAAGAATTAAGAATAGTATTTTTTTTCATAAACAAAAGTTATGTCACAACTCTAATTACATACACACCGATTATAAATGTATCCAGCAAGAAGTCTTGCATGTATTATTCAAAAAAGGCAATGTTTACCTTCACTACACAAAGGTCAGACAGATAAAGTTTTGAGGTTTTTTTTTTTTTCCCCACTTTATTTTAATAAGCTCATTAGTATTTTGAGTAGAGAGAAAAAATAATGTAGATTGTCCCTGAAGCTGTTTAACATGTAACTATCTGCTTTCAGCCATTTTTCTTAAATTTGATTCCTTCTTTAAGTTGGAAGGAGAAAAACTCATGACTTACTATACTACATACTCAATCAAACTGTATTTGCTCTAGCTTTCATTTCATTTTTGCCGTATCAGACATGAATCTGGATTATCAAGAGAAAAAAGAGTCTAGATTGACTCTTGATGAGATCACAGTTGGACACAAAAGCTTTTAAAAAATGTGATTAAGATCAAACTGGACACGATATTTTGGCTAAGAGCAATTAATAAGAGTATTAAAAGAACAGACAAGAAATCCTTCACTAAAACCTCCAGGGAAGTCCCAGTGATTCTAGGCAAAGATGAGAACGATCTGAGATCTCATTCACAAGCATTCTTTTCTTTCTGAAAGAGCACTCTGACGACCGGATGACAGGAGCTGCTGATATCTGATATCTGCTAATATCAATTTTTATTTATTTATTTATTTATTTTTGCAATGGTTCATGTACTTGCACACAAATTTATCTTTAATTGGTTCAACCTGGTGTCTTTCTGAGAGGTGAGCTGAAATTCCCAAGTATGGAATGAAGTGTCAGTGATCCACATTTTAGTTGAATTATGTGGTACCATCTATTTAGCTTCTGCTGATAAAAAGAAAAATGAATATTTCATTTTAAAAAAATATACAGCAAAACCAGGCTAAGTTGACTGAGTGGTTTTGATGTTATTAGAAAACATTTTTTGGCAGTTTTTAGCAAATCTATCATTCATCATAATATTCTTCTACTGTTCTAATCTACACAACCATAATTGCAAACCTGCACACATTTATTAGTACTTTTATTATCAATAAATGAACAAGTACCATTGCTCATGGTATATTGTATATGCAAATGCAACCTTTTAAGCAGTTTAAACATAAATCCATAGATATCTAACTTCTACCATAAATATCTAGTTTAATCATTTTGCAACTTTGTATAACATTGCATTAGTTATTTTAAATTACTCCTTATGAGTTATCTTCAGAGATTTCAAACATTTTAGTGTAGCTAATATGCTATTATCAACTGTATAACAGCAGCTATTCTTTATCTGTTTGACATGGAAAGCTAAAACATGTCTTTTTTTTTTTTCAGAAGAGTTTTGCTTATCGATTAGCCCATAAATGTACTGAAGAAAACATTTAGTTGGTTTAATTTTCTTTAATTTAGGGTATGAACTCCAGATATAGTCACTGCCCCTTCCTGTTTATGGCTCCTGCTTGACAGCCGCTGACTTGAGTCAGCTGAAACTGACTTGGGTCTTAAGAATTGGTACTTTTTGGTGTTGCATGTCTTTACTGCTTCATGCTAGAATCCGTGTTTGAACTGGGACAGAATCCTTTTCTTTATCCTGTGTGGTCCTAATTGCAACAAAGACAGTAAGTGAAATACGCCCTAATATTAACAATAATAGCTTGTCCAACACTGACAAAAGCCCATCTTCCTGGCAGCTTCAACAGAGAAGCAAAGGATCGCTTGAGTATGAAAACTAAAACAGTGCATAGTCTCCTCGGTCAATTTTCCAAGAGAAGATCAAGATGATTAAGATGTTAAATTTGTCGCAGTTTGAAAGCATCAGTTTTTGATCACCAATAAATTCACTAGACTAAAATAATTACAGAACAGCTAATCCTGGAAACAAATGGTCCATTCACAAGGGGAAGAAAATCATCCTTGCTGCTTAGGTTAATGGTATTCTTGACTGCATTAGGCAAAGTATCAACAGCTGGTCAGGTAAGGCCATCCTTCTCATCTACTCAGCACTGGTAGTGTCACCCCTGGCATGCTGGGTCTAGTGCCGAGCTGTCCACTACAGAAGAGACATGGACATGCTAGAAACAGTCCAACAGGGGGCCACCAAAATGCTGAAGGAACTGGAGCATCAATCTGATCAGAATAGGCTGGGAGAGCTGTGACTATTTAGCTTGAAGAAGAGGAGGTTCAAGGGGGATGTTATCTATATCTGTAAATACCTAATCAGAAGGTACAAAGAAGAAAAAGCCAGGCTCTTTTCAGTAGTGCCCAGTGCCAGGAGTAGAGGCAGTGGACACAAGCTGGAAACACAGGAGTTTGCATCTAAACATCAAGAAGCACTGTGTGGGTGTCTGAGCTCTGTAACAGTTTGCACAATTTGCCCATAGATACTGTGTAGTCACACTGCCTCAGAAGTCAACTGGACACTAGATAATGTGTTATGTAAAACGATCTACAAGAATATTGGGGTGTGGGAGAAAACCATCAAATTGAATGATTTATACCTAATATGAATTTGTGATCCAAATTACCTCTGACCATTGGTATTTTTTGAGAAAACTATGAGGGATTCACTGAGATACAAACAACGTAGTATTTTGTTTTAAATAATTTTCATCTCAGATATTCTTATTTCTGTACAATATTTTTAAAAAAATAATAATCATTGTCAGAAACAGGCACCACAATTACATGTATTAAAAAACCTTGTTCAAAAGGATCCATGCTCAGTATGATAATGGAAATCAATACAAATTCAGTTTTCAACCAGAAATGAGCCCTACAAACAATTGTGAAATTAAGTAAAATTACTTCCCTTGTCTACAGGAACTTCTGTTACTTTGGAGTAAAATTTGATTGTTGCAGTCCTACAAACAAATTTTCTATCAAGTCTGTACTAGAATGCATGAATAAACACTCAAAAAACAGCAGCATCAATGGAATAAATAGGGTCTTTAGTTAATGAATGGGCAAGCTTTTCAGATTTGAACTTTAAATTTATCAACATGTTAGATGCCTGATAAATATATTGTAAATACACAAACTGTTCATTATTTTTGCTTCTAAAATCTATATATATATCCATCTACATCTATATATCATATCATACTATTGTAATGATGTGTTAATGGTGACATTACCATTTGATAGCCTAGCATTTTTAATACATCTTTCTAATGATTGATGTACCCTGTAGAAATTTGAAGTGTCTCACTGCAACTCCATGAAACAAGAGAACCCTTTTCCAAGAACTTCCCAATTAAAATGTGACACCAGTTATTTTTATTTCAGTGTTCAATAGAGAACTCAGTAAATATGTACATATACATATGTATTATACGTGGCTATGAATTTAAAATAAATATTCTATGCCCAAGATAAATTTCACACTGATAGAAAAACTTGCTTCGCAGACTTAACAAAGACTTTCCTGCATGAGCACTATTATGTTTGAATGGTAATCTTACACAGCTAGTGTTTTCTTAATGTCCTGGGGAGCCTGATCATTGTAAATTACCTGTGACATCTCATTAATCCTCTTTTTCCTCACAAACGCATAATTAATGGTAACATTGACAATAATACACAAATTAGCTAAGTGACGCTTTATGGTGTTGGTTTTGATTAACGTCAGGAACCCAAAAATGACATTAATGTAATGCAGATCCCAAAAGGCAACCCGCACTTTGACCTCAGACATACATTTTGTTTGCACCATCACAAAGATTAATCCTTCCCTGGATGAAGACAAGACAAAACTCTGGCCACTGGCATTGCGTGCTGGGCTGTCGCTGAAAAACAAACTGCCTCAATTGCATTTGTTTAAGAAGGAAATCTTAATGCATAGAAAACAACGGCTTAGTGTCATTTTCTATTGTCTTGTTAGGACAAAGATAAACGAGCTACTGTCACGATTTAGATCAACTGCTTCTCTTCTAACTTCTATTATTTGATCATTTATGGACTAATGTTTAATTAAAAGTATACCTAGACACAGAAATGCACAATAAAGTTATCAAATTACTTTCTCACTTACTACATGCTTATTTGGGGGATCAACTTGTATTTAAACTTTTTACATTTTGTGCTTGTGATATAGGTTCAAATGTGTTACAGAAGAGTAAACGCAGCAATGTACTTATCCTAGCCTGAAGTAGCAGCATAAAGAGTACAATCTATTACAGTAATTTAAAAAGGCCAACCATTTTCAAAATACATGCTTATTCGTCCATAATGTTTATTTTTATATATTATGTATGTATGTCTATGTATGCTTAACTATGTATAACTGAAAGTATTTGGCTCAAAACAGTTAAAATCTCCATTCCCCAATTTAAAAGCACTGTTCACAACCACATCATCTTAGAAAGGTAAATTATGATTATACACTTGTATACTCTTTTTATCATTTCATAAATTTAACTCTTTACAGAATGCACAAAACCTCAAGAAAAAATAGTAATTATTGGAAAATACAGGAGTCTATTTTTCTTCTAAGAATGAAAATCCCATTATCACTTCTCTCTCATTAAGCTTTTTTTTTTTGCTGAAAAAGCATATCTGTAAAAGGTAATGAGCGATCTTGTTAGAGCTAAAATATAATACATGTAAAAATGTTGTTAGCCAAAATACCATAAGACAACTTTTCTAAAAAGCGTTAAACATTTTCTGTGTTTCCAATTGCAATAGAACACAAGACTGTCTTCAATTAACAAGATAATTTTTCTTTATCTCTTTACTTTTGTATTGGTTCATTAATACTGGAAGATGAATAGGTGTGGGTTTATCATGAATGTCACAGAAAGGAAGAAAAAAATTACACAATAATATGAATCAGGAAAATATTTCGATATCACAAATACAAAGAGAAATAAATGGTTAAAAACTGAATAGCTAAAGATGTCCCTGGTAGATAAAGCCTTTTTGATATCTTTAATTTTTTTATTATATTTTTATTATAATGGGTGTGTGTATATAGTTAAAAATATCTTACATTTAGTATTTTAGCTTTCCAATCTCCTGTTGGATAATCTTAAATCTGGTGACTTCAAACCTGAAATGGATATTTAAAGTAAATTTGCTTTGTCTGATCACATCATTTTTAAGTTAAATTCTCAACAGTGTAGATTTTAACGCATTTATGCAAAACATGATAAACTTTCTCTGACTGGGGAGTACATTTTAAAGCACCGCAAAATTTAAGGGGCAAAAGGGAATCCCATAGAGGCCGTATATTTACTCTAACTAACCAAGTCATAAATCCCGATTACTGCAATAAATTATTTTTATCGTTTGAACAGAGTAAGTACAGTATCACATTTGAAAGACATTTGTGTTTAATTCATATCTTAAAATTGACAAAGATAAACAATCACATCTACAGCAACTGAAATGCACTAATGTATACGGAATATACAAGCTAGAGCCAGGAGCAGAGACAAATCTGTTCTTTATATCATCATTGTGGCATAAGGTCATTCAAAATGTAATTGTACTTCTTTGTAAAACATAAAAAATTGTCTGGTTGGAGCTGCAAATTTTAAATGGCTTTGTCTGTGTAGTAATCCATTATCAGCTTGTATGAACCCAGTAATTCTTTGTTTCATATACAGTTTGCTGGCAGCCTACAGTAACCATTTGCTACTTTTACTTTGCTGAATTAATATTCAGCCAGATACAACAAAAGCCTCCTAAATATATGTCTCAAAAGAAACCAGCCCACTTTTAACCCTTACAAGCTATCTCAATTTCCTCTTCACCATAGATATGATTAATATTACCCTATTAGCCTGGCTGTGTCATTTTATTCTTTCAGTTCCATGCCAGCCTTGTAGAAAGCAATCTATCAAGAGATACATTTATAGGAATGATTTGTTTCAATGTTTAAGTGCTGTGCATTGACTTTTAATACTTAAAAATGGCTATAGCAAACTGATTTTTTAAAGCCTGTAGAATCTCATGCACGTGTATACATAAGAAAAGAGTCTGTAAGGCAACATACTTTGCTCACAATTCACTGAATGCTTCACTCACAGTTTCAAGAAATCTTATTCCAAAACATAATCTTATCAGAATTCTCTATGTAAAATTCTTGTTTGTTGTCATATTTTGAAATTTAAGAACTACTTGAATTATGTAGCTTAATGTTATGCTGGCTAAGGCATTTTCTTATTCTACACTTTTACACTAACCCAATCGATATGATAGTTTCTGGTTAAGTATAGATTCAGTTTTATCTCCTCAATATTCTGCAGTTCATATAAATATTTACCAAAAAGAAAAAAAAAATCTGTATGCAATTACACACACTTTTTCCAAGCTAGATTTAACATATGTGTGTATAACTGTAGTTTAACATGGAGCACAACACTGCATATTCAGGAAATACATTCAACATCAGATGTCAGCATCTTACATAATGTTGTATATCTATGATTCACAGAAGAACAGCATCCAGAAAAGCACAACTTTCTGTCTTTCAAGAATCTAATCCTGATTTTATCTCAATAAACAATTGCTTCTTAGGGTGACGAAAGAAAATAATTACCATGTTAGACATGACAGCATTTACCTGTTGCTCTATGAAATACAGTGACAAAATGCTTTGTTACTGTGATAGCTGTGAGCTGAGCAATTATTTACGTAAGCATTCTTTATACATTCATCAGCAGGTGTTTCAATTTATGGTTTTATTTAATAGTAATAAAATAACATCAAATCCAAACCACATGATGTGCATATTCATGGTTTTTTCCCTCATTGAGAGGGGGAGGTAACAACCCTATTGAGACTGTACTTTATGAAGAACTTTAATGAGAATTCTGACTGTATTTTGTACCATGAATGTCAAATAAGTTTCAAAAGCAAATGTAAACTGCAATCCTAGTGACACATACTAAAAATAACCCTATAAATCTGTTCATTCTGTTTAGATAGTCTCCTGAGTTGTAAAAAGTGAGACTGCTTAGCTTTATTATATGTTTTGGAGAAAACTAATTTTGGGAAAGTAGGTCACTAATAGCATCATATTATTCTTGTGATTTACAGAGAAGCCATCTATTTTCTAATCTTCTCAGTATCTCAGTAATAATTAGGCAAACTTATAGCGAGCTTTTTTTAAGGACATTCTTTAGATAAACATATAGCCTCTTAATAAAAAGCTTACGGATAATTTTATCTTTTAAACTAAGGCCATGAGCAAGCTACATTTCACTAAACAAAGCTACACAACATTTCAAAGAAAAAATTCCACTCCGTTTTAGCCTGTCAAAGTAATATGAGTGTTTCCAATAACACAGCAGCTATATCATAATACAAATCTGCTTACCAAAGGATTATATTTAAAGAATGTGGAAATTTGTGAGAAAGAAAGCTGCAAAAGTTCTACATTTCAGTTTGAGATATTAGTGTTTGAAAAGAATGTCATCAAAGAAGCAGTTTTGAAAGCTGCACCACATTATATGAAAATGTACAAATAAAGAGGAACAGATTTTTAGCTTTCTTGTAAGACTAAATAATCTTTAGACTTTAAAATGACTCCTTTCCACATCTGAAAAATGATGTGAAGAGAATGTTAACATTAGTTGCATTTTTGTAAGTATGTGCCCAAAGTGACAGCATTCTGGGTCTTTGTTTTGAGATATCTTCATCAATCCTAAGGATGGATAAAGCAGATCTATACAGTCACAGTATAAGTGCTGGAGACAGAAAAGGCTCAAAAGCCGGCACCAATATGAATGATCTTTTTGACAATATTAATTGTATACAATGTACAATGTCATATCATTTTCTTTCTCATTTCTCAACCAGGGCATATAATGAACTGGGCCATACAATGTACCACCTCAAGAAAATACGATGGCTGAAGGGTTTCTACCTTTAATGCCATTCAAGATAAAAAGCATAAAACATTTGTATTAGTGTGATGGTTATTATAAGGATAATGCTCCAGTGACAGTGCCAAGACGACAATAATGCACTATATCTCTTCTTGATTCCAGAAATTGAGTTATGGGCCAAATTTCACTATACTTTGTGCTTGTAGTTCTGTCATTTTTTACAGCTATCTACTAAAAATAGTATGGTAGACACTAAACATGCATTTCTTCTGATGACCTCTATTTTGTTAATATTATGGGGGGGGGGGGGGGGAAGTAGTTTAAAGGAATTCTCATTCTTTTAAATCTGAATTTACGCATGTGAGTGAATATTTGGTTTCTGGAAATATTTACACATACATTTGGGATTTTGCACCATCATTCAAAATTTATTTGATTACACTAAATAAATTCTGAATTATCTTATTCAGGTTTTCCAAATCTGAGGAAGAACTAAATTCCTTTATTAAATGTGACTCATGATATAGAATTACAAGTTATAATCCGCAATATCACATCTTTATATTTGCATATAAAATCTGATAAAGAAATATTCTAGTATCTATTGTAAAATAAAATATATGATCAGCATGGAAGAACTAATCACTGAAGCCCATGACAGCAGAGACTACTTTTGGTCGAGTATGAAAATGAAAACAAAAATGAAACACAAAAATCCAACATATCCTAATCAAAAACTACATGTAATTGAGAGTCTCAATGTGTGAGTCATAATGAATGTGAAGAAAGGAGATGCATACGAGTACACTCACAAGAAAGAAAATGCAACTATGCATTTACAAAAGAAAGAGCTATGAAATGTGCACATATAACACATGAAAACCTTAAGAAGTCCATTTTCAATAGCTATCAGTTGAGAAAGCTACTAATCTGGTACTTCTCTGCAACATATTAATATTTGATGTAAAAGCGACACTGTGGGGTATAGAAAATTTGCAAACAATCTAATGGTAATGCAGTGTGAGCTTAAAGGGAAGAAAATAAAAGGAATAGCTGGAGTGCATGCTCTAAGACTACTGACAATTCTCTAACCTGTCACAAATTACATTTTAGCTACTGTAGGGTATGTATAGGCTCGTCACAACTAATAACATTTTTCTTTCATCAGGTTTGTGTTAACATTCTGCAAATCTGAAATGTTTACTGTAATGAAGTAATGCATTATATAGATAGCATATGGTTGCTGGCTTTGTTTATATCATTTTAAAATATCTGAAAAGACCGCTTGGACTAAAGAGCAATGTTATTGCTTCCACAGTCAGTTGATGGGTTGTTTAATAGTATTTTAAATGTTTGTTAATGATAGTCTCAAAGAAACAGAAAAGCACAGAAGCAATGCAGAACAGTGATACCACAATAGTTACAAAGATTAAAATGCCACTAGGGGACAGTAGAAAGTCACAAAATGAGGTTCTGTTGAAGAAAGCAGAACAAAAGGCCTTTCTTTGTCAAAAAGAAATCACAAATATGTATTTCTAAATAAAAATCATTTCACATGTGAGGGTTTTAAAATTATGCATTAAATAGCAAGGTGAAAACTGGGAGATACTTGCGTGAGCCTATTTTTAGGTCTGTTACTTTTGTATCTATGTATTATAAAATATACAGTAATCTTCCTTTTAATAAGAATAAATTCACGTGTGAAACAAATTATTTTCAGTACTTCCACAAGTTTTTAAAACACAGACGTTTCTGCCATTATTGCATATGCACACATTAATCTGTGTAGTTTACTTTAGAATAAAATTAATAGATGGTGTATGACATTGGAAAATTTATTAAGCAATGCAAATAAAGGTCTGGATTGTAAGAACAGAAAATGAGTAGGAAAGAACTACTTTATTATGAACCACTGTCAAGGTATGGATGCTCCTATTCTACAACAGGATAGGCAGTACTCACTCTGGAGCAGGACAGTGCTCTTCTGAAGTTCAGACTAGATTCCAGTGTTCACGTGCTGAATCCCTGCAAAATAAAACAAAGGACAGCACCATTTTATCTGCGAAAGAATACCTAGGTGCTCTTGGCAATTGGTAATGCCCCACAAACTTGAAAGTTTGCTTCAGGTATTTGTAGCTACAGAACTTTCCCTGTTTATATGAAGTATGTCCAAGCTAACAAAATCAGAAAATCAGTCAGCATGATTCTATGTGATCTATCAGTTCACATAAGCACAGAAGGTAAATGCATACTTCAGAAGTATTTAATTTTTTTTTCTATTTTCAAAGAAATACACATTGGCCTACAAATTATCAAGGTTTTAGGAGCATCTAATTCTCAGCCATGTATTTCACAGTATGTAGGAGACAAGATGATAGCTATGTAGCACAATGTGAATTCTTTCGTGTTTCTTGCTTGGAAAAACACACAAAGAGGTTTCATCTGCTGAAAGATTATCCCCATTCCAGAGTGGTAAAATGCAGATTCAAAACAGCAGTGTGAATATCTCCTCACAGCCTTGTAATTGCAGTCATCTTGTAGCAATGTCATGATCTTGAATATAGACCTTGGACAATGATATAATTAAGCATTTGAGTGAAAATAGCAAATCTAAGAAGTGTTAGTCTATAATAAGGGCCAGGACTGTTTTCAGATGGAAAACTTATCACATGCCTGTATGTGTGCGTGCAAGAGGCGGGGTGAAATCTAACAAAGCAACAGGCAGACAAGTACCTTTAAAAGTACTTTAAAAGAAAACCCTTGTACCACAGCACAGAGAGAGAGAGAGAGAGAGAGAGAGAGAGAGAGAGAGAGAGAGAGAGAGAGAGAGAGAGAGAGAGAGAGGAAAGAGAAGGGTGTGACTGAGAGGAAGATGAACAGGAGACAGACATGGAGAAGATCGGGAAGATGAGGGGAGTTAAGGTGAAAGAGGGAAGGGAGAAGGGAGTCAGAGAGAGGAAAAAAAAGAGAGAATCATATTATCAGATTATTATCATTTGTACCAGGTACCATATGTACAGGGAAGACAAAAATTTCAACATACGGCAAAATTCATAGAACAACAGGATATGCAATGAACAGCCTAGGACTACAAGCCCATTTCTCAGAAAGTATTGTAACATTTCCTGAATCATTTATTGAACTTCATTCCAATAACTAATCAAATTAAAGTACATATATAATGTGAAGGAAAAGCAAGATAGTATCTTAAGCTGTGATATTTCAAAAAGAGTATTTTTTTTTCTTTTAAAATGGGATAACTTTCTTTTAACAATCTGAAAAAAAAATCCAAATTATTGGGTGACATATGGTTTAAAATTAGCTAGGAATGGAGGGATAAACTTCTATGAACGTAATAAGGGTTGCTACCTTTTCAGTCATCATTATGTCCTGGGAAACTCAGCTAGGATGTTTGCTCTCAGGGAAAAATTTATTTGGAGGTCAAAAGTACTTCTAGGAAATGACCCAGAGAAAACACTTCAGCCAACAGTGGACTTCTTCAAGGACTTCCTTAAACTCTCTGAACTTTGGTAGATACATTCTTACAGACATATTCTTAAGTGCTTTGCAGTGCAGCATAGACTTACAATTTTTAAAATAGTAAGTACATAAATGGACTTACTAAATTAAAACTCAATGTTAAATATGCTCAGAAGAGACATCACCGAATTCAGTCACTATTTTCATAAAATGAATAAAGCTTGAACCACAAGTCACTCAACAGCAAGCTACCACAAAGCCCTATGTGCTGAAGTCATCAGAATTTTAGGGCTCTTCACAGGGTACCTTAGCAGTACAATGGACCTGCATCTTGTAAAGGGAAGAAGTTTTCAGGGAGTGAGATCACTAATTAGAGTTAGTGAATGGTTTTATGATTGGCATATTTTAAAAACTCAGATTTGCAGAAGTTTCATGCAGACTGATCATGTCTGCAATATTTTTTTCACTGTATTGGACTTCATATCTCTAATTAGCATATGATTTGTGCTCACTTTTCCCTTAGCTTTTCATATACTCTACCCAGAAAGAGTAGTACTTTCAGTTGTCTCTCAAACAAGACTCTTGCTGCAATACTTCCTTCCTGCTATTCTCACGCTCACCTTCATGCTCCTGTGTCCCTCCCCTACCTTTCTACCTATGCCCTTTCAGCTATGCCCTGAACTTAAGTGCTGTTTCTGTCAGTGTCTTGTGACACATTGTTCTTCAGCTTTCATTTTGCCATTTTTCATAATCACAGAAAACCACATTACAAGGCAATGAATTGTGATTTAGCACTCCTATATGCCAAATGAGAAGTTTTCCTAAATCAGGACCACATCTGTAACAAGTCACATTCCAGTGTTTTGATGTGTTCAGGTGTAAGATAGTTCTCTCTAAAGGATTATTCCTTTACACATTCATTTATCTGTACATTGTGGTTGCTTTCTTTAACGGAACTCTTAAAAACTGCTATAGTTCATGAAAAATAAAGTGCCTCTATTCCTGTTAAAGACACTTTGAATGAGATGCCATTGTCTTTGTAAAAATAGGAAAAAAAATAGGTTTATATACAATTATCAGAAAGCCATGGTTTGCAAAAATAATTTGGAAGCTGTAGCAATAACAGATGTTAAATAGGAGCTAACATTCAATGCCCCATAACACATTAATGAACCCAGAATAATGTTTGTTCCCTTTTTTTAATATTGTTTTTCAATCTCTGTTGGTGTTTTATTCCATGGAAAATATCATTTTGACAGAATAACTTGTTTCTCTGCACTAAATGAAAAAAATATAAACTGGAAAAAGTAATGTAAACATGCTAAAACTTGAATCTACTGATCTCCCATTTAATTCTAAGAACACAGAAAACAATGGATAGTTCTGATACAGTACCTGATTGATATTTCCAGGGTGTGAAAACCTCCACCATGAGATTAGGCTGATATTGCATATTCAAACACATACAGTGATATATTTGTCATTGCTATTGACCTTTATCTCTCCAGTTTCCTGACAACCTTCTACAGTTATTGACATTACAAATACCAGCGACAACGTGCAGGGCAAAGTATAACCTTTCATTTACCTTCATGTCCCTCAAATGACTCACGTAGGTAGTTTCAACAAAAGCTGCAAACAATGATACTGTTGATTTTTTTTTTCTTAACTTGCTAAAATGTTTTCCATTTTCCTCTTGTTCTCTGAAAATCATGCCAATAACTCACTACAAAGGAAACGATTTCAAATGAATACAGGTAATTAGAAGTGTCAAGAAATCAGCAGAGAGTAGGGTGTCTGCCATCATTTCTGTGGAAAGAGTGCCAGATTCCCTTTCAAAAAGGTCTTTGTCATTTTTTAATAGAAGATAATTAATGTAGACTACAGTAAAGAGTACGGGATCCCAGTCACTTGTCTTTCTTTCCTTAGAAATGGTACCATGAAGATGTTTTGATTTCTAGAAACAATCTTCTGAGGTTATTTAAAAATGACTTTTAATTACAAGCATACTCTTTTTAGTCTTTCATTATTGCAAAAGCAAGCAAGAAGAATTTGGAAAGGGCACATTTATAAGGGTGACATAAAAGAAAAAAAAGTTTCATTTTAAAAAGTCCAGGCCTAAGCAGTTTGTTTCAAGTGACAAGATGACTTCACATGGCTGGTAGTATCCATTATGGAAAACACTAAAAACAGGCCCCACTATCTGAATATAGAAAGGTAGAAGGGCAGTGCCTATGTAATAAAAATTACAGATATTCATGGTGCAAAATGCTATATATTAATGGTAACTCAAAAAAAAAAAAAAAACACTTAGTTGTTTTGATACCTATGACAAACAAACCAAAATCTTCTTGGACAGGCTGTACAAAATTAATGATTTCTAAGGATAATTTTACATAAAACTCACTATTTATTCTGAAATCTAGAAAAAAATAGTGTTTACGTTAAAAAGAAATATGAGTACAGTGAACCAGAAAGTTGAATCATTAAGTGATTAGTGCACTGAGATCAGTAAATTCCTTTCATGAGAAATTAATGCCTCAGGATAAAATAGAACAACCATCCCTAATATAAGTATCTAACAATACATCTAATCAACTAAGTAACCCTTGCATGCTACAAGCATGTTAAATTACAGATGTTCTTAGCAGTCATGAAACTATCTAGAACTTTTCTGATTATAATTACAGTATTTCCCTTACTCTTTCCAACATATCCTCACTCTCCAATACTTGATGACATAGAGAAATAATCATTCAATTAAGAGATGAAAATATTTCCTCTTTTTTCATCCCATTATGATGAACAGCTAAAGGACACCAAAATTACATTTATATTGATACAATGAGCTCTACCAATAAGGAAATTATATTTTCAACAAAAGACCAAATTTAGTAAATATGGTCAAGCACTGTAAAAAAACAGAATCAATCCTGTTTTGATAATGGAAAAAAATGTTTCAAAAATATGGAAGACTGGTAACAAAGCACAGTGTATGTAAGAAAATATAAAAAAATTTAACTTTGCATTTCCATCTGTATGTTCAGTAATAGAGGAAATTTATAATAACATTTACCAACACTATTTATTTGTGTTACAATGAGGTCATCAGTTTGGATTTTAAGGCAACATAGACATCTAAAGGGAAGATGCTGACAACCTTCTGATTTATGTAAATCAAGCCTAACACATTTCATAGTCTGCATGTCACTGCCAACAGGAATTAAAAAGTAGTAACAAACATAAACAGCTCTCTGCTTCATGGTTCTGAAAATAGTTGATAGATCTTAGGGCAGAAATTCCCCAAGTCTTCAGTGCATGTCTTTTCTTCTGGATCTGCAATCTGACATTTCCTACTACACATTTAAATTCACAGCTGCAGGCTCTCTCTCTTTGGGGATTGCTTCCTTTAGGCCCAGTCTGCCGTAGGCTAAAATCTCTGCAAAGACTTTCACAAATTCCAGTAGGCATATATCAATTTCTTCAGCCACAAAATCCAGAAAAGATGCTACAAGAAATCACCAATGTTCTTTGCCTGCTCTACCAGACTGAAGAATGAGAGTTGGAGAACCACTGTTCTTAATCAAGCTTCATCTGCATTTCTAACTACCTTCAGCCAGAATGCCAAAGACTGGAGAGAGCTGGTTCATAGGTGTTTTCTAACATTAAGAGGGAGTTCAAAAAACTGATCCTGAGACAAATCCAGCAAAGCAGCAAGAGCACTATTTCAAGTTAATTTATTGTAGACCACTATACTTGAGCATTAAGTCTAGTGAGCTAAAATACTTCTAAAATTTGTGGCAACGTAAATGTAAGAACATAAGAAAAAAGGTTTTTGTCCTAGGAAGTAATGAAATTAAGCAGAATAATCAGGCAACACCTCTGGAAAAAATTACAATTATTTACTCCCTTCATTTTCAGAATACATAAAAATGTGAAATTAGTTTATTACTGTGAAAAATTCAATATAATAATTATCAATGGAAGTATAGTTTAAAAAAAAAACAACCACATAGCAATGATTCCTTAAAAGACCATAAAAGTGAGCAAGTAGCATAGCAAGTTCTCTCCTATAGTTATAAGTGCACGATGAGCTACTTGGCAATGAGCATAAAGTCATGCTACCACAGTACAGCTGCCAAAGGCAATAACTGAAGTCAATCAGTAATGGTCCTAGGCACTCATATGATTAAGTGCATATTTGTATCACTACTTTGTGATATCCTAAATGTGTGACCTAATACCAAATAACTGGTTATCCTGAACAATTGTCTCCATCTCTGTGCTTGAACAGTCCTGCTGTGCATAAGGCAGCAGCTCTCCAACAGTAATCCATCAGTAGCAGCACTAAGACATTCCAAGATATAGCTGGACACAAGCTGGAGCTGCTACTTCAGGGAATGGGAACTACCATTGGCAATACAGCAGGTAATGGTGGCACCAAACCTGAAGCCTCAGGTGAGTAACTCACTTCTGAACTCTTCGATCTGACTGCTGGACTAATTAAGAGTTGAACAGCTCCCTCAGGAGTAGAGAAGCCACCCCCACTCATGTCACAGGCTGAGCAGCTCAGCCTCCCATACTTGTGAGATGAGCAATGCAAATTCAAGACCCAGATTTAAACAGACAGCAGGGAAAGATAGAATACTGATCATTGGGCAGCTTACTATTTAAAAGCCTTTGTCAGTTTGGTAGAAAATTCTGTCCTGAGACTAAAAAAAAAAATGTATCTGTTATAAATTATATTAAAGTAAATATACTTGAGCAAAAAGTTGCAGATGAATCCCACTTCTACTCCAATTCTATTGTTTGTTTATAAAAATGCATTTTGTTCAAAAGAAAACAAACCAAAAAGCATAACAGTCAAAACTAGTCCTGCTCCTATTATTCTATTCATCTCCCAAGTATAACAAAAATCATAACTGCACCTGGGCTGAAATTTATGCTGAGAAAATAGACTCTGCTCCTTCTGGGGCTTGTACTCTTATTTGCTCCTTAGCTATAGCAGAGAATATAAAGATATTTCTTAATTGAATAATGAGAAAACAATTTCACTTTGGAAATAATTATATATAATTAGTCAAGCATTTCATAATTAGGATAAAGTGTATGAATTTTGACTTTTATTAGCTCACTAAGCTAAGTTTTTCTAACAAATGCCATGCAACTATTATATGAATACATACAACTTCTTTATGTTGAATCACATATGTTGAGTAATATTGTTAACATTTCCCTTTCCTTTCCACTTCCATTAGATTTCTAGATTTTTTTCCCCTCAACAGACTTCATGAATTACCAGCAAAGACACCATTGGATGGCTGTATCTTGCCATATACTAGCAAAGAGAGAGAAGCATGACAGAGCTGGAATTGTGTTAAGCATGCTACTTTTATTTTCAGTTGCTGCACTATACCACATCAACAGAAAGGGAAAGGTCTGTATTTTCTGATAAAAAGTGAACACAGTAAGCATTTAACTATGATTTCACTGCCAAGGTATTATCAAGAATCTTATTCACGTGCAAAAATCATTGAGTGTTGTAATAATAAATCCTCATCTTCCTCCAAAATAAAGATTTTTCCATGAATTTTTATATCAACATCTTGCAACCCAGGTACATTAAAACAACATCAATGTTTTGAACCAACCTGTCATAAAAAACTAGTTGGTCACAAAGACGTAAATGTCCCTTGAACTGTTAACACACACACATCTCATGGGGACTGTTACTTGTTGAAGGATGACAAATAGATGAAATAGAAAACTCATTTAAATTAACTTTGGACGTTGTCTGAAAACTTTTCCTAATTTGCTTGCTATGCAACTACAGCTTTCCTACAGATCAGTTCAGTGGTAAATACTGTTTGTATATTCCCTGTGTGCATGTGTGCAAGTGTATACAGACATATGAGTACCATGTTGGTATAACAAAAATTCCAATATTAACAAGTGAATATACCGTAGCACTATTTATTCCGATCCCTTTTTTCATAAGGTGCAAGAGGACATGAAATATCAATAAAGTTGAAAAACACCCTACAAGGTATTGCATTTACTTCCTTATGAAGCCAGCGTTCTAAAGAAAACAGAAAGAAATCCTTGCAGTGGCCAACAAAGTTCTGTGCATTTTGCCTGGTTTAAGTCAGTGTGAAATGGTTCAAGCATTTGAACTGCTCAATGAGGATATCTATTTTTTAATATGCAAATTAGAATATATTGATATTCTTCATTTTAATAACAAGAAATGACATCTCGTTCTAAGATGTTCAATAACATCTAATAATACATAGAATCTACTACTAAGATTAACATGTAACAATCATAGATAGATGTCTAATATTGTGAATAAATAATAAAAAGTCATCTAATGTAAATTAATGCATTAAAATGAATTTTGAAAAGGAATTAATGAAACAGTGCTAGCTATTTCATGTTTGGAGGCACCAAACAAATGCAGTGTGAATACAAAACTATGTCAGAATAATGTCACCACGTAGATCAGTCACAAAACTGGCCCCTGCTACAATGTTGGACATAAGATCAATCTTTATCTCTTTAGTTCTAGGAAACAATGGTAGGATTTACTGCTTCAATATCACCAAGAAAATTTAATTTCTCTAGGTATTCTATTAATTTAAAAGTCTGTAAGTTGCAACTACCCCTTGCTATAAGTTTCACATCTAAGAACGTCTTGAAAGCCACTGAAATGTAAATGCCTTGGAAAGCACACAAAATCCCTTTCTGGGTAAAACTGAAATTAGCAGCAGAATAAGATTTAAAGCAGAACAGAGATCTGAATCAATATGGAATCCAAGAAAATCATATCAGTGATATCAGTTATTCATGTGTAGTAAGGAATTCTCTCCCAATTATGATAGAATTAATCATATGATTAAGGGGATGTGTGAATTGCCTTATACATGTAAAGTTAAAGCAACTTTAAGTGGGAAATCAGGAGGTTCGTCTTCCTTGAGTCTTGCATTTTTGCTTCTGTGAATCCACACACAAAAAAATATTACTATGTTTTAGATTACCATGAACTCAATCCTAGAGACTTTCATATATCATTTGAACATAATATACATAGAAAAGCTCAAAATTAAACCCAACTTCTCAGTGGTATTCCAATGCAATTACATTTTACTCAGGACCTATCCTGAGTTTTGATCATAATTGAAAATAGGCTTCTTTTCAGTTGGATAACTCAAATACAGTGGATACAGTTCAAAGTGACAGAATTACAAAAAAAAACTATCATTTAGTAACAGCAAAGAACTCAATTTTCAGCTCTCATTTGGTCTTACATATGAATTCTGAATTTGTCCACATCACAGACAGTCATGTACAGTGAACATACACAGAAATCCAGATATACTTGCTTCTTCTCCCATTCCTTTATTCTCAAAAAAACTCCATGTAACAGAATGACAGTAAACACATGCATGATAAGAAAAAGGCCACACAGAAAGAAGTGAAAGATTTTCATTACAAACAAATACATTAGAAAATAATTTGGAAAATTACATTATTCTTCTAGAACTATACAGTTTCTAGCAATCTGTTCTAATGGACCAGAAAGATTAAGTTCTCCAAACTCTATGCGATATTAAACAAGCCAATAATTGTGAGGTCAGAAAAGGCTCTGACTCCCACAGAATTCACTGCTTTAGGTGAGCAGAAAATTGTGCCTCAACATTTATTGAACCCTCACATCAAACACAAACCCTATAAATCATTTGCTCTGCATTCTTTCAGAATAAATGCCAAATAAATTCTAGATCAAATAACATTTCAGTCACTTAAAATCTTTGCAACTCTGACACTTTTTACATTAACATAATTCCCATGCAGTGAGCTAAATATGACTCATTTTAATGCTCTATCAATATGCCTGACCTCATAATAAATATTAAGGTCTTTTTCCTTTAAATGTTGAATAGTGGTGCTAAGGTCAATGGCATATTAATAGAAGTCAACTACTTTCATGAATTGTTAATTAATTACTTTTGTTGTTTTGCACATTACATTGGTCAAAGAAATAACAATAGGCTTTTTTCACAGAAGAGAAGAATAATGTGTATTTGCTCACCCAAAGCAAAGATGTAAATTCATATTGTCTTCATTACATGGATTTTGGAAGGAGCCTTCTTAAATATTGCTTAATATTTGGATTATCATACTGTTTTGATTTCAATTATTCTCCCCAAAAATACATTTTGACTAAGATACAGTGCCAAGAATGTTGTTTAATATGGTGAAACAGATGTAGAGTTGACAAAAACAATCGAGTTCAAGCTCTTGCACACCAGGACTTTTCAACGAGAGCAGAGTTCTCTACAATAGCTAGTCCTCTGTGCATGAATACTAGCATCTCCAAATTGCATTACTGGAAAATAAAATGTTTACTTGTACCATGTGAAGATGGAAAAAAAAAGTTAGACTATGTTTGGGTATAATTAGGTCCACCTTCCCTACTTTACTGCAACATATCTAGAGTAGCTTAACTCCCTGGGTAGTTCTGCTGGACTAAAACTCTACAGAATGAAGACTCAAAACTACTAATCTAATTGCACTTCTAAAATGAATAGGTTATCAGGAAATACTGATCTAAATACTCAGGACTTCTTAATTTAGTCGTCTTAAGGAAACAGTAGGAATGTGTTGAACTATTAGGGAGTCAGGAAGCATCAAAATTAAGTTTAGTTGACTAAAATTAAATACACATAGGAACGGTACTATTTACTTCTATAATTTAACTTTCAAATTTAAAATAATATAATTTTAAAAGGAAGTTAAAATGAAATAGTTTAAATTAAATATAATGTTTTAGATGTATACAAAATACACTTAAATATGCAGAACAGGAAACTACTAAACCCTAACAGCCTCAGAATACCCTATGTCACTATTCCTCAGATCAGGTTAAGCGTGATCTTCCTGAGTTGAAAACTTACAACAAAAAGATCCAGGTACTGTTGAAGTAGGAATGCCTTCCTGTTTATATGCAGGACTGCAATTTCTTAAGGGGTTCTGAAGATCCCTTGTTTACTCATCATTCATTTTTACTACATATCTATGTTAATACGGTCATTACAACATGATTAGATGTGCATAAGTGATATATTTAAGAGTTAACAGTTTCCAGAAACATTACATGAATAAGTTCAGCACAAATGTTTTTGGTAAAATTGTTAGTCAAAAGCTCAGAGGAAAATATATACTAAATATGCTTACAGGAAGATTTTGTGATAAGGAATGGGTCAAGTTCAGGTTGAATATTAGGAAAAATTTCTCCTCAAAAAGAGTGGTGAGGCATTGGAACAGGTTTACCATGGAAATGGTAGAGGTACTCTTCCTGGAGTTAAGGAAATTATAAATGTAGTACTTAGGAATATAGTTTAGTGTGCAAAATTGGTGGCAGGCAATGAGGATCTTAGAGGTATTTACCAACTATAATGATTCTATGATTCTGTTTTATGATTCTATCTTTAGCTATAGGCAACAGATACTTTCCTAATACAAGGGGACGTGTCCTGTACAGAAAGGTTAGTTTTTTGTGGGAACTACTTTGAAAACAATATTAGAATCTGGTACCGAAATACGTACCAAGGCTCAAATTAAATTTAACTCATTCTTCTAATACTGCAAGCTATTGGGCTATCTCTGTTCCAACTTTTCCAGCAAAGCAATTCACCTTGACAGACATTTTCAGCTGTCTGTGTTTAAGAACATTTCAACTAAGCCAAATCAGGGCATTTAAAAATTCTTGTGAAAATTAACTACAGCGGTCACCACTATTTTGAGAGAACTTATTGCTCTACTGAAATATAACAAGCATTTTATAGTTGTTGAGTTATATTTCTACTCAACCAGGTTATATGCATTGATTTTTAGAATAAATGTGGACAAAAGGAATAAAGAATGAAAATGTATATTTTATGTAGGTCACTCTGAAAGTAATGCCTCAGTTATTTCCATGGAAGCTTCAACAGAAACAAAGATCACAATGACACTATTTGAAAGAGGAAATTCTTAGCTATACATCATTCTTTTTCAACACAGTCACAGCCATTTGCTGTGCATTTGCACCAGTGATGAACAAGAGCCTGCATACTGTGTTCATAAAAAACTGCATGGCCATCCAGAGCATGGCTTATCTTTCATGTTACTGTCACCACTGTTGAAACTTATCATCCACCACACTTCACTGTGCTCACATCCACTGTTCAAGTCTCCACAAATGTTCAGCAAGTGTCAAAGAATGTCAGTGAGTGCAACTTTTTCTGCATGGAGGAATTCAATCTCACACCTTTGCATCGTATGCTCTTCCACACCAGACACCATTTTGCCAGACTGCCCCTCTCCTCTGCCACCGTCTGTTGCATGGCAACAAAATTTAATGGAATACTGTTGGGACGATTCAGCCTCTACTGTCATACCATCAATATCTGCCTCTGACATCACAGATCAACTTAATAAATAGAAGGCATTACTTTTGGAGCAGCCCTCATAACTGTAAGTACTACAGCATTTTTCAGAAACAAATATGGATGTTTCATTTTATCCTGATGTTAAGCTAGGAAACAAGACAACAAACAGAATAAAGAAAAAACCTCTTCCACTAGTAACCCACTATCCAATCATAGCACATCTGCTTTTCTTCTATGATGACAAGGATGCACAGATGTTTTTTAATATCCATAGACCAATATGCTAACTATAAAAACAAAGGAACACACAAAATATACTGCCGATAATTCTGTTAATCTAAGATAAAAACAAAGACGAAAACAGAATGAATCAGGTTCTTCAAGCAAACTTCTTTCTACTTATAAATCAGAGCACTAAACAGAAATAAATACATATGTATCCCAGCGATCTAACACCCATCCCAAGCTAGCCCCATCTTGTGTCACTGTCTAAGTCATGCAAATTACACCAGAACTGCCAGTTGACTAAGATTAATGACACTGCGCCAGCTTCTTTGTTTCTCTCTGCGGCCGTTTAGTGTGAAATACTATCCAAAAACATTATCTATCCTCTATTAATCCCACAAATTTGTTCACACCATGCACATTGTTTAGGGCAATTTACAACAGGAACATACTGAGCACAATTGCATTTAATTACTTGGGTTCTAATTACATTCATTAAAGGCTAATAAAATAAATGAAACAGCTTTAAAAGCTTCTGCAAAACACATGGGTCTTGTCTCCCTCATGACGCATACTGTAGAGGTTTGATGTGAAACATAGATTTCAACATATATGTCTATTATAGATAGTGATATACACAAAGACATGAAATGCATAGATATGTGTTTATTTATATATAAGCCATATGCACATCACTTCTTAATGATCTTGAATGCTGCAGATATTTACTTATATTACTAGCCATGAAGATGCCAGGCACCCTAAGATACTTTTTAATGTGGTATATTGAGAAGGAGTAATATCAGTTTTAAAAATTCAGTTCTTTTAGAAGTCAGCTCTTTTAACTGTTTCCACCTGTACTACAGAGTTATTCCCTCTTTCTCTCTCATATCTGCATTATAAAAGATACAAACTGACATCAGAAAGAAGAGAAAGTCAGCCAGCATGAAAGGGAAGAAGAAAGAGGGAAAAACCACATTGCTTTATTTGGTACATATTCTTAAAAATATTTCGTTAAGGCTCATTTCTGACATTCATCTGAGGATCTGAATTTTTTGTTTGTAGCTATTTACATTAAAAAGCAGATTCTGAAGCACACTAGGCAGTCTAAATAAATACCCCATGGCAGTTAAAAATGTAGCTTGTTAATAACACAATTTCCAAATTCTTAAGTTTCTATGCTATTTCCATTGTTTATAAAGCAGTTTATGGCAAAATGCTGTTGATAACAGTACCAGACAGAATGGTGAGCTCCTCTTGTAACTATTCATTGTTCTTGGATTTATAAGAAGATGACTTCGTCATCAGGGAAAGAAATCAAGTTCTAGTTAATTACACTACAAGCCTTATACTATACATATGTGGACTTAGCTGAAGACTCAATTTGGCACTTTTGGAAATGTAAAATTCTTTAAATATTCTGCATCACAAATATAACAGCAATCAAATATGTCTGCCAACAGTTAAAAAGTATATAAACTTACATGCAATTTTGTTTTATGAAGAAATGCAGATTACAAAAAAAAAATCAGCTTGGAGGATTAGCTTCCAAGGACTGCAGAGTTTACAGTTCTCTACAATATATGCAAGCACATCACTGGTAATCCCAGATAACCAAGTTAATTTCCAGAATTTTAATAAATGTTTTTAAGCTCCATAAAGCACTCAAAGACTTGGTGCAGGTTTGATGAAGTAAATCGGGTCTATTCATGTATCTTCTCTGCTATAATTTAATAATCATTCTCTGGCTAGAAATTTATTTAAACATATTCTAACGAGTTCCATTTTTTTAGTCCATTACAAATAAATTATATTTTACCGTAAAATAAAATACAGAACATTTTTTTTTCCCTTGTAGTATGTTTTACAAGAAGCATGCTGTGCTCATGCAGCAGTTCGGGCAGTTTAACTGAGAGCAGTAAAAATAACATGGCTAAGTGTACCATTTTAGAAAGTTCACCTTAAAATCATACAACTTTGCCACATACACATCTCAAACTGTTTCTTCTTTTGAGCAGAGAATCAATTTCTTTTGCAAACCATTAAAAGAACAGGCATTATAATAAAAAAAATCATATGAATCCTTCATTCTGATATATAAACCCCTCATCGTGAATCAACATTTGCTTTGGAGGAGGGAGGAGGGGCACCCATCCTGCACAACAAAGCGGCAGCTCAATACAGCTGCCATCTGGCTTCCTCCCGCAGTTCACTTCCCATAGCAAACAAGATCCATAGTTTAAGGAGTGTTGGGGAAGGGAGAGGGGCTGTAGTTTTAACCTTACAGCTTTATGATGGGGCATTTTTCCACTGTATAAAAACCCCTCTTAATATAGGAGAATGGAAGGTTCAGGAAATTGTTAGTAGGATAGAAAGCCTTTCACTTCTGCATTTCTGGTTCAGATCCATATCAACTCGGTGGTAACCAAATATAACTACCACCTGAAGGACTTTTAATGAAATGAGTTTGCTGATCTCGGTATAATATCTAGCGAGCAAGCATCCATACCACTAAAAGCAACACCAAACAAGATAAACTCTTCCCTCCTGACTGTGCAGAAATTGCTTCTCCCCAGTAGCAACTGAGAACCCTTCAAACATTAAAGCATAAACCAAACTATTTTAACTACAAGAGAAGAATGAGTGCCAAAACCATGACAGTCAGTTAGGGAGCACACAGTTTCTGCTCAAGTTCATAAAAGCAGAAATTTGTCAACTTTCAGGTTATGTTTTAAAGCCCATTGTCCTTAGCTTTCCTCAGGTAGATGGAAACTTTAGTATAAAAGAATCTAACAGTTTAGCTATACGCTTATACTGGAGCAGCTTTACACTTATACTGGACTGATGGACTCAAATTCTCTAGTCTTCCTGCATGTTATGTAGTGGTGCATATTCACCACTTTGCCATGAAAAACCCAAAGATTCAGCCATTGTGTTCTGATGGTTCTATCAAACAAAAATAACTAGAACAAAATAAATACTGAAGTGATGACAAAGTTGCTGTTTTAAACCGTAACAAAATCTAGCAGTTTACTTGCTGCGAGCCATAAGGATCCAAGCCCTTTTGTATTAAATTATGACTAACATCAAAGGGAATACTATAAGTTTTCATTGAAATCAGTGGAGTTTTTCCATTCCTTCAGTGGGATGCGACTCAATGTACATTAATGATGAGGTAGGTATTCAACCCAACAGACAGTTCACAGCATGATGAAGTGAAAGAATTTCTTTCCATATCTAAAAGACAATGTTAGTTTATAGTCAAAGGAAAATAAACAAAAATCAAACATCCACATTGCAGGAAAGGTCAAATGCCATTCTAATACCATACAACTGAATGGATAATATTCATTAAGACCGATCAGTGAAAAACACCAAAAAAATGAATAAATACAACCAAAAAGCTAATGACCTCAATCCCTAACACCCCCTTGACCCTTATTACTACAGCTGCTTGTGTAGGAAAGGATTAAAGGGTCTAGGAATCATTGGGTTAACATACAAGCACTCCGAAATTTGACCTTCATTACTTACAACATATATCCCCTACTAAAAATGAGTATACGAGGAGAATTAGAAACAGAGCTAGCAAAGGTCAGCTTGAGTGCAGACAAACTTAGAAAAAAAGAGCCTTGAAAAGCAGAAAGGTTTTATTTCTCACACAGTACTTTGCTGTAACTAAGTTGGTCTACCACAGAAGCAGGATTGGTGCAGCTGGCGTTGTTGGACATCCAAGATAAATTTAGGGCACCCTTCATGTCTTTAATAGAAGCATCAGCTTTCAGAGGTAAATAAAAGAACAACTACTCAGCATTAGACAGGCACCACGAGGTCCATTTGTCATAAGATGTATGAATAACATCCTCAGCACCATGAACTGGACCTCCTCACTTACTGCAATTATAAATTCAATAATCATGACTTCCTAGCCAAACTGTTCCTGAAAGAGGCCTATGCTAAGATACTTCCCTAGATATTAAGATCAACATCAAAGATGCTATTCTATAAACTACAATGCATACAAAACCACAGACTAACAGATTTAACTCCATAAAGCTGCAGCCATCTGAAACACACGTGGACACAAACCAGGCATCCTCAGATACCATCCCATTCACTCTGAAGAAGAATCTTATGATACCTGTTTAAACCACCCAAAAATGACTTTAGTCAACAAGCACACTTCTATAAAAAGATCATGTTGGGTTTTTTTTGAAAGATATGTCAGATAACCTTATACACAGGTCTTCAAGAAAAAAAATAACCAGTTATAAGCACTACTTGAA
This sequence comes from Gallus gallus, assembly GCF_016699485.2. NCBI lineage: Eukaryota > Metazoa > Chordata > Aves > Galliformes > Phasianidae > Gallus > Gallus gallus. The sequence goes on along the minus strand of NC_052536.1, from coordinate 31,066,088 downwards.
GAAGCCATTTTGAAGATGTATTCCAAAAACCTCCTTCGCCTACAAAGAGCCTTTAACCTCAGGAGAGTCACCATTAAAAACATCCTGACAATGGTCTGAACACACTGACTGAAGACCATATCTGAGCAAGAAACAAATTCTGACAACACATCTCTATGATTACTTAAAAAAAAAAATCTCTCATCTCTCAAAAAGATCACCACTATCTTCCAGTTCCAGGGAGAGAGTTTTAGTAGCACATTTCAGTCTCTCTTCTTTCCTTCCACACTCTCCACTCCTCTCTGTGCTCCACACACTCTAAGCGATCTGTTTCCCTAGAAGAACTATCTCTGTCTTTCTGTCCTGTTCCCCAAATCCCCATATCATCCTGTCCCTTCCACAAACATCAAAGATGTATGAATTGATGTATGCGTGCTATCTCTGAGCAACTGTTTTCAACTTTTATTTTGCTGCTATTTCACACATGGAAGAGCAGCTTGTGTGCCTGCAATCCTAACTTATCCAGATATGCCAATTGGTCTAATAAAAGATACGACTTCTATCTACAAACCTCCTCCTGTAAAGTATAATAAAGACAAGTAAGTAAAGACAAGTATGCTGAAAATAAACTAAAAATGTGAGACAATTACAAGACAAATTATGATGTAATAAAACCTAGGGCTCATGCTACATATAGACCTCTGAAACTCAAGCAGTACTTTCTATATTTTAAAAATTGTTTTTGGATACGGCATTCCTGTAGCTCTGAATCTGAATAATTAAAAATGTTTAGTTATCATTTCTCTTGGGAAAAAGGAAAAAAAAGGTTTGATGATGGTAATGACTCTTGAGGGCAGAGTTCAGCACTCATGGCATTCACACACAACAAAGAACTGGACCAAGACAAGCATGGGAAGAAGACTTGAGGCATATTTTCTATTTTTTCAATTATGAGTTTCTCATAACAAGTAATCCAAATACTAGGAAAGAAGTAAATTTTGATCTATCAGTGGAACTAAGCACTTCCACAAAACGAGGAAGGTATTGGAACAGCTAGCTCTCCATACAATTGGAAATGGATTTCACTGCAGGCCAGTGAGAAGTCCCGCAGTTGGAAAAAAAAACAAAGTTCAGCTCTTTGTTAAACCAGGGTACACATTTATATTTTACACAATTTTATGTTCTTGGCAATTATGAAAGACTGTTAAGTTGCATTTATCTACTGAAAGAGAGAGAAAAAGAATGAAAAAAAGAACACATAGAAGAGCTAAGAAATTCAGGTAACTCCTGGTAACTCACAGTTGAATGAGTCTAGTCCCTCTCATACTTAGGTAAACACATCACATAAATCTTGACAAAATTTTATGAAACTTTATATGGAAACCTATTAAGATTATTTGACGCTAGTGCATCTATTCATAAGGCAGCTTCAACATCTCATTCACTTTATGGGCAGTAACATAATTTTTCAGTTTACATTTGATAATGCCGCAGTTTATGATAATTCGTTCTTTTGGTAACAGCAATTTGCTTTAAACAAGTCATTTCCCACGTTGTAACTTATTGCCCATTAATGTTTTCATAGGTAACTACTGTACCACCTCCTAGTCTTAGTTTTAGTAGACAAAGCAAGCTAGGCTCTGAAGTTTCCTTGTAGCTCAACCTTGCCTTGCTCAGCTGCATCCATCTCACCTGGCACTCATCTTTCCTGCAAGCAAGTAACAAGACATGCACCACAATACTCCAGATATTCAGATATACCAACCTCTCATACAACAAAATCAATACTTACCTTCTTTACTAGAAATACATCAGATCTGCAAGAACCTCCAGCTCGTCATATTAACAGTCAAGGTGTCATTTGTAGCAGAAATTCTAGTTATTTTCATCTTTTTACAGACCTCCAGACCATTCTGTATTACTACATGCTTCAAGGTCACAGCAGTAAGGTATTTTTTAAAAAAAAGCTCAGCTCTTGCCTGCACAAACATCTATCACTTTGTTTTTCGCACATATCTTCTGTGCCAGTGTCATTAATGAACATATTAAATAAGTTAACCCCCTGAAACACTCCTTCATGAATATCATTCCTGTATCTGTTATTTTCCATTTCAATAGCACTGTCTCTTTAGATAGGTTTTATTCTTAATTTGTAGTGTATTTAAGCCATTTATAAGTTTCAGAACAATATCATATCTTGTAAATGTAGTGACAGTACACTGGACACAATGTCAGCCATCACATCCACATATCTGGATTCTGACATTAACAGCAACATTTGTACTCCATTCTGTACCTGGGAAGTTAATCTCACATGGTTACACAAATCCTAATAGTATTTCTTCCTAATAATATTTCAGTAATTTGAATCTATCTAAGACATTCAAATATATACTAGACCCCTGAGTACTCTTCCAGTAGAATCTCTTTAACAGCTCTCCCAAAAGCGAAGCAGCATTTGCAACTATATTTAGCAGATAAAGGCAGGTACATTCTGCTTTTGTTTTTCTTTTTTTTTCTTCTTTTTTCTTTTAAACACAGTATCACAATGATACAATGTTTTTTAACAACTGTATCTCGGAGATGTACACCTTGACTCTAGACAACACAGTGTCCCTCTGAACGGGAATACATTTGCAGGAAAACAAAAGCATACCATGGTAAATGTTGGCACTGTATTAATATGTACTAATGCATTACACAGAGGAAAAGACAGAAAAACAAAGCCAATATGCTTCTGAGTGGCCTGCAAGTAATGCAACGAGGGATACATTTTGTCTTCTTCAATAAAGGAAGAAATAACACAATGTAAACTAAAAGCCAGATAACTTTTAAGCTTAAGTACTAAATTTAGAAGCTCTAGCAGGTAGTTTTTTGAACCATGGGCTCTTTGCACTTAATTGCATGGGCTTTCTGGGCTAATTCCCATGAGCTACGTAATTTGAATAAAGTCATATCTTCCACACTTCATGATACAGAACAATGGCACATAGGTCTCACTTTTTCAGTTCATATCAATTCCACAGTGTAGTCACAAATATGAAGAGCTATCTAGCTGTTACAGACTGAGTAAGTACTGAAATACGCTAAAATGTAGTATTAACCATTTCAGTGTTGATTAAACCAAAACAAGTACATAAATACTCCTTTCAGTGCTTATTCTTGTTTCTACTAACACATGGCTGAAAAGTGTGACAATAGCTAATTGTACGTTTTCTCCTCATCTCTCCTTCCCCAGTACAGCCAGGAAAGTTCCGCGCTGTCCTCAAGTTGTCTCAACATTTAACAGTTTTGTAACTTTCTGTCAGCTTCAAAAATTTTGAAAGTTCAACCTGTCACATCTCATGTGGCACTAAAATGTAGTTAAGAACTTGTTTTTTTAAAATCAACAAAATAACAAAACATTTCTAAGAGATAGCTGCTTTTACACCCCAGTAAAATTTTTACTGAATAACACTCCATATTTGTAATTTTTATTAAAAGGAGCATAATACGCTGCTCGACCTCAATGGGCTGGAAAATACATTAATAGTAAGCAGACTTCCCAATGTTGAATTTACCACATATAGCATTACTGTATTTCATAATGGTGAATATAGTTTTACAAGCAACATACAAATACATTACTTTGAAGACAGTTTATGGATACCCCTATCTGTTAAGATATGTCTTGGCTACAAATCGATTGATCTAAACCAGGCTGTAATATATACCTGTGAATTCCTACAAGTACTAACTGATAAGGTTTGCCAATTATAAACTTCATTCTTATGTATGCAGTAAATGAAGACATGAAGTGGTTGAGATCTTCTTTCAGATAAGACTCCAGTCCTTGTTAAAATGTTATTACTTCAGAGCTGGTTATATATCATCATTGATATAACAATAACAGATGTCTTATTTGTACATTTCTTTTCTGCCTGCCTTTCAGCTAAGCTTTTACAGCTTGTAAAAGACTAGAAAAAGTTGCTAAAGGATTTACAAGAGACTTCTGCAGTATTGTTTAGAAGACAAATATAACACTGTTTAAAAAAAAATTTACAGCTAACAGGACACTCATTCAAACAACTTTATTCTGTTCTACTTTCCTAGTCTGTGAAATTATTGATTTAGGGTAAGTTTATCAGTAAAGATCGTTATGTGTGATGACGGACAGATAACTGGTAGTGCTAACCATGAACGTATAACCAACAAAACTAACACATGCAATTTCATGTGCATATGCTACAATATTCTCCCAAGGTTCCTAGGAATCATGCTTTGATTCTATAAATAACTTAGATTAGTAGGGATTGATTTGAAACAGTTTTCTCTTCTTTGTTCTGTCTCACACTTAGTAAACAGGATGATTAGAGTTAATTCTTAAAAATTAACCAATCTTCTTCTCTGTGGCATTTCACTGTCAAGAACAATAACTGGAATGGGATAAAACATCCAACTAAAATCATGCAAAAATTTTGGATTCCCTTTTTTTGTTTGTTAAAAAATATGCTTGTTTGTTTTTTTCCAGTGTGCTATTGTTTTTCCACATCTCAATTATGTTCAGTTCTGAAATAATATAATTTCTCCACTATATGTAGAAATTCTGGGGGGAAAAAAGTCAATTTTGAATAGTATTTTCACAGAAAACCTTGAACTAACCTAAGTTTGTATGTGGAGATTAATGTCAGGACTCAAGGAAGGGTTAACTCTCCAGATGTACTCACAAAAGAGTACATTACTCGAGGCATCTAAAAGACATCATACATATTTGTAAATTAATAGAATGAATACTTAAAAAAAATCAGTCTGAATTGTTTCTAGAAGAAGGGAATAATTCTCCAGTTCCTCAGATGAGTAGTCTGAAATAGCTATAGAAAATGTTGAAGTTCTACCTTTAAAATATATATCATGAAGTTTTACAAATAATCATTCCAAGAATTTTATTATTTGCTACAAACATTTACTATTATCAGCAGTGGAAACTTTGCTCTTGTGAGAACTGCATAATCAAATTGTTAATCTATTTACATTTTCAGTCACAGTTTACAACACTAAATTTCAGCCAAAAGCTTTGATATATTGTTCTGTGATAATTTTTGACCAAAATAATGCAAACCCCCTTCTCACTCAGTGACTGATTTGTTTATGTCTACACAAATTGGTGCAAAAATTACACATCTAGTCCATATTCTGAGGTGGTCAAAAAAGCTAGGCATCCAAGCCTGCCACAGTGGATGAGCCTGGCAAAGCAGAAGACTTTGATTAACAAACTATCACGTTAATACAACTGCCTGACTTCTGGACCTGAGCTGTCTTGCGCTGATCAGCAGAAAGCACAGAAAGAAGCACTTGCATCCATTTACATGCTTTTGTATAGATGTACACCAGATATGAATGTGCTGTAAATGAGTGTAGGGCAGAAATCTTTCACGAATATATGTATTATTTAATATGTATTTCCAGCTTGTACTATTTTCTACTCTACAAGAATCAGTATTTCTCACTCTGCTCTCCAGAACATGTGCACAGAAGTTTTACTATTAGCTAGAAAACGGTTAAGAAAGGCCTTTGAAGAACATCAGCAACACATTTAGTATTTAGATGAAGATCATTAAAGACCTATTTTACTTCTCAAAGAAGTATTTAAGCAGTGACCTGAGAAGCAATACTGACTGTAAATTGATAAGCCTAGCAAACAATTTACCAAAAAAAAATCAGGAAATTGGGCTGTAATAAAAATAAATAGTAAATAAATAAATCTAGACAAGTTTAAAACAGGTTATTTTCAATCATCAGTGAAAGTAATTAACCAGACAGAACAGAACAAGATACTTCTGTATGATTTTAAGTCAAAAGTTAAAGATTGTTTTGGTTACTCTTTTGATTTAAAAATATTATCTACTTCAGTCACAGGTGCTGAATTGCAATTAATGAAAGATCTAGGATATTCGTAATGCAGGAGATCTTGCTGAATGACCATAGTGACTTCCTTCTAGCTTCAGAGAAAGATAAAAATGTATTAACAAGTCATTTTTAATTTAAATCCATGTTGAACATATCAGCTGAAAGAGAGAATTAAGATACATATTTGAACATCTAACACATGTATGATCAAATATGATCTTTACAATACTAAATACAATAACAAACTCATTTTCTAAGCTTTTTTCTTAAAATGCATCATCTAACAACCTTCTTTATCGCTTTGAGCGGTCTCATCAACCTGCCACAAAAGACACAAGGTATACTACAACATGGCAGTAATCCACATTTTAACTTACCCTTAGGGACTACTTAACCTCTAGCTTTACTCTTTTCAGACAAAATGAATAGTAAGGATAACTGTGATGATGTATATGTCATAACTATGTAAAGGTCAACAAGGTTTAAATATGTTGCGTTCTTTTCATAAATATTTGACTAATGGAAATGTACTTTTCATCTTTAAACCCTGAGATTGGCACCTCAATAGGCAGCAAATTATTCAGAATGAACACAAAATACAGTTCCCTGCATTGACATCTGATTTGAATTTCTCCAGATATTTGTCTGAATACAAACAGCTAATATCAAGTAATGGTATTAATACTGTTACCATAGCTTACATTACAAAGGTAAGCAACCACACCAACATAAATTGAGCATCTTACACTGCTTTGACTCTAATTAAATGATTCCGGACTCACACTAATGTAAGCAAAAACAAAATCTGGTCTTATACATCTCTTGATTAGTAATCAAGTGGCAGTTTCACTTACTTTGACAGAAAGGACAAATGTTTTATTACAAAAGAATAGGAGACCTACTTCAGAACTGTCTGTGTTTTGGCAATCTACAGTGCCAATCTGGATATCTTTAAAACAACTGATTTCAGTATTACTGTAGACATGTGCTTGATGCAAGTACACTGAAACCTTTCTTCTCTGACAAAAAAGAAAAGCACTATTAACCTACAAAGATGGGTTTTTTTTCTTTTTAGAACTGAAATAAAAATTTACTTGATGTGTAAAGAAATCATTAATGACTAGTGCTGTATGGAATTACATGTTTATATTTCATTTATCAGTGCCTTAAATAATCTATCTATATCATCTTCTCTTTTGATTCTTGAACTGAAAAACACTAGTTCTAAACAAGTAACCACATGATTCCAGAATGTCATCATACAGATCATTAATATTTTTATTACTAGAAAGGGGTTTGAGGGAAGCTTTGACAATTTCTTACACCTACGTGTTTTACTGGCCGTTGGATTAGGCAGCTTTTTTCCCCCAGATTGGTATGGCTCGAGTTAGATTTAAAAACAGGTCCCAGAGGAGGCTGATAAATGGATTAAAGTGGAACATAAATTCCCTATGTCACCCAGTCCCTTAAACCTTGATGTCAGTAACATGCCTAATCATTCCATTATTATAAATGTCAACTATGCTTTACATGTGTTAGAAAGTGGATATCAAAAGAAATAGAATACTCACAAAACTGTAATACTATTATAAACTTCCATGGAAAAATATTTGAAATATTACAGTGTTCACCTATTAGTAGTTCAGATTATTATTTTCTTATGAGTTGCACCCTGAATCCCCCAGTATGAGAGACAGGACTGGGTATCTATTGCATTATATATGTTTTACTTCTTAATAGCGCTACTTCTGTGAGCCAGCATGACAAACTGAAGAGTGTATTAAAACAGAAAAAACTTGCAATGTGATTTTTTTTTTCAGTAAGCTGAGAAATTGTACAAAGGAATCTTCTTTAAAAAACATCAGAATTTTCATCTAGTCAGCAAAATGAAATGCCTCAGCTGGAGTAGCTTTTGCACTGGATTTTAAGAATGTTGCAAGATATAGAGGAAAAAATGACAACCTCTTTCAAAAAAAATGACTTGCAAAAAAAGGATCGAAAGGAATGAGCTTGCATGCACTACAAAATAAAAATGGGAGAAGTGGGTCAGCATTACAGTAACCTTGAAAAAAGGTTAAAAAAAAGCTAGTGATTTATTCTCCCCTTTCTTCAAAGCACAGAGCAGAAAGTGCTTCAATTTGCAATATGTGAGTCTGGAGATAAACATTAGAAACAAGCTTCCAAACTTCAAGTGAGGTAAAATACAAGAACATGTTGCCAATGGAGATGATGAAAACCTTATTACAGAAATCTACAGTAACAAATTAGAAATGTTTCTGTATGAGATAGTGCAGTTGTATTTGATTCTATCAAATATCTGATCTGGCTGCCTGCATGATCTCGTGAGGTTAGTTGCATTCTACATTTCTATGATTCTGTGACAACAATCCTTCAAGATTATTATAGTTCTTTAGCTGTGAAAATACTTGATATGTAATGCTAGGTTAGAATCCTTGGGCAATTAAACATCAGGTATTTTGGAAGAAAAGCAGTGAATGAAGTCTCAGCTATTCAACTCAAGCCCTTAAGTATACGGTGACAATACAAATCTCACTACTAGGGGAAAAAATCCTTAATATACCTTTATTTCTCTCCCAAAGTTTATCTGATCTACAGAGTTCGAAAAAAACTGTCATATGCTTAGCGTTCCAGACTACACTTAATAATCTCTTAATTTTTGGGCTAGCTAATCATATAAAGTCCCCATTAAAGTCAAATAGCACATGGGATGAGTCATAGAAAGCCAGCCTTCGTTTTTTTCCTTTTATTCTCCTCTGTGTGGGAGTAAAAGATGGTGGACATAGAAGAATAACCAAATTACCATAACAGCACACAATTCTACAAATATAAGTTCCTGTAGTCAGCTGTTAGATACTGATTGAGTCAATGGGTCAGGGAGTTAACATCAATCTGTTTTCTCTTTCATAATTCCTGCTTAGGCAGAATTTGTTTAGCTTGCAGAAATTTGCTGGAAAGCCATGAAGTGAAATACTGAGGCTAGTTTTGGGTTTGTACAGTATTTATCTTTCTATCTGAAATTCTTTTGGCTATAAGAAAAAAGGAAATAGTATGTCAGAGCATCTAAGTAGCCTATGTTTTCTACCAAGTTAATTAAAAAAAAAAAACTTAGCAAAGCCTTGCTGTCTCAAAATAATGCTTGAGAAACACGCTTCAAAGTGATTGAATTTTTGCAATTAATTGCCAACTAGCAAACTAAAAAATAAATACTGAAAATGGAATACAATCTATCACAAAGTATATTTTTATTACATCGGAATAGTTGTATTTCAGTTGGGTTAATTTTAATATACTCACACACTGCAGAATTACCGTTACAAAGTCAAACTGAAACACACAGAAGTTATTCTGCTCATTTTGATGAATTGAATGTTCAATTATTGCGTTTATCTATATTGCAAAATCGTGCTTGATTTGCCTTATTACCCGAAAGAAAAACAGGTCATACACCTCTTCAGTATTTCTTCCTAATCTTCAAACTCAAAATTTAGCATAATTTATTATTTAATTTATCCACGCCATGTATACTAAGAATAGTCTTACTAGTTTCATATACATTTTGTAATGAAGCTCATTACCATAGTAGCGTATTGCATAAACGCTAGCATGATCATATATATTAATAAATTTTCAGTACTCCTTTTCATCTGCCATGTATTTTTGTATAAATTTGTGTAGGTGTGTATATAAATATGTACGTATCAATGTGTATATACAAAATTAATTTGAAAGATCTAGGCCAAAACTGTTCACTGATTTGGTCTCTGCAGCGTAATACAATTAGGACCTCACTTTTCTGAGCACCATGCTCAGTACCCTGCACATTCAAAGTAAAACTTCCATTAATTTCAATTCCATTGACAATGCTTAGCATTTCATGTAATTAGGCTTTTAAATGTAAATTCTAAGAAGAACATATGCAGAAGAATCATATTGCTTAATGGTCGGCACCTAATTTAGAGGTGTAATTTGTAAGGTTAATCCCCCAGGTAGCTCTGCTACTGTCTAGGGAAAGTAGCCTTGCAGCCCTGTGTAACCCTATTTCCTCCCAGTGAGTCAGACTCAAATGTTGATTTAGATGAAATAAATATTATTTTTAGTTATTTTCTTCTGCTATGTTAAGTTTTCATCTGAATCAGCTGATCTGCCTGACAGCTGTATGCACAAAATCAGCAGTAGCAGTAATACAAGTGCATAGGTATTCCTTAGAAACTGTCCAGAGCATGTCAAGATGATCTCTTCAGGCAGTAGATTATAGCAACTATGTAATTAAATTAAACATCTGGCACATAGTAGTGTGTGTTGTGTTAAAAAAAAGGCCACATGGAAAAATAACTATCAGTGGACTCCTATGGTTCCATAAAAAGTCCACAACGGAGGCAAGGAGAGAATACCTATTACCTGGGAAGCAGTCAAACTACCTTAACACTTTGTCTTTCTGTAGACACTGCTACATTCACCCACGTATAAATTCTGCAACAAAGGAGGTAAAGGTCCTAGAGAAAACAATCTAATTCATCACACAACTACAGTATTTCCTCTGCACAATGAATGAAGTTAAATCCCTCTGGGAAAAGAGCAGTATATAGTTGTTGATGATACTTTAAAATACAGAGACAACAAGGGCAAATTAACATTAAGTACCTGAATTTGAAAGCAGATATTTTCACATAGGTTTCTGCATCCGACTATTTGGAACTCCTTTTTGAAGTTCTCAACACCAGATATTTCATCACGTAGAACTACAGGAGAGAGAAGTGGTAGGATAAGATTACTTCAAGCATATTAACATCTCATTTATAGAAATTGATTTTTTAATAACTTTTTCAAAATTCCTTTATTTTTAAAATTCCTAATTTTCAAAATTCCTTTACAGTTTGCTACAGGAAATACATAAACATGCAGCTTAGAACCATAAGAAGTCTGTTTCCAAGTCCATTAAAATTGATATGCTTTCAATTGATGATAGATTGAGCCCCACGTATGTAAAGCAGAGTTGCAAAACACTATGCAAACGCAGACTTTTTTTTTCCTGAGTGGATTCAATAAGCAAATAAGTATTTTAAAGAAACATATACTGCATATAGTAATATTACTGAAAACTGACTTAATTTGACTGAGTGACTCAGGTGATTATTAGCAACCTGGCTGAAGACACAGAACAAAAACAATGTCTGCTTGCCCCTTGGAATTAATATCTTGTATAACCATTCTGCTATTGTCATGCTTTTCATGCAGTTGTGGTACCAAGCAATTCCATGAATGCTTGTAGGGGAGAAAAAAAAGATCTGAAACTTACAGTGACTAGTGAATTGGCAAAAATGTCAATGTTTAACAGTGATGTATAGACTAACTGTTCCCTTTTTTTCTTTGGGTAAGAAACTGAGCATACAGTGGCTTCTTTCACAACACAATCACTTTCAAAAAGTACATTAAAACCTATGGATACAAATGAGATAATAAACTGAGGGCTCTCCTTGTTTATGAGGTAACAACTGTATCCTGTAGAGGTATTTAGTAGATCCGTTACAGATACAGTTGCTAACAAGGTAAGCAGAAAAATGCTCAAATTTTGTTTAAATACAAAGATGTTAAACAAGTAGAGATGCATTTCACTATATATTTACACACACACACTTACATACACACACATATAAAAAATATATCAAAAGACTGAAAAATACTGGCAGAAATGACCATCAAACTAAAGTGGGAACATTACAAACTTCAGAAAACTGTAAACACTCTAATTAGTAAATGAAATTTCAGTTTTACCAGTTTCCAACACAAACATACAAACAGACTGGAAAATATAAATGGATACTAACATATTATGCATTAATTTTACTACAGAAAGCAATGCAGACCAGAGATTGTGTCTATGAAGCAGGGTGGTCAAATAAAAAGACAGCTGGATGGTCATAAAAATCTAATCAAAACTTGCACTTTGTGCGTGAATTGATTCCCCATAATATCATACTACCATTAAGTATCATTAAGTATTCTCAAAACATAGTGGTTTTAAGCTCTGTGGAGATATTTTCACTCTGAACTTGGTTGTAAATCACACTACGCAATCATCTTTTCAAGATAATGGAGTATACCTTCTAGTAACAGTTACAACTACAAACTAGCACAAAATAATAAAATTTAATAAAAATCAACTAGCCAAACAAATACAACAGACCAAGGTGCCATTACTTACTATCAAACACCAACTGTAGCTAAGATTATCATCAAGCAATGATAACTATTAATGGAAGTTCTCTGCCAGGTGTATCCCTGATTTCTCCCCCTACAGCTTACATGCTCTTTTCTATTTCTCCCCATTTTTCATTTCCAATAATTTGGTTTTCCTACTACTACTTTTCTCTTTTCTTCAGTCCTGTGTCCTTCTTGGATGAAAACTTAGTTTTTATAAGAGCTGGACTAGAACCCATCCCCAAGGCAAGAAAGAATATTTGCCAAGGACAGACACCAAGGGAGGAATATAAGAACAAACGAAGCCCATAGCCCAGTATCCAACTATTTGCAGCTGAGACTTCCTGAGCCTCCCTGGGACTGTCTGACCTGGAAAATATTGAGAAGGGATCTAATCAACACTTAAAATATCTAAAGGGTGGGAGTCAAGGCTTTTCTTGCTGGTGCTCAGCAGCAGGACAAGGGACAATGGGCACATGAGAAAAAACTTCTTTACTGTGAGAGTGATGGAACACTGAAGCAGGCTGTCCAGAGAGGTTGGGAATTCTCATGAATTCAAAGCCCACTGAGATGCTTTCAGGTGCAACCTACTTAGGGAATTTGCTTCGGCAAGGGGCTGAACTCCAGCAATCCCTTACAATCCCAACAGTTCTGTGATCTTTCTCACTAGAATTTGAGCATTTCATTGGAACAACGTAACTAATTTAGCACAGAGTGAGTTATATTTTGCATACTACACTTCCCAACTGTAAATGCTTCCTTGAGATAAAAGCACCAGTTTACATATCTGAGAGCTATCTCCTCACTATAGCTTGCTACTAGCTCATCTCAGTTTTCGTGGACCTTAATGCTAGAAGGTTATTTACCTAATTTTTAAAACAATTTTAAAATCTACAAAACTTTATTCCAATACAAGAATCTAAGAATCAAATGTATAGCTAACATATATGTCAGATAAATATACCTAATACACACATAAGACATTTGCCCATATACTACTTATTTCATACTACAGTTCTTTTAAATTACTCCATGTGTGCATTACAGATTTGGCATAATGTGATTTAAAAACGTAATAATAATCAAAAACATGCAGAACTGAACAAGGGAGATGAACAGAAATAACTCCAGAAGTTATAACTGGTAACATTATTGTTTTAAAAAACAACTTCATTAGAAACGATCCCCCAACAAACACAATAAGAGTTTTTAAGGAACACTATTTATTTGTTCCTATGGGACCTGTAGTAGTTGTAAAGCAAAAGTATTTAGTTACTGTAAACATAAATTCCAGGGGGAAAAAAAAAGTCACAATTCTAATGATCAGAAGGCCAGCTGTACCCTGGGCTGCACCTAAAGAGAGTGAGGGAGACAGTTTTCTCCCTCTACTCCATCCTTTGTAAGGCCCCATCAGTACTGCATTCAGCTCTAGATCCTCCAGCACAAGAACACAGAGTTGGTCATGCAGGCAACTAGAACCATCAGAGGGACAGAGCACCTCTCCAACAGGGACTGGCTAAGCTAATTGGGCTGGTTCAGCCTGGAGAGAGTTTCCTTCTAAAATTTAACAGAAAACTTTAACTCTTGCACCTACATGCAAAGCTGCAAGCCCCAGTTAGGCTCCACTGCTGCACTACTATGCCACTTTTCACATCGAGTTTTCTTTTTTTTTTTTTCCTCCTTTTTTCCTTTTTTCTTTTTTTCTTTCTTTTTTTTTTTTTTTTTAAACCAAAAGCAGGAGAAACCATTTCCAAGCCATACAGCTCTAAGCCATACCTTAGAACTGTAATGGAGCGGGCTACAGCCCAGCTCCCCCCTGCTTTGGCCTCCAGCCCCGTGAGCCTGAGCTGCCACTGCAGAGAGTAACGCAAACGCCGTCCAGCTCCCTCAGACGGGAAAGCCTGCGAGCGCTTCCTCAGCTACGAGGCGACGACCTCCTCCTCTGCAAGCAACGGCCAGGAAAGCACGTCGAAACAGCCACCCCTGCCAGCAGCCGACAGCTATAAGAGCGGCGACTGCGCAGATCCAACTCGCGCAGGATGGCGACTCGGCCCCGTTCGGCCCTGCTTCGTTTTTCTGCTCGGCTCTCCCCGCCCGGTCGCGCCGCTCCGCCCCTCTCACCGCCTCGGCCGGGCCGCGGGGCGGAGCTGCGGGAAGCGGGGCGGCAGTTGCCCGCGCCGTGTGATCGGTGGGCTGGGAGCAAAGGGCGACCCGGGGGGCCATCGCCCCGATCCCCCGATCGCGGGTGCGCTGCCTCCCGCCTCTCCCCGCCTCTCTGCTCGGGGCCGGAGCGGCACAGCTCGGCCATTTCTTGGCGCCGCGAGGCATGAAGCTCACCAAAGCCCAGTACGATGAAATAGCCCAGTTCCTGGGGCACGTGCAGCCCACCCGGCAGAGCCTGAGGAAGCTGAAGGAGAAGTTCCCTAGGTAAGTGCTTCCTGTCCCCGGCGCGGTGCGGCGCTGGGCGGGCTGCTCTGCCGGGCGGCGGCCTGCGGCACGCTGAGTGCAGGCACGGGCCGCGCCGCCAGCTCCAACCGCCTCCTCCAGCCGCTGTCTCCAGTTCCAAGCCTCGCACAGTGCAAAACCACCGGACACATACACACGTGTCATTCTGCGACAAGGTGCAGCTCGCTAAACTGCAGCTTTCGGAGCAGGATACTTCCTGCTCTCTGTGACCCGAGGAGATTGACACAAAATAAAGTGTGCGCCTTCCTCTGCTTCCCCTTCACGTGTAAGCTCTCAGGGCACTTCTCACAGCTCCTAAGCACCACGTACATCCTGATACATGACAACCTGTTGCTCAGGGCCTTGCCTCTGCGGGTGAGACCAGGGGTGGAATCCAGCCTGAGATAGTGCTTCGTCGGACCCATGGCTCCTCATACCATGTGGCTCCCTCAGTTGCTTGTATGTGAGCATCCATGTGCTTCATCACCTGACAGCCTTCAGGATTGTCAAAGACACTCACAAATGACCATAGGCTACTATGGAAGTTGCACATGGCAGATTGTGCTTCATGTACTAATCTTCATTTCTAGAATTTGCTTACTTGTAGTGATCATAGAGTAGTAAAGGACACAGGATTTTTATTAAATAAAAATAAAGGATTTTTTTTCCCCAGCTTTTTGCATAGGGTTATTGGTACCAAATTGGGTAGAGTTGGACAGGAATCCAGACTGAATTCCACTGCAAAAGGAGTGGTATGGTCTTTAAAACGCACAAGTAATAATACAGAAAAATGCAGTTTCTTAGGTGCTCTGCTTACCCTGGTGAGAGATGGAGATAAATAAAACAAAAAAGGCATTCATGTGCTTCCTGAACAAGCCTTGCTAGTCTTACCACAGATGTGGCTGTGGATGCTGTATGAAGCTGTGTGCATCGTGCAGTATGTGGTTGAGGAGCCAGCACTAGGCTTTCAAAGTGTCCAATGAAATCTTTTCCTTTTTCAGGAAAGTAATGTAGTTAAAAATCAAGCTGAAGCAATGACCCTGTTGGAGAGAAGAATTGATGATAAAGCAGAGTAGCTGGTTCAGTGAGCGCATAGAGTTGCATTGCTGGGAGCTCAGCTCAGCTTGCACAGTACTGCTGCAGCTTGGGAAATTCTTAACTGTGGCAGCATATGTCTATGCTTAGCAGTTGTCTTTCAACTCTAACATTCATGTTTATGTTCAACATCTTCATTTTTAACAGCAGGATTTGGGCATGATATGAGGATTTTCAAAATGGAATTTTGACTGCTAAGCACAATGGATCTCAGCACGTATTGGATGCACTTACTTTGAGCTTCTTGACATATACAGCACTGGACTGCTAATTCTGCATGCTGTGTATTGTGCTTTTCTGAAGAGTAATTTCCTGCTTTGTTTCTCATGTGGTTAACTACTTGCTAGTAAATTGTGTTTTCCTTTGTAACTTGTGTATTTTATTCTTTTGCTTTCTCTCTACCCATGAGCTCATGTTCTTCTGTGATACTATTTTTCTCAGTGAGACCTAATGTCTAAATTGTATTACCCGTTGTAGGGCAAGTTGTAGGACATGTAGGGCATTGCAGAAAATGATCTGAGGTTACAATCTCATTTATTTCAGTGCTTGTTTTTTTTAGTTATAGTTAGATCTGCGTAAGAATCACCTTATCATTACCTGTTTATGGTGATACAATGTAGGTCAGACCTTTAAACTTTAATTTTTTCAAAGGTCATTTTGACTTGTCCAGAAAAGTCCACCTTCTGAGTGTTTGATTCATACCCAAGCTGATATTCTGTTCCTGAGAAGTTGTTTCCAGAAGGAAAAAAAAAGAAAAAAGAAAAAAAGAGTAGAAACCTGTTCTTCTGAGTACAGCAGAATGTGTAATTTCTCTTTGAAAACCTCTTGTGAAATTCTTACAAATAGAACACGATTGTCAAATAACGAGATCTGATTCAAATCTTTATGTCATACAGTATTTCGCTTCTCTTTTTAGTAACCAATTCTAATGGAATTTTACAGTTCTCTTGATAGAATCTTCCTCTGCCTCCTGCCAGGATTTCAAAGGGTGTAAGGTTTGCTGACTTATAATACTGTCTTGTTTTATCTTACACAGAGATTTTCCTCATTTGGTTCTGTTCTGTTTAAGTCTCTGAATATCTTACACTGCACTGTGTATGATTTGGGGATTCCAGGAACTTTCTGATGCTGCCAGTTGACTCAGTAGTCTCACATCTTTCAGAGGTCCCCAAAGCCTTACTTTTGAGTTCTCACATTGAACTGTTGTAAACATATTTCAGTTCAGCTAGGAGTGTTGTATTCTTCCATACCACAATTAGTGCAGTCTGTATTCTCTTCCTTTACTTAATTGTAAGTTGTTGAACAAACTTAGTGCCTCTAGCCTGACTTCATTTTCAGTGCCTCTACTTTTATTCCTGTAAAAGCATTCTTTTTTTGAGCCCCATTGAGTGCAAACTGTGTATACAGGGAGTTTCACAGTGCTGGGATTTCAAACTGTTAGAATTTATAGCAGCTGCCCTGTGTAGATCGTCACTCATTGTCTTTTCATCTTTGCATATAAGTAAAGAAGTAGCATTGTGTTTGTGCCTTATCTTAAAAGCGTCCTTCTCAGTGATAAGGATGAGCTTTTCTGACAGCAGAAAGGTAAGAGAAGGTTTCCAGTAAGCAAAGGAAGAAAGTAATACACAGGCTCACGGTGGCTTTGGTCATTTTTTGAGTATGGATATTTGGTATTATGTGTAACTTCATACTCGGCCTGGGAGATGCCCCAGCGTGATTTGTTGTTGAACAATGTGTCTACATGGTAATGTCTTACAATGTAAATTGGAAAATATTTTGTTTATTATTTGCTAAATTTTACCCCTTTTACTCAGCGATGGTTCATACTCAAAGGCCCTTAAAGAATTTTAAACACATGGAATCAGTGCTGTTTCTACCAGCCAAACTTCTGATTATCTAAGACTGCTTACTAAATTAATATTTTTTCTTCCTTTTTCTCCACTGTCACTGTTGCCTCTTTTTGTCTTTTAGAGTTGGTGGTAGATAAGTGTATTTTCCCTCTGCCAGCTAGCTTTATTTACAAGGAATGTTACTGTCTTTGCATGAACAATTTCATTTCTTCCTATATGCTGCTGCTTATATTATCAAGCAGTACCGATAAGCCCTTTGTGGTAGTGGTACAGAAAAAAAGGAGGTTTCTGTTCTCTTTCATCTGCCTCTTTTTATTTCTGTTTGTTTGTTTGTTTGTTTGCTTGTTTGCTTGTTTTCCTTTCCATTTCTGCAATCTGGGGCCTACTGCTAACGGAGCCTGGAGATTGAGTCAAGGTGAAAGAAGGATTCTCTGATGTTCCTTGGAGCTGCAGTTCCAGGAGGGAGTAGTGGCAGTGAGCTTGAGAGTAGGAGCAGCTGACCGTCTAGGCTTTTGGAGCTCTGTGATCTGAACTCAAGCTCAGCTATACTGAATAGAGACATCTTACCTATGAGTTCCCAACCTGATGGTGTGTGAGAAATCAGTTACACTCTCTTCTGTCTGGAAAGCCTTTCACCTCAGCAAAACTGACAGAGTTCTGCTGTTTCTTGGCTGCCTTTCCTCTTCTGAATAGTTGGTAAAATTTTTAGATAAGCAGATGAACTGTCTTCAGTCTCCAAGCATTTATCTAGCAATTCTTATCTAGAAAGATGCCTTTGTGCCCACAAGGGATAGAAACTTTTATTTCTTAAAATGAAAATGTAAACTCTATGCTTTTCTGTATTCTCACTACTTATCAATTAAAAATTCATGCCTACGTAAACTACCTCACTGATTTCAATAGACCAGCTTATGAAGGAGGAGAAAGTAGTCATTAGTGGGAGATGCTGAGACCTGGAAAGAGAGACCAACTGATCACTGCTAAACTTTCCACCCTGTCTATTTTGAAATGACAAATATTTTGCTCTAATTTATTCTGTTTACATGATCTGGACCTTACAGCTAGAGCAGCTATGAATTTATTAGGTTTTGTATTCATTTTTTCTTTTATGTTAAACTTCAGAGAAGGCGAAGTTTTGCACTGCTGTTTGGTTTTGTCTATTGTATGTAGCAAAATCTAACATAATTTAACGTTTGCTATGTTCTCAAAGCATTTAACCTCAAATGCGAGGAAACTGATAATAAGAGATAAGAAAATGATTTTGGCTTATTATTTGAGAAACAATTTAACAATATACAAACTTTCAGAAATGTAAAATAAAATTTAGCATAATGAAAATATTCTTAAAATGAAATAAAAATTCATAACCTTAGATTAAAAGTAAGGTATACATTTAAAAATATAGCTCCTGATAGCAGTGAAAGCATTGAGAACGGGAAACACAGTTTTGATCAGGTTTTGATTTCTCTGATCGCTATAGGCAGCATTTAGAAGGAAAATTCTTACATCGGCACGTGTAACTTTTAGACCTTCAGGATTTCTTTGAAAGAGATGGAAAGGAGTTTTTGAAGTGTTGTTTGCATGTTATTATTAACTAGAAAGTAGATTACATGAGTAAGAATGTGTCTGCTCAATACGTTGTATTAAGGAAATACAATGTATTTTCTATTACAATTTGATACAAAATGATACATGTATCATTTCCGTACTAGCTTTCCCACCTAGGATATCTGTTCTAGTTAAAGGCAAAATTATCTTGAAGGTTTGTCTTCAAATTTTGCTTGAAATGTGCAGCCAAAACTAAGGTTGTAGTTTCTGAATTCTTTAGTACTGATAAGTATTTGTCTTCGTAAATTTTAACTTGGTTGTGCTTTTTGCCACTTTACAAATTATATGCTAGTAATAATCACCAGTAGAGTCGGAATGTACATCCTGTAACACTCTTCCAAGTATTTCATTCTAAAGTGAGCTGGATGTCATCAGATAAACCAACAGATGTCTACAGATTTAAGGGCCAGATTATGTCGGCTATTCAGTAAGGATGAAGTGGAAGTTTTAACACTGACCATATGTGCATTTTAATTGACTTGTGGATTTTAGGGTGCCCTTGTACTCATGTTGCTTATACTATGGACAGTGATGGTAAAAATGGTAATTTTTGATTGTATTTAAGAAACAGTTCCTCACTGTGTCATTCTTCTGAAGTCTGCAGATAAGTCTAGGATAGAGTTTTATGAGCAGAGGAGATTTTGTACATCAGAAAGAAAAATATTTTATTCATGTGTTGGTTTTCAGACAATCATATTCTGGGCTATATTACAATAGCACAATAAATCGCTGAATACACTGTCTGCTGAATATGACCTCACCATGAAAAATTTGATGCATTAGAGTAGGAAAGGTTGGAATATATCAACCTTAGCTGACAAGGGACTTTGAATTTTGACCTAACACAGATGACCTTTGTGTGCAATAAAAGTGAGTTTAATCTCCAGGTCAAGGTTGAGGTGAATAGTAGGGCATTGTGGATTGGTTTGTGCTGGATGTGGCTGGATCACACCTAGCAAGTAAGGAAAATCAAGGTCTCTGCACGTTAGAGCAACCAAATACTTACTGACATAAAGTTTTCTCCTATCTGTTATACCACCTTAGAAAAAATGTGCAGTACCTTAACGAGAACTAACTCTTCAGCAGGTATTGGCTGATTCATTTGAAGTGCTTCAGAATAGAAAGTCTGAGTTGTGTATATCCTGTTCCTATAGATCATTGAATACGTAAGCTAAATAAAATTTCTCCTCTAGCATGCAAAAGAAAGACTGTCAAGTATATTGCCTTGCTATGAAAAGGGAGAAATCTGGAAGCTTTATTTCTTTGACAGCTAACCTGTCTTTGGAACATCGGAAGTTTATTCCTAAGTGGCTTATCCTTTTACAAGGAACACAATTAAGAGCGCTCTGATCTGTTTCAGTAGGCAAATACAAAGAAAACAAGTCCTTTTGAGCACTCCCTTGCTGTAAAAGGTATTTGATTATAGAAGCTAAGTTACAAAATGTTTTGGAGGTTGTCTAGGTTACATAATAAAGACGTATAGATTATTTAAATAAAAGATTGTAGTGTTTTATAGTAATCACAGACAAAATCTGTATTTTTAACTGGCTGGTGTTCCAGGAGTGCTTTTTTACTAACACACTAGTGGTACATGCCCTGAATGCTTTACACAGATAAGAGTGGTAGTGGTGGTGCTGGAAGAAGGAGGGTGTTCTCTTTAAATCTCTTTAAATCAGGCAGGAAAAAAAAAAAAGTTTGAGACTAATGGAAAGAACCTCTACTCCTTTAATAGAGCCTGCAAAATATATTCTCCAGGACTGATCAGCTCTGAAGGCTCTGGAGGTTTGATGATTGGAATGGCAGGAAATCACGCTTTCAGGACATAACGAATTGACTAGGCCATCCATCATTTGTTAGCATGCGCTGAAATGCTGGGTTTGTGTGCACAGGTCTGTGATTTAGTAAATACTTGGGAGATGAATAGAGCTTACACACAAGGGAAGATATTGCTGTCCTTCAGCAGCCTTAGACACAGATCCCTGCTGAGAAGGCTGTCTGACAGCAGCTCATCAGTAACTGGCCTGTCACAGTCAGTGATGCCCACCAGCCATCCCCAGTATATTAAATGCATTTTTAATATCTGCTTCAGTAGACTTAATGAAGAAAATTTAGTTTCCGTACTCTGATCACTGCTTCCTCAAGTGTTTTAAAGCATTGACTGAAGCACTTCCAAGAAAGAAACTGTGCTGATACCTGGAGAAGTTGATTGAAAATGAATGTGAAACAGAATGCAAACAGGAATGTTATTATCCAGCTTCCTTAAAGCAAAACAAAAATGTTTGGGAAAAGCACTCATCATCTTAGAAACAATTGACCCTCCTGCAGAGGGACCTTATGCAGCATGCTGTACTAGCAGTAGAGATGCAGTGCTGAGAAAGGTGTGTACACAGTGATTCTGTTTAGTGTGGCTGGGCTTGCCAAAAGGCATAGTTGCATTTCCTAGGCTTTCATATGTCAGGACTCAGATCAGATCATCATTCTGTCAGGCTTTCGGAGTCCTGAGAAGAGGATGGACATGAATGGAAGGAATGGAATAGATAGACAATTCAATAGACAATTCATGTTTTCAACAATTTTGCTAGCTACCATAAAGTTTTTGGTTTTGATGTTTTTCCAAAGGATACAGTGGTTGAAAATCAATGTAGCATTCCATTGTATTATCTAAATTGATGTAGAGAATAAATAATTAGACATATTGGAGAATGAAACTTCTGCTACTCTTATAATTTTGCAGGCTCATTGAGAGTTACACTCTATCAACATTCTCAATCGTAAGGAATTGTTTCTGTAACTTTCTACCAAGTGATAAGATGCTTTGCTACCTGTATATAGATAAACTTAATAGTTTGAATTTCCTGGGAGCTTTCAGGGAAAAAATGCTGTTTACATAAAGGCAAACATTGGTTTCCATTTTTTAATGAGATTCAATGCTTATGATACCTACTTCAAGACAGCAAGACAAACAACTTGATTTTTTTGAAAACATCCATTTGATACATTCACTTCTTGAGCTTTTTTTCCCTCAGGAATCCATTCTGTGTTCACAGAAGAGAAAGCAAGTGCTGAATGAGACCTATAAATTTGATTCTTGTATGTGTCAAAACAGTAATGTATTAAATGCATATTATTATAAAAATTTAAGACGTGTCCTAAACACTTACATTTTTATAACACATGGCAATGTTAAATAATACATCTTCTTGTTAGCATCTGTTTGCTGTCATTGTTGGCAGAACCTATGATTTATTACTTAAATTAATGACTACAACCATTTTGATTCTGATATATGCCCCTGAGCTTATCATATCACTTAATAAAATAACATATATGCTTTGATGAGAATCATTTTTAATTGTTTACTTCTTTAAGTTTCTGGTGAAAATATCATATCTGTGCAACGTGAATGTCTCAGAAGGTTGTACTGTATTTCAAACTGAATGAAATAATGATAAGGATTGTTTTCAGTAAGAATATAGATTACAGTAAGTAATCCTATTAAAACTGTCTTCTAAGACATGTCTAATAGAGCATTGTTAAGAAAAAAAGAAAAAAAAAAACAGCATTAGAAAAGATGTGGAAAAATACTGCTCTGTTTTCTTCAGATCCAGTAATGGTTAAAAGCCTTGTTCATTTGTTTGACTAATTGGTACCATACAAGTAGATTTCAAGCTCCCATTGGCATGCTAAGATTTCATGCTTTATCATTAGTTTTCAGCTTATATTTCATGGAGTTCTCATCCCTGGACTTCAAACAAAGAATTCAGAGTAAATGAACTTCTTGTCAGCAGGCTTACATTTACCAAACAGGAATCTGCACTTCTTGAAGGAAAAGTGTTCTGGCTTTTAAACTCCTTAGGTTGGAAACCATGTTTTGTCAGCAACTAAAGCATTTTTTTTCTGGTCTTATCATTTCTTTTCATATGTGTTTTTTAAATTCTGGTGTCCATAACAGTTTGAATGTGGTTGTGATTTGAATGGGATATATGATACAGTGCATGCCCTAAGCTACCCAATAGCCCAATTGATAATGACAGCCTGCTTGCTTTTCTTGAACTTGAATCCTCTGCTTTATCCTTCTCATCTGAGTAGGATCTTCAAGCAAGTGTTATTGTCTGTTGAAACTGGTGTAATGGCTTCAGGTTGGGATGTAGTGCTGAAGTGGACTCTGTTTGGATGAATATTCCTTATTTGCATATCTGGATCTAGATCTGGAAGGTATTTGAATTGTTTGGGATTATTGTTTCCCAGATAGCTCCAGGCAGCTGCAACACTAAAGAAAAATATCGTAACGCAGCACAAATTCTTCTTCCTCAGAAAGCAGAATGTTTTCAAATTTTTCTCTGAATGAGACCTATGTGAAACCAAAGGTAGTAGTTTCTGTAGTGTAGCCTGCTAGAAACTATTTTGAAGACAACATAAAAGCTTTGACCATATAGAGGTAATATTCATTTCTATGACTGAAGGGGTTTTTATCTGAATTAATATGAAGAGTCTTTTGGAGTTCCTCATCATTACAGAGGACTCAGATGATGATAATGACACCAACATGTCTCCCTTTCCATCTGTGGTTTGCTAAGAGATGGCAGAACTTCCTTTCAATCCACTATTCATACTGGTGGTGTCCAATCCTTTTGCATTTCTTCTGTGGAATGCTTGCGTATGTTCCGAGGCTAGAACTGGTACAGAGTACAAAAACTAATAGCCAGAGAATGAGTATAGATTCCTAATGGCAAAACAACAATTGAACACTAGCCATTTCCAGCACTAATATAGATGCATGTTCTCAATCCAACTGGCCTTCAGTTTTCAGTACAGGTAAGCAACGTGCTCTCCTGGACAAGCTCATTATTTTCAATTCACAAAATATAAAAAGATCAAAAGAAGACATAAATTTCTGTTTCTTACAGAGTTTAAAAAAGAAGTTTTGTTTTGAACAGTTGGCAGGTACTCCAAAAAGGCCAAGCAAGTTCAGTTCCAAATACAGTGTTTAATGACCTCATTGCAGTGAGTTTTCAGACACAGAAATATGTTTTTCTTTATCCTATTATTAGAAACAGGAGAGTATAATTATTGACCAAAAAGTCAGACTACATTTTTATCTCATTTGTATTGTGTTCCTTTGACATCAGTGGTCTGAGAGAGAGAAAGAAAATGGTTGTTTACAGGATAAATGCATGGTTTCAGTCCGAATTTTTTTTCTAGCCATGTTTGTCTGTTATTAAGCTCTTTAAGTGTACTTTTTTTCAAACAAATCCCACTGGCTACTCAAAAACTACTATCCATTAGCTTTCTGCTTATGTTTTTTATTTTAATTTACTATTTACACATGGACCTCACTAGTGATGGGCGAACATTTTTATGTGTGATTGTTTTTGTGGCTTTGAGATTTCTGGATGAAAATTTTGTCCATTTATCTAGTCAGATTAGCCTGCAGTTCTAACACTTTCAGTCTCAATAATTTAAAAATACTATTAAAATGTTTCATCTACTTTGAGAAATTAATATATTTCTTTGTAGGCTGTTGGGGGGGGGGGGGGGGGGGTTGGAATTAATTACATGACAGTCATTTGCTTTAATGTATTTTGTAATTCTTAGCATTTTAGTCTCTTCACCAAGGGTAATATATCAATGGAACTTTGCATTAGTGGATGTATACTGAAATAACCAGCAAAAATCATTAAAATATGCAGTGGAAAGCAACATGCTTAGTTTAATGTACTTCTGAATATTAAATGCAAGTAAAATGGTATATAGACATGGAGTCATCTGTTATATTTTAGTCTCTGAAGCAATAGCTGTGTAAACCTTAACCTCGTAATTTTGCAAGTTCCACTTTATCATGTAGCTGTAAAAGGTAATCAAAATAAATCATAGAAGATGAAGAAATATTTTCTAGGGCTTTCTGTATGCTTTCAGAAGTGGAGCTTGATCCATGAAATTTTGGTAAGCATATTAAATAATACAATATGATGTGCAACGTGTCAGGTCTGATAAATTATTTTGTATAGGACATTTATACAACATATGGTGAGCTGATATGTGAACAGCTTAATGACTAAATTATGTTAATCTTTCTTGCCGTATTTACTTTTCATTTTTAAAAAATGGTGTTTTCAATTTCTGATTTTACTTTTTTGATCATGGACAGATATAAGAAAGGTGTAGGTCATCTCCGAGAAGCTGTGACAGTGATCCAAGGTTCCTCAGCTGTGCAGTGTACATAACACAGATGTTGGGAGAGTCATCTGTCAGCTATGCCTCTCCTATGGAGTTAGAGTTCTAGGGGGAAAAGAATTCGACACAGTGCTGTCACTGTTACATTTTCACAATGGAAGAGCATGCAAATATTCAACCTCCTGCTTAGCAGTAGTGCCCTGTCTAATGTCTGTGCTGGTTAGAATAAAAAAATAGTGGGTGCATCTAGGGCTCATAGATCTGACAAAGGTCATGCTATGCTGGGCATTTGAATTGGAAATTGTCTGGACTTAGATTTTATAAAGCTCCTACTGTTGTCGGGGAAAATTTCAGCAGGGTTTTGTCCCTAGAGAGGCCTCTTAGGCCCTTTTCTGTCCTATGAATGAATTTAGATGTGAGGGTTTCTCTGCCTTAAAACTGTTAAGTTCATTTTGCATACATCCCCAGAGAGAAAAACTGGCAGATGCTTTTGTCTTGGAAGTGTTTAAAAGAAAACTGCAGAACAGGAACAAGGGAGAGAAGGGGCCCTGTGTGGAGTCCCAGAACATTTTGGAAATGGCCAATATGCAGTTTTCATCAGTACTAAGGCGGGGCACAATATGGTGCCTGTAGCTCACTGGGGAATATGAATGTTGATTAAGCATACTCCCAGGCTTTGAAATCCTGAAAGCGGTGTCAGAATAATGGATGTTGAGCAAATGTCAAGCATTTGTTAATTTCTCTGTTATTTGGAGTTTATCTACCATGATCAATCAAATAAACTAGTGCTTCTCTGTTGTGGCATGTGTCATTGATATGGTGATTAGGGGGCTAGAGAGGCCTTCTGCCTTTTTTTTTTTTTCTTTTTTTTTTTTTTTTTTTCTGTTACAGGTAACAGATTACATATGAACAGCCATAACTTTAAGAACTGTTGGTGGTTGGTTTAATGGGAAGTGATACAAAATACTTAACAAAATACTTTACAGTAGTGAAATAAAATAGTACTTGCATATCTGCTTTGCTAAACCTTAAATTCCATTGTTTCTGTTTTCGGCCTTAAAGCTCTACTGCTGGGGGGAGGAGAAATCACTTCTAAGTGAAAGTTGATTCAAAGAAAGCTACTTAAAAGGAAAAGTTTGAAAACAAAAGGTATCCAACCCAAATTAGTATTGTTCTATAGGTTAGCCTCCTTTTTGCCTCTCAATCTCTTGGTTTCATTAAAGGTGTCAACACCCTTATTTTTGACTGGGAAACATTCATGTGCCCGTTAGTTAAAAGTGGAGAGGATTACTCACTTTTTTTATAAGAACATGCACTCTTTTATAAGAGTATGTCGGATAAGTTGTTGGTTGTTGACTAACATGCAGAAATATTAACGGTCCAATCCAGAATATTCTTCTCCTCCAACTTCTCAATTGCTATTGTCTTCTGGTATCCTAGTTGTGCTAATTTGCCATTCTTAGGAGTTAGGTAATATACAAAGACCTGAGAGTTAAATGTGGAGAACAAATTAAAAATAAATCAAGAGAAAGAAAAGGTACTATGGCATTTGCTGTTTTACTGTAACATTCAGACTTCGAAATAGGAGTGGATAAAGAAGGGGTGTTTTGTTTGGGCCCTTTCTGAAAGCTACCCGAAGGATGTTAGGATGTTAGTTGTTAGATTCCACTGAATTATAGTGAAGTTTACTTACTCTCTTCTCATTTACTTTTTTCTTCTTTTTCTTCTTCTTTTTTTTTTTTTCAAGTCTAGTCTTTTAGTCTTTATGTGCTGTATATTTTTATTATGTTTTTGACAACCCAGAAATTTAAGAATTGTCAATGAGTCATGCCATATGACTTGATGCATATTGAGGTCACATTCAGTTTATGTTAACATAGAGCAAATGTTTGATGTTGAACTAGTTTTCCTTCTTCGTTAGTTTCCACATCGTTTATTTACTAAATCCTCTAAATCCATTTTACTGAGACTGATCAAATTTTGGTGCTTAATGAAGGTGATGCTATGAGGTGAACATACTGACTGTTTACGTCAGTGATGACTTTGTTTAGCTAGGGCATAGAGTCAGACTTCTCCCAGCCTTTACTGCAACAATGCAGGAAGCAAAGGTTGGTAATTGTGGCCATTTTCAGAGCAGTACAAAGAAAACAAAAATTTAAATCCTCAAGAAAGTGGATGAAGAAAAGGGAAACTTCTATTGCTAGAAGTAGAAAACAAGGCTAAAGAAGTTTTAGTATAGAGTAATATGAAATTGTGATCACCTCATGTCAAACTTTCTCCTGTCACCTGCCAGTGAGCGTGTTCATCGCGCTTCTAGACAGGAAGTTTAAAAGAAGAATTCTGGAAGACCACTTGTAAAAAGGAAGGGCTGGATTTCCTTTTTAGAGCATTCTGCCATCTCTTATGTTAAAATTAGTTTATTCCCTCTATGTAAGTTATTCCTTCTAGTACTCTATACCTGAGAAGTGCAATCAACGTTATGGTAAAGTGTAAGACTTCAATTTTGGAAAGACTGAAGTAGATTTTGTAAATCTATGCATGTATAATACAGTAACATAAAGATACAAGACAAAATATTACGCTGTCAGCTAGGTAGATTGACAACAATTATTCTGTGTTTTATTATATTATTATTACAAGTAACTTTTAAATTATAAACTTTAATACACTGTGAAGATTTTAAGGCTGAAAACGCAAGTGAACTAGCTGTAAATGGGTTTATTTCTTGCCTTAAATCAGTATCATTACTCAAACTGGAATTTAAATTATAATTGTATACAATCCATGCTTGATACAGGTAAAAATCTTTACATTATATCTTGCATGAGAAACTTCAATAAGATCCTCACTTGTTTAAGGAATGAACCATTTTTTTATTGGTTTACTGGAAGATTTTTTTGACTTAGGGTGTTCACTTTTACCCTGGAGATAGCTGTGCAACAGTGTGTGTGCCTGACATGTGATGCATGCAAATGCTAAATACAGTAGCAGCATGAGGCAAGTGTCATTAACAGTAATTTATGTAATGAAAGCCACCTGGCTGTCTTTGTAATTAATTGCTTGTAAATAATAAATTTAAATATAATTTATAGTTTTCTAAATTTGATTATATATTTTTAGGAGCAAATTGTTTAAGGGTGTTTGGGGATTTGTTTAGTTTCAAATTGGCAAGATATGCATTTTACATACAGGCTAATTTTTAACAAAATGAACAGTCTAATTAGCTGTAAATTGCCATTTACTAATAAAAGTAGTTTTGTATTTGTAGACTTAGAAGGAGAATATTAGAGAATGGCAGTAGAATGAAATTGGAAGGACATGTACTAAGATTATCATGATGATGGTGAGAAGCAAACTCTATTTGACTCCTATCAGTTTCTTTTGTCAGTGAACCCCCTGACAATATGATCAAAGGATACCAAAAAGGTATGGTATCTTCTGGTATGCGTAAGTTGAAAAGGTTTGAAAGGCATTCAAGTCCTATGTAAGAATATTTTCTTAATATTTGACTGAATTTTATTTTCATTTTTAGCATTGACATTGTACTTTTAAAGCTTGTATTTTGAATATCCTTTGTATTTGCTTACAGGGGTCTTTGTGTGTTTTGGCATTTTGGTAGGTTTCAAAAATGGAACAGTTGTTTTTAATTCTGGAAGGAAAAAAATAACAGTATTTCAGGGAAATTATTATCTGCTTGCTCACTAAGATAAGACCTAGAGGTAATTTCTTTTCAGGTGGAAATAGCACTATTCCACTCCTGTGTTGTCAGAGTTCCATCTTTAACCATAACATCTACTGCTGTTTATCTACTCAGAAAACGTCCTGCTGTTCTTCTCACCGTCAAATTGAAGTAATGGGGAAACAGCGACTTTCTTCTGACTTTACTTTAGACTTTGCAGGGGCTAGATCAGAAATACTTTGTAACGATTAGAATATTGCTTATTTTGAGCTACGCTTCTCTTGCTACTGCCAAAAGTTAGTTTTTGTATTGATGAAAGGAGGTGATTATTGGCTGTGTTGATCATTTGTGTTTAGCTCTGCATTTTATTTTTTTCACATCTGATACAAATCATGTGTTGTCTTCAGTTGTTTTAAAATATATTGGCCATTACAACAGACACCAAAAAACGAGGTGTCTACAGGAGGAATTGGTGCCCTGTTCTTAAAGGAACTTCTAAGTCTTTCTAAATGAAAAATCATTCAAACAGTATCTAATACTGGCAATTTTCCTCTGTCTGCTGCTAGAACTTATTGGCCAACTAGGTCAGACATTATTAAAGTTCAAGTGGCCCAGTGGGAAAAGTAATGGCCTTATGCTACTATGAATTTTAAATGCTGCCATTTCTATGTATTGCACCATCATCTGTTCTTGCACATCACTAAATTGCATAGAAGTTGTGAGACCAACCAATGTCAAGGTCATAGAAGTGATGACTTTTCTCAAGTAGCCTTCTCAAAGCTTTGTCATAGTTATTCTCATAACCCTGTCTATAGGCAGCAAAGCTATATGTATATGCCTGCATTTAAGCTATTTTATTATTATTGCATAGGGTGAACTTGCAATGCAGGAAGTCTTTTGGCTCAGACTCCTTATTTTTGACTTTTACTTTAAACGTAACAAAGGTACAAAATCGACTTTGATGCAAAAACACTTTTTAGTAAGTGATTCATACTCACATCTTTTGACTTGAGGTGTTCTACAGTTTAATGAACTGGATATTGCTGATTTTCAAAATTGGTTAGTGATATAGCTCTGCAAGTGATCTTTAATCTTGTCTTGTTTTTAAATTGGTATCTTTAAGGCTAAAATGAACGTGTCACCTCTTTCACAGGTACTTCTTTTTATCTATATGTTTATTGAAATTTTATAGCATTAATACATTTGTAATGAGAGTATTTCCCCAACAACACTGTATTGGTTTTGTGGTTCCCAAAGTACTGGAGTAGCAGGAAAGTTCTAACATTGAAAGATATCTGCTTTACAGAAATAACGTAACATTTCATGAAGAGATGTGACAAGCACATGACTCTCATACTGGAGAATGTGGAAGGAAAAAGACAATTTCTACGATACCTGAATTCCTACAAAAACTACAATTCATTGTTGGATGTACTTCCAAGATAAGCTTTGACAGTGTTACTTTGGGATTTCACCCATAACAGCTTCTGAATTTTGGAAATGCAAATCCCCATGCACAGTCTTTTAACCATTATGTTTGTCATCTTCATTAGGTGAAGCATTCCATTTTGTGAAAGTGTAGCACTGACGCAATGTTCTTTGTGGTTCAGATTCACTCTTGTTTGTTGTTGTTGTTGTTGTTTTGTACTGATCACTCTTCCTTTGTTCCATGGTAAAATATATGAAAGGTAAAACAACATTTTTAGTCTTTCTATTTTGGGCAAAAAATGTGGAGATAAAGCTGAGGGGAAAGAATTGCATTTTAAAATGAAGATATGAAACAAATAAAAGCTTGTATTTGTACCTAAGATTTTACATTTCCATAAATCTCAGAAAGTGAAGTGGAAAGTTTACCTTATCCCTAAGCAATACCATTGACCTTCTTGGCCACAAGGGCACACTGCTTTCTCATAGTCACTCTGTTTTCTACCAGGACACCCAGATCCTCTCTAGCAGGTCAACCTCTCACCTGTATTGATGCCTGCAGTTATTCCTCCTCAGATGTAGAACTCTGCACTTGCCCTTGTTGAACGCCGTTTCCACCCATCTCAGCTTCTCTGGGTCTTACTGAATGGCAGCACAGCCTTCTGGTGTGTCATCCATTCCTCCCAGCTTCATATCATCAGCCAACTTGCTGAGGGTGCATTCCGTCTTTTCATCCAGGTCATTGATGAAGATGTCGCACAAGATCGGAACATGGCTTATCTTTCATGTTGCTGTTGCCTTTGCTGAAACATACAACCCTTCACCTCACTGTACTCACATCCACTGTTTCGTCTCCATAAATGTTCAGCAAGCTTCAATGAATGCAGACATGTGCAATTTTTTCTGCATGGAGAAATTCAGTTACAGCCCTTTGCTTCATACAGAATTCCATGTCAGATGCCATTTTGTCAGACTGCCCTTCTGCTACCAACTGTCACATGGGAACAAAATTTAACAGAGTATTGTTGGGAAGATTCAGCCTCTACTGCCATATCACCAACGTGCGCCTCTGCCATTGTGGGTCAACATAGTAAAATAGGAGGCATTACTTTCAGGGCAGCCCTTTAATAATAATTGTGGAAGTTGTTGGATTTTCTTCAGGTGTGGCTCTATTAAATAGGAATCATAGAATCATAGAATCACAAAGTTGGAAAGGACCTACAAGAGCATCTAGTCCAACCATCCTCCCATTACCCTTGCTACTATGGGAAATACTAAGTTGGACAACGCCCGAAATCTTGGCTAGATATGGAAGCATGTTTTGCTGAAAAGAGGAAGGCAAACCATTCCAGTTAAAATCTTTTAGTCCTTACTGGCTGCTTCTTGGCCATAGTTTTGCATCAGCTGTAGTTATGAAATGCTGATCTGTGTGTGTTAGCTGATTATCTGCAAGTACTTTATACTTACTGCAGGTCTCCAAACAGAACATTCTGGTGTACTCTCCAGGGATGGTAGTACAAGCAGGAACACCCAGAGCAGGACCAGGACCATGCCCAGGCAACTTTTGATGATGGCCAATGAGGAGACTCCACGGCCTCCCTGGGCAGCCTGTGCCAGTGTTCAGTCACTCTCACACAACCTTCTGACATTTTGACAAAACCTCCAGTGTTTCAGTTTGTGTCTGTTTCACTGGGTAACGTTGGGAAGTACCTGTCTCTGTTTTCTTTATACTCTCCCATCATGTGTTTGTATACCCCATGAAGTATCCTGAACTGTCATCATCAGCAGCTGTGATCTTTTTGTGCTGACTTGCAATGCAGATGAATGTTCATGACTCTGTCCCCTCTCCAAGTACACTGTACTGTCTTTTTAAGCAATTTTCAATACCGTGATGTTGTAGCTTCCTGTCAGTGGCATCTTGCAATAGGTGTTCCAGCTATGTTTGAAGGAGCTGCTTCATTTTGCCAGGCAGCTTTCATTTTGCTGGCTATTTATGTAATTTTGCCAGTAGCAATAGAATAGTGGCCAAAAAAAGAAAAAAAAGTAAAAAAAAAGCAACCGTAGAGGGGCAGACAAGTGGTTTTCGTGTTTAACAGGGGGCCTATGTTAAATAGAAGAAACACAGAAGCAGCCATGTGAAAATATAAATCTACTTCTCTTGGGGAGACGCATAAGGCTTGAAATTCTTGGAATGGTTCTATTGAACTAATTCTCTCCTACAGTCACTGCAATTCAGCATATATCAACCTTGTTTGGTTCTTGCCTGATTTTTATTTATTTATTTAGTATTTGGGGTGAGTCCTAAATGGTCTGAACAGTTGGGAGCATTGGAGAGACCTGTCAGACTAAAATGAAGTATAAAGATGAAATCAAGGACACCAAGGGAACAAAATAGAATGGATAAGAGTAAAATGGGAGAACGGAGAGATAATGGAGATAATGGTCTTAAATCTTTTTGATGTGTCAATGAATATAGTTGGATAATTGTGCAGTAAGTACAGTAATGTTACTGGGAATGGTTTTAAAATACAAAAATCTGTGTTTGAGTTGGAGAGAACTCAAACCAGAATCTAGGTAAATGTTTGTCCTGTTTCGTGTTGTTCTGTTATTTAATTTCTGAATCTTTTCTCTACATTCATTTCTACCGTTATGACCATGTAAATCTGCCAGATAATAATAGTTAGATGGAGAGCCATTAGGGGGCCATATGTATCCAGCTCATTTATAGCCTGCAGGGTTGTTTGTTTTGTTTTGTTTTATCCAAATAAATCAACTTGAAAAAACATAGCTATGTATATGTGTGTAGCCTGTTTAAGTGTATAATCTTAATTTCTTTCCTTTGTTCAGATTTTAATGGCCACATCTACACATTG
This sequence comes from Gallus gallus, assembly GCF_016699485.2. Classification (NCBI taxonomy): domain Eukaryota; kingdom Metazoa; phylum Chordata; class Aves; order Galliformes; family Phasianidae; genus Gallus; species Gallus gallus. Next base: position 31,032,855 of record NC_052536.1, on the reverse strand, counting down.
AAGATTGTCACAATTGGATAATACACCTTTTGGGGATGCATTGTGGTGAATATCTCTTGGCCTCTGTGTTGAATGATGTATATTTAAGAATATTTAAAATCTCGACTGTATTGTCATTCATGAAATTAATGGATCACAGAAAAACAAATACATATAATAGATAGTTTATATTGCTAACGTTTTTCTAGTTTTAATATTCAGACAATGAATATTCCAGGTGAACATTTATCATTATAAAATGTCAGAGAGGAAGGTTCAGCTTACTACTGTCACACAGATGTGCTGGACAGACAAGCCCAAACTAGGTGTTATGGCAAAGATGCCAGAAACATGAGATACAGATAACCCAAACTGATAAGCTCACTGCAGAGCACTGAACATAGTCTGGTTTAGTTACTTTGCTCCTAATGCTTCAGCTGGTTTATTTAGAGGTAACTTTATATTGTGCTACATAGACATACCTTCAGTTTCAACTTGAACAAACCATTTAGTCATTCTGTTCTACAGTTTTGTCTTTTCGAGGAGAGTGTAAGACTTGCTTATCTTATGTTAATATCTCTGAGATGTGAATATTGGAAGGAGAAAGGCCATTTAAGTGTGGAGAGAATATTTACGTTTAATGTAAATATGATGTAATGCAGGTATTAAATCCCCATGCTGGAAATCTGTCAGAAGAACAAGACTTTAGGCACTGCTGAATATTTGAACTACCTATGTTGTGCCTTAGTAGTTAAGCTCATGAAAGGGAAAATGTTAATTATTCATAGTGCTTTGCTGTACCATAAAACTCGATTTATTGAGACTATAATTTGTTCAAGTTGCATGTAGTAGGAAAATATATCAGAAGTAATTAATTGTATTCAGGATATGATGAGGTAGATATATCCACAGAGGACAATTGAAAACAGTAGCAGTGTGGTATTGATTGCTTTTTGGGGGGAAAAAAAATCTTGTCCCATTTCTAAATGTTAACAATTCAGAGAGAAAAATTCCCACTTGAGAAGAATGCTTTCCAGGTTGCTTCATTGCCAGGTGTTTGACATTGAGGGGAGCCTTAGATGAATGAAGCTTATGGCAGCTTTTGGAAATGACCGACTCCAGGGAATCTCTGCTTCCTGCTGTGAAAGTTTCTGTTTTCAAAGCACATCAGTTTCAGTGGGAATGTTCCAGTGGTCCCATATGCTACTTCTGACAGAGAGGGAAGTTTTTAACCTGAATATGAGACAGCTAGTGAAGAGTTTCCCTTGCTGCTAACAAAATGAATTTCAATATGTTGCCAATGAACAAGCGGTATGTTTCCAACTTCTGATGGAATTTAAGTCCATCAATTATTAAAGGAAATTTTGCTTTGTTTTTCTTTGTCTTTTCCCTTTTAACTTCAGTACCTGCTACTGATAGGGCTTTGTGGGTTCTGAGGCTGAAAAAGAATCACCTAAACAATATGCTAGTTTGCTTTGAAACTCTTGCTATATTTTCCTCCCCTCCCTCGTATGCTCTCTCCTTGACCTAGCAGCAGGAAGCCTTTGTCTGAGGTGTTCATCTGGAACAACTTTTCCACACTTGTTTTCATGTTCTGTTAGATTACAGGGCAGCAGGCCTACCTTTGAAGCTCCCTTCTCTTTTGTTTCTTTGCAGTGCACTCCAGTAATTAACTTTGTCCTTCTTTTATTTGTTCCAGTCAATCGCAGTCCACTCTGCTGAGCATCTTCTCCCAGGAGTACCAGGTTAGAAGTTTTCTCCTTTGTGAGGGTTGACAGGTGCCTAATTGAATGATGAATGTCCCTTTATTTCTTTGTAATTGAACTGCCAGCTTTCTGATTGGTTTGGAGGATGTTCCCTTTTCCACATCAAGCACCGCCTGAGTCTCAGTGGATGGCTGCCAAGCCTACCCATCCATCTGTCTAATAACATCTAGCCTTTGCTTATTTGGTGGACCTGTAATAAATTATGCTAAACCATTATTATTCTGACAATAATAATTTCCCTGTGTTGCGTGGTTCCATGTGCTAAATGTTTGCTGACTTGCACTGTCAGTGCTGCTTTCCATTGCTGACAGAGATGATGATAAATGACCATTGCCGGAGTGGCAGAAGGCAAGAGAGGCAGAAAATGGAGTCATTTATCATGAGATGACAGGTGTCAGTCAAGTGGCAAGTCTCTGTGGAATTACTTTTTGTAGTTTTTCAAATAAGTTGTTTTTAAGCAATGTTCTTCCTGGTTAAAAATGCCAATTGAATTGTAAAACTAGTGTACACCAGATTTAGATGGAATTGAATTGAGGGAAAATTAATACAAAGATTGAAAGAGAGAACAAGTTTTACTTTGCCCTCTGCAGCCTTCAGTAAACTTATTTAGATTCAATTATTGTGACCTTATTGGCTTTTACATATATGGTACATTGCAGTACACTATAAAGACATTCATTTCAATTGAACATCATTTCTATATAGAATCTAAAAACATAGTTCAGTTTGTATAACAAAGTGTAGCCAAGGCATGTGTTTGGACAGTCGTGATTTTTGTGTTTTGATCTATGACATATTTGTAAGACTTTCTTTTGTTTTTCTAGAAACAAATAAAAAGAACACATGCCAAGCATCATACTGCAGAAGCAGTTGAAACTTACTACCAAAGGTATGACCTCCTCACCCTAGTTAAAAGGATCTTCACTGATTTTTTATTGTAATTATAAGTAAATTAGCTTATTAGCTTATGAAGATGATTTTCTATAAATATAAATTAACAATTTGGGATTAATGTTACAGAACTGTTCACCTAAATGTGTTTATCAGTGTACGTACAGAACATTTCAGGTTTTGGTCAGTCTGATCAAGAAGTGTTTAACTTCCTTGGCTTTTAATCCAGATAAGCAAATATCATTTTTTACAGTGCATATGAGAGCATTCATTATATACTGCCTATAGTTTGTAATTATGTAATTTCATTGTCAAGACTAATATTAATGATAAATTCCTTACAGCTAGTGAGTGTCTTCTGTTGCATCTGCTTGTACTTCTAGAAAAAACAGCTGTTTTACATTGCAAAAGTTACATACTAAATTTCTGTATTGCCAGCTTTAATTTTTAGATCACTCCTGTTTTATCAACAGAAGTGTCAGAAATAGCTTTTAGGGGAGAATGTCATTTTACGATATTCTACAATTATTTGTGTCTTAAGCTAATAAAATGTTTGCGACATCTTATAGTTTGTCTGTTACTTCTATACACTTTATTTAAAATGTAGCAATGACATAATTGGGGCATAATGATAACTGGTAAAAATGTGCAATTAAAGAATACTTTGCAGACTGACATATCTGAAGAGCTTGCATGGCAAGCAAGTTCATACTTGTGATTATAGATGCCTGATATCTGTGCTTAATGTTAATCTGTATGAACCAGGAAAATAAACAAAAAGCTTCCATTTGTAAACAATTAACCACTCTCTGTGCTTGTGCAGAATCATACACTTAAACCTAAGCACAACCTGATTATATCAGAAAGAAAGTCTAGTGTGAACTGTGGTCTTTGGGGGGCTTGATTTTTTTTTTTTTTAAGTAGTTATATAGTTTTGTAAAAATTTGTACTGGATCACATCACACTTCTCCCAGTGTTGATGTTTGTTTAGGAAGAATATTTGTTTTAAATGTTGTCATTTTAATAACCATATGTATGAGATACTTCATTTAATTAATTTTAACTAGTATAATTTTAGTGAAGTGCCCTATGTTAATTGTAACTGTAATAATTCTTTTCTAAGAACACATGCAAATAAGTTAAACACTTTTTATGATGATAATATTACTAGTCCCATTTCATTGAACCTGACACACTGAATAAAGTTTTGCTTTTTGCAAAGCAGTAGTGTTCTTGGTGCCAGTAAGTTTATAGGTGTAATTATGTTTGGCTCACATCAGGTGGGAGTATTTGGTGGTCTGTCCCCTTCTGTACAGCCTGAAGTATGATGGCAGTACATAACTAATGCATTATGTATGAGGCTATGTGGTAGCTATGCTATTACTATCACAGAATCACAGAATCACAGAATGGCCTGGGTTGGAAGGGACCTCGAGGATCATAAATCTCCAACCCCCCTGCCGGGCCGGGCCACCAACCTCCCCATTTACTAGACCAGGTTGCCCAGGGCCTCATCCAACCTGGCTTTGAACACCTCCAGGGACGGGGCATCCACAACCTCTCTGGGCAGCCCATTCCAGCACCTCACCACTCTCCTGGTAAAGAACTTCCCCCTAACATCCAACCTAAACCTTCCCTCTTTCAACTTAAAACCGTTCCCCCTTGTCCTGCTGTTATCTACCTTTTCAAAGAGTTTACTCCCTTCCTGTTTATAGGCTCCCTTCAGGTACTGAAAGGCTGCAATGAGGTCACCCCGCAGCCTTTTCTTCTCCAGGCTGAATAAGCCCAGCTCCCTCAGCCTGTCCTCGTAGGGGAGGTGCTCCAGTCCCCTGATCATCTTTGTGGCCCTTCTCTGGACCCTCTCCAACAGCTCTCTGTCTTTCTTGTACTGGGGGCTCCATACCTGGACACAGTACTCCAGATGATTGCATACTAGATTGTATATATTGCAAATTGTTAACATGGCTGGATAAAATGTACATATTTTAAAATCAGGTATGTTCTTGTTAATATATAGAAAACTCATCTCAATCCAATTTTTGATTTATGGTGTAGTGTCTTGTAGTCTACAGGGGCAGACTGCTTGAGTCAGAAGCCAGTTTGAAATGCTGCAAGTGCAAACAAACATGACGAACATGTTGACTACTCTTTTGTAGCATCCATCTTAGAACTGTACAGTCTGTGTGATACACTCCCTCCTACATACAAATATTTGTGCATTCCTCTGTCTGAAACAACACAATTTTGAATGTAGTCATATCCAGTGGTCCTTGTTGGGAGAAAGCAGAAGTTCAGTTTAGTGGAATACTTCCTGCTGTTCAGCTGAGACTGGTATAGGCTTCAATTTGGACCAGCACAAAGCGAAGTTATAAGAAGGATCGGCAAACTATTCAGTACAGTATTCTAGTCAACAAGTGAAATCTGTTAGTCCATAATGGAATTGCCAGTAGCACTCCATTGTCAGCTGTAGCTGTGATGTTTGATCATCTGGGCATGTTTTAGAACATTAGTCTCAGGCAAATCTTCTTGGTTAAGTATCTTTTTCTTTAACTGTCTTTTTTTCCCCACCATTATAAATTTTCAAGTGTTCACGTTTACATGAGACATCTTATTTTGTATTTTTACATAGAATTGAAATAAGTTACACCAATAAGTTTTTATCAGTTCCTTTATTCATTAAGCCTGAGAATAACTTGCAAACAAAAAACCATTATCCTCTGTGAAGAGTTACATATAAAGATGTTAAACCCATTTCACAGAAAGGTAAAATGATAATAATATCTGCAGCTAATGAGCAGAAGAAGGGCTTCTGATGAATAGATAATGACAGAACTAGAAAAGCTGTGGTCTTCTAATGATTTGCTATATAAATAAAGATCGGATAAATGAGCAGGTTCAGATGTTGCTAAATATTGCTCCTAACCAGATTGTTGCAAAGCAGAGTGGTTTCCAATAGTATAACGTCATTCCATCAACTCCTGAAAATAAGATCTTGTATAGATCCTAAATTCTTCTTTTAATATTTCTTCTCATATTCTTCACAATATTAAGTTCATTTTTATACTCTGATTTCACTGGAGTTAGTCTTTAGTATTTAAACTATTACCTACTATTACCTCTGTTGATAAAATCTGTGATGAAACTTCTGAGTCTATTTTTTGTGCATAGTAACAAATTGAATAAGATGTACAGTGATTTGCACTTTGTAGCTGAAGATCAAATGGAACTCAAAATCCTCTCACTGAGTAATGCAGATATTTAATAGAATTAATAGAGATTTAATAGAGATAATTTTAATAGATTTAATGGAGATTGTTTAAAATACTTATTTATTAGAATGCTTCTTATGAAATATGCTCTATTGGGCTGTACAGGAATTACCTTTCTTTGCCTTGTGTAGGTACCTGAACGGGGTGATGAAAAATGCAGCTGCCCCTGTTTTACTGGAGCTGGCCAATGAGGTAGTAATCTTCACTTTTTTCTTTAATTTTCCAAATGTAAAACCTAGGGGGCATATGTATAGTGACTTTACTGATAAATTTAATTAACCTAAAATAAATGGTTTCCAGGCACATTAGACATTTAAAATTGTTCCCCAGTCTGTTAGTACTTATAACAATTAGACAAAAAGCCTCATTTATTAATAAATCAGTTAATGTAATTAGTCTCCTAACTTCAAGAAGAATGTGTAAGCAGCTGAATTTTTATTTTGCTGGAAATTTCAGGCAGACCATAGGTCTTTAAAGCACAATTTTACTAAAAGTTCCTAAATTGATTAAGTGAAGTTGCATCTGTTAACATCTTTTAAATAATTTTTGTTTTAATACAAAGGGTTAAAACAGTTCATTTTCCTGACTCCTTTTAATTCTGTTCATACAGATTAGAGGATGACTAATGAAAACTGCTTAATAGAAGACAATTAAGCAGAATAAATTCCTCCGTATAGCTGTTTCCTAGAAAAGCTGGTCTGTGAAAAGTTTCAAATTATTGCCATTAAAGTCAGACAAATTTATCAATACCGTTTATTAAGTACAATACAATTCTGGAGAATCAAGGTATTAAAATATACTCTCTAAAGCACCACCTTAAAGAAAACGTAAAAAGTTTGGAAGAGTGGTGGCAAGCTTCCTAGAAAAAAAATCCATCAACTTATCTACCCTTTAAGTTAAAAAATGTTTATTTACAATAATAATAGCAATATTCGATGGAACTGCTTACGCAACTCTCAAAGAGATAAAATGAAATGTATGCTGTCTTTTTGTTGCATTTCCATAGAAGGTGTTAGGAGGCAGAAAACGAGTGCTTGCATTAAAAATGATACAGCAGTATGAACATTAAGTGTTGCAATAGCAGCAACTTCTGCATATTACATTAGTAAGAAAGAGTGGTTTCTCTCCCATGTACATTGCTGCAGCTAGCAAATGAGTGATTACCTATCAATTACTAGAATATATTAATGGTCTTTGAAGTGTCCACGTGTCTTGATCATACTGTTAGCAAAGAGTAAAGGATTTAGTTAACATTAGTAGTAATGTGTAGCTTTTTCTTTCATTTTGTTAAGTATTTCTGGAAGAAACAGGTCTTAAACTACATTCTGTTCTCAGAATATAAAGTATGACCTTATTAAGAATTTAAGTAAACAACTTGTTTCATGATACATTGCACCTATATTATACAAGAACTGTCTTTGAAATATTTCAAGCACAAAGTAATCTATGTTACTGGTTCATTGTATATTTTTTCCCATTGATTTAGAGATTATGCATATCATTTCTGACTCTAGTGAGTGTATCTTTGTTTATATTACACTAATATGCCTTTGCAATACAGATCAAAGTTTTCTGCAGTTCAGAAATAAATAAAATTTAGATCTAAGAGGGAAGGGAGATGTACAAAGAACTTATCTGCTTCTGATTTCATGGTAGCAGGTATATAAGAAAGGCAATGTATTTTGTGACTGCTGCCTAATGTGTTAGTGAAATGTGGCAATAACCAGCACCAGATTACTGCTTCCAAACAATCAAGCTGCCATTTTTATATGATAGTTAATATTTAAATGACATACTCTTGCATCTGCTGACAATTGATGTAACGGTAATACTTTATGAGTCAATATATATTTAATCAGTGGAAACTGTAAAAATTGATGAGAAAAATGTTACATAGGTGCATTACAGTGTGTAGCAGCTCTGTTAAATAGAGACAGCTCCATATTACTATATTTTGGGGCTGGTTACTGAAGGTTTTTTTGAGGATGTGTGAGACTACTTTTAAGTTATTTTATTTTATAAGTAGTTCCAATGCACTAAAATAAATCTAATTTCTGTTAGATAGGAATAATAAAATTAGTCACTTTTCTCTTCATACAAATATTTTCAAGTGAGAGTTGAAGCACTATGAATTTTACTTACATGCTAAATTCTGACATGAAGCATGATGGCCCTATTTCAAAGAAAGATGGACACATGATTAATATGAAAATTAGGGAGATGCAAGTACCTGAACTAATAAGGTAGTCCTTATTCAGGCTGGACTACCTTCAGTAATTTCACCATTTTTCATGTGTCAGCTCTGATGTGGGTTACTGGAAATAAGCAGCTCTGTTGAAAGCATTTCTCTCTACTTGGGGAATTTAAGGGCATCCAAGTACATACATATTTGGAAAAAACATATGCATAAATGAAACCACCTTTTTTTTGTGTGTGTCTAGTTACTAAATCAAGCTAAATTTTTTTGTACTAATATTGAACTTGAATACATGTCAAGACAAATTCACTGTGGCAATGTATGAGCAAGGTCTACTGTCTCATAGTTAAAATTCCAATTCAGAAAGGGAGTATTGTAATGAAATCTAAAAAGCTATGGTAATTTCAGGTGGAACTGCAACATACAATTTCCGCATGTATAAGAAGTATTAAAGTGGAGGAAGAGCTTTGTTAAGAGGGAAGATTTAAATTCAAGAGAATTTTTTACCTAGTCCAGCACATCTGTTGGAGGTGTTTTATTCAGCAAAACTAAGAAAAATCCTCTGATGGTATTAAGGCTATGCGATATCACCTGATGGGTGCTATATATAATAAATATTTACAGCAAAATATCAGCATTTCTTCTTTTCCTTGGTAGGTAACCTTACAAAAGAGATTGTGTTGCCATCGTTTTTAAAAA